>NW_020664447.1:19562362-19563423 GCF_002925995.2 Terrapene triunguis | reverse complement strand
AGCTCATCAGCACAGGTAACCATGCAGGCCGATAATCGAAAAAGAGCACCAGCATGGACCGTACTGGAGGTACTGGATCTGATCGCTATATGGGGAGAGGATTCAGTGCTAGCAGAACTTGGTTCGAAAAGACGAAATGCCAAAACTTTTGAAAAAATCTCCAAGGGCATGATGGAGAGAGGCCACAATAGGGACTCAGATCAGTGCTGCTTGAAAGTCAAGGAGCTCAGACAAGCCTATCAAAAAACAAAGGAGGCAAACGGTCGCTCCGGGTCAGAGCCGCGGACATGCCGCTTCTACGCCGAGCTGCATGCAATTCTAGGGGGGGCCGCGACCACTACCCCACCTCTGACCGTGGATTCTGAGGCGGGGGTAATCTCATCAGCTACACCTGAGGATTCTGCTGACGGGGAAGAGGAGGAGGAGGAGGACGAGCTTGCGGAGAGCACCCAGCACTCTGTTCTCCCCAACAGCCAGGATCTTTTTCTCAGCCTGAATGAAGTACCCTCCCAACCCTCCCAAGCCAGTATCCAAGACCATGACCCAATGGAAAGGACCTCAGGTGAGTTTATCTTTTAAAATATAAAACTTGTTTTAAAAGCAAGCGTTTTTTAATGATTACTTTGCCCTGAGGACTTGGGATGCATTCGCGGCCAGTATAGCTACTGGAAAAGTCTGTTAACGTGTCTGGGGATGGAGCGGAAATCCTCCAGGGACATCTCCATGAAGCTCTCCTGGAGGTACTCCAAAAGCCTTGCCACAAGGTTTCTGGGCAGTGCAGCCTTATTCCGTCCTCCATGGTAGGACACTTGACCACGCCATGCTAGTAGCAAGTAATCTGGTATCATTGCATGACAAAGCCTGGCAGCGTATGGTCCCAGTGTTTGCTGGCATTCAAGCAACATCCGTTCTTTATCTCGCTGTGTAATCCTCAGGAGACTGATATCGCTCATGGTAACCTAGTTGAAATACGGGACTTTAATTAAGGGGACAGAGGTGGCCGTTCCTACTGGGCTGTTTGCCTGTGGCTGAAAAGAAATCCTTCCCTGCAGTTAGCCAAG
>NW_020664447.1:19520528-19562262 GCF_002925995.2 Terrapene triunguis | reverse complement strand
GGGGGAAATTGGCCCTGAGCTTTTCGCGTTTGGCTAGCAGGGATCTTCCCTGATACCAGCCACGTGGTGGGGGGGAGGGGTACAGCGATCATCCTAGATAGTTCATGGCGGGAGGGGAGGACGGGGGGTTAGTTTGGTTTCTGCAGGGATCTTCCCTGATACAAGCCACGCGGTGGGGGGAGGGATAAAGCGATCATCCCAGAGAATTGGATGGGGCGGGGGTTTAGTTTGTTTTCTGCTGCTGAAGGTTAACAGGAAAACCACAGCAGTCAACGGGCTTTGCTTGGTATGTGGGAAAAGAGGGCGCAGAAGCTGAAAGACAGTGGCTTACCATGGCCGCATGCAAGCTGAATTCTGTTGCCCGGACCTGCGTCTGTGATCTCTAACACCAAAGCCACAGGCACTCAATATTAAGATGGAAAATGCGACCTTGTACTGAAATCACATGTGCTATGTAATGTGAATAGTGTTGTTCACCATGAAAGAGTATAAGCATTGTTCTGTAAAATGTATCATTTTAAAAACTTCTCTCCTTTTTTTCATCCCTCCAGCAGCTGCGAATTTTTCAAGCCTCCCTCCTCCGTCCCGAAGGCTATCTCAGATAAGGCGGCGGAGAAAGAGGACGCGAGACGAGATGTTCTCAGAAATAATGGAATGCACCCACAATGAAGGAGCTCATTTGAATGAGTGGAAGGACACGGTATCTAAATACAGGAAAGATGCCAGTGAACGTGAGGAAGTGAGGGACGCTCGAGATGAGAGGTGGCAGGCTGCAACGCTGGGGCTGCTGCATGATCAAACGGACATGCTCCGGCGTCTGGTGGAGCTTCAGGAACGGCAGCAGGATAACAGACTGCCGCTGCAGCCTCTGTATAACCTCCCTCCCCCCTCACCATGTTCCATATCCTCCTCACCCAGACGTGTAAGAACGCGGGGGGGGAGGCTCCGTGCACCCTCCCACTCCACCCCAGTGGACAGCCCAACCAAAAGGCTGTCATTATATTGAATTTTTTTAGTGGCCTTTTACTTCCCTCCTATCCTCCTCCCAAACCTCACCCAGGTTACCTTGTCGGTTCTCTCCCTATGTTTATAATCACTTAATAAAGAATACATGATTTTTAAACGATAGTGACTTTATTTCCTTTAAAAGCAAGCTGTGATTTAAGGGGGGAGGGTGGTTTGCTTACAGGGAATGAGTCAATCAAGGGGGAGGGTTTTCAACAAACAGAACTTTCACACCGTAGCCTGGCCAGTCATGAAACTGGTTTTCAAAGCTTCTCTGATGCGCAGCGCTTCCTGGTGTGATCTTCTAATCACCCTAGTGTCTGGCTGCGCATAATCAGCAGCCAGGCCATTTGCCTCAGCCTCCCACCCCGCCATAAAGGTCCCCCCTTACTCTCACAGAGATTGTGGAGCACACAGGAAGCAGAAATAACAATGGGGATATTGGTTTGGCTGAGGTCTGACCGAGTCAGTAACGAGCGCCAGCGACGTTTTAAATGGCCAAATGCACATTCTACCACCATTCTGCACTTGCTCAGCCTGTAGTTGAACAGCTCCTGACTCCTGTCCAGGCTGCCTGTGTATGGCTTCATGAGCCATGGCATTAAGGGGTAGGCTGGGTCCCCAAGGATAACTATAGGCATTTCAACATCCCCAACGGTTATTTTCTGGTCCAGGAAGTAAGTCCCTTGCTGCAGCCGTTTAAACAGATTAGTGTTCCTGAAGACGCGAGCGTCATGAACCCTTCCTGGCCAGCCCATGTTGATGTTGGTGAAACGTCCCTTGTGCTTGCAGCACCATTGAAAAGTACCCCTTGCGGTTTATGTACTGGGTACCCTGGTGCTCCGGTGCCAAGATAGGGATATGGGTTCCATCTATCGCCCCACCACAGTTAGGGAATCCCATTGCAGCAAAGCCATCTGCTATGACCTGCACATTTCCCAGAGTCACTACCTTTCGTAGCAGCAGCTCAGTGATTGCTTTGGCTACTTGCATCACAGCAGCCCCCACAGTAGATTTGCCCACTCCAAATTGATTCCCGACTGACCGGTAGCTGTCTGGCGTTGCAAGCTTCCACAGGGCTATTGCCACTCGCTTCTCAACTGTGAGGGCTGCTCTCATCTTGGTATTCTGGTGCTTCAGGGCAGGGGAAAGCAAGTCACAAAGTTCCAAGAAAATGCCCTTACGCTTGCAAAAGTTTCGCAGCCACTGGTAATCGTCCCACACCTGCAACACTATGCGGTCCCACCAGTCTGTGCTTGTTTCCCGGGCCCAGAATCGGCGTTCCACGGCTATAACCTGCCCCATTAACAGCATGATCTCCAAAGCACCGGGGCCCGCCTTTTGATAGAATTCCATGTCCATGTCCTCATCACTCTCGCCGCCGTGCTGCCGTAGCCTACTCCTCGCCACCTGGTTTTGCAGGTTCTGGTTCAGCATAAACTGCACGATAACGCGCGAGGTGTTTACAATGTTCATGACTGCTGTCTTGAGCTGAGCGGGCTCCATGCTTGCCGTGGTATGGCATCTGCACTGTTCACCCAGGAAAAAGGCGCGAAACGGTTGTCTGCTGTTGCTTCCCTGGAGAGGGGGGAGAATGTACCCAGAACCACCTGTGACAATGTTTTTGGCCCCATCAGGCATTGGGATCTCAACCCAGAATTCCAATGGGCGGAGGAGACTGCGGGAACTATGGGATAGCTATGGGATAGCTACCCACAGTGCAACGCTCCGGAAATCAACACTAGCCCCGGTACATGGACGCACACCGCTGAATTAATGTGCTTAGTGTGGCCGCATACATTCGACTTTATACAATCTGTTTCCAAAATTTAAATTATATACATTCGGATTAATCCCGTAGTGTAGACATACCCTAGGTGATCTGAAATAACTCCACCAGAAGTTTGTATTCCCTGCTCTGTGCTTCCTTCTTATTTTGCAGGGGCACATGCAGACAGTTCTACATCCTGCCTCTGTGGAGCTCATCCTACTAAAGCCTGTAAATTCTGATCTATGCCCCCTGAAACTCAAGTACTACAGAGTGGCAGATAGGTGTCCCATAGCTTGAAGGGGCTATCATAGATGTAGTTCCATAAGGAATTGCCCAGTGGTAGCAGGTAATACTGTAATAATAATATTTAGGCCTTACATAGCCCTCTTCTTTAGTAGATCCCAAAGCAAGTTCCTAAAGGTGTAAGTATCATTATCCTCATTTTACAGATGGGGACACTGAGGAAGAGAAACTGGCCCTAGATCACCCACCCAGCAGTAGAGCTGAGACTAGAATCCAGATTTACTGAACTGTAAACCAGTGCTTGATCCACTAAATTATATTGCTTCCAAAAGAGTTTCATTGCCTACTGTGTACTTATCCTACAGATCCCAGAACAGCTCCCTGAAGCAGTAGCTTGCGGGAAATTGTGAAAGGACTTGTGGGAGATCAGGTCAAACTCCCACAGTTCCCCAAAGACAGTCCTTTACATTCCTGGAACTAGTGCAATTCCCAAATTGTCATCTCAAAATGGAAGCCAGAATGAACAGCTCTCACTACTTGCTCAGCAAGAAGTATTTTTGTTTCAGCTTTGGAAAAATAGTTGAGAGGCATCTGCATTTGCTATGGCCAAGTGGAGGAGGATGTTCCAGACCTACCTCCACAGAGCTGGACACCAGTAATTCACAAAGTTATTGCAGCAATGGTTACGCATCCTACCCAAGCCAGATCCATTCAGTACCTGAAAGTGACCTGCATTTTCTGGAGATCCACTTTTGGTCCAGACCAAACTAAGGTTTGTAACCTGTCCTTTAAATCGGCTTCTGTACCCAATGACTGGAAGTTAGCTAATGTAACGCCAATATTTAAAAAGGGCTGTAGAGGTGATCCCGGCAATTACAGACCGGTAAGTCTAACGTCGGTACCGGGCAAATTAGTCGAAACAATAGTTAAGAATAAAATTGTCAGACACATAGAAAAACATAAACTGTTGAGCAATAGTCAACATGGTTTCTGTAAAGGGAAATCGTGTCTTACTAATCTATTAGAGTTCTTTGAAGGGGTCAACAAACATGTGGACAAGGGGGATCCAGTGGACATAGTGTACTTAGATTTCCAGAAAGCCTTTGACAAGGTTCCTCACCAAAGGCTCTTAAGTAAAGTAAGTTGTCATGGGATAAAAGGGGAGGTCCTTTCATGGATTGAGAACTGGTTAAAAGACCGGGAACAAAGGGTAGGAATTAATGGTAAATTCTCAGAATGGAGAGGGGTAACTAGTGGTGTTCCCCAAGGGTCAGTCCTCGGACCAATCCTATTCAACTTATTTATAAATGATCTGGAGAAAGGGGTAAACAGTGAGGTGGCAAAGTTTGCAGATGATACTATACTGCTCAAGATAGTTAAGACCAAAGCAGACTGTGATGAACTTCAAAAAGATCTCACAAAACTAAGTGATTGGGCAACAAAATCGCAAATGAAATTTAATGTGGATAAATGTAAAGTAATGCACATTGGAAAAAATAACCCCAACTATACATACAATGTGATGGGGGCTAATTTAGCTACAACAAGTCAGGAAAAAGATCTTGGAGTCATCGTGGATAGTTCTCTGAAGATGTCCGCGCAGTGTGCAGAGGCGGTCAAAAAAGCAAACAGGATGTTAGGGATCATTAAAAAGGGGATAGAGAATAAGACTGAGAATATATTATTGCCCTTATATAAATCGATGGTACACCCACATCTCGAATACTGCGTACAGATGTGGTCTCCTCATCTCAAAAAAAATATACTGGCACTAGAAAAGGTTCAGAAAAGGGCAACTAAAATGATTAGGGGTTTGGAATGGGTCCCATATGAGGAGAGATTAAAGAGGCTAGGACTCTTCAGATTGGAAAAGAGGAGACTAAGGGGGGATATGATAGAGGTATATAAAATCATGAGTGATGTGAAGAAAGTGAATAAGGAAAAGTTATTTACTTATTCCCATAATACAAGAACTAGGGGTCACCAAATGAAATTAATAGGCAGCAGGTTTAAAACAAATACAAGGAAGTTCTTCTTCACGCAGCGCACAGTCAACTTGTGGAACTCCTTACCTGAGGAGGTTGTGAAGGCTAGGACTATAACAGCGTTTAAAAGAGAACTGGATAAATTCAGAACTGGTTAAGTCCAATAATGGCTATTAGCCAGGATGGGTAAGGAATGGTGTCCCTAGCCTCTGTTTGTCAGAGGATGGAGATGGATGGCAGGAGAGAGATCACTTGATCATTGCCTGTTGGTCCACTCCCTCTGGGGCACCTGGCATTGGCCACTGTCGGTAGACAGGATACTGGGCTAGATGGACCTTTGGTCTGACCCGGTACGGCCGTTCTTATGTTCTTATGTTCTTACCTCAGACTGATGAACTGTCCTTGAAACCTGATTGAGCAGCTGTGGCTTCACAGGAAGGAAAGGAAACTTTTTGCAGCCATTTGGTAAGCTATCCTTGACTTTACAGCATCTATCATTAGGTTGAGAGCTCTGATTGTTGTGGGAAAGAGAGCAGTGATTGCCCTCTAGAAACTGACAACATCAGATAGTTATCAGTCAAATGGGTGCCAGTCTGTGCTGGGTACCGTTGCTTTGGAGATGAACATGAGAAAAGATAGTATTTCAAGGGCATGTGATCAATGTGGCTAATATGAAAAAGTCCATTTAGGGATTTAAGCATTTTAAATTCCTAAACTGTGCAGGAGCTATTGAAGGAACCCATGTGCCCACAATGGCCTTTTTTCTCAACATAACAACGGTCATAGTGGGTCAGACCAATGGTCATTCTAGCCCAGTATCCTGTCTGACAGTGGCCAATGCCAGGTGCTTCAGAGGGAATGAACAGAACCAGCAATCATCAAGTGATCCATCCCCTGTCGCCCATTCCCAGCTTCTGGCAGTTAGAGGTGAGGGACATCCACAACATGGGGTTGCATCCCTGATCATCTTGGCTGATAGCTATTGATGGACCTATCCTCCATGAACTTATTCTTTTTTGACCCCCGTTATAGTTTTGGCTTTCACAACATCCCCTGGCAATGAATTCCACAGGTTGACTATGCATTGTGTGAAGTAGTACTTCCTTTTGTTTGTTTTAAACCTGCTACCTATTAATTTTTTTGGGTGACCCTTGGTTCTTGTGTTATGTGAAGGAATAAATAACACTTCTTTATTCACTTTTCCCACCCCATTCACGATTTTATAGACCTCTACCACATCCCCTCTTAGTCATCTCTTTTCCAAGCTGAAAAGCCCCCGTTTTTTTAATCTCTCCTCATATGGAAGCTGTTCCATACCCCCAATCATTTTTATTGCCCTTTTCGGTACCTTTTCCAAGTCTAATATATCTTTTTTGAGATGGGATGACAAGAACTACACAGTAGTCAAGGTGTGGACGTACCATTGATTTATACAGTGGCATTATGATATTTTCTGTCTTATTATCTATCCCTTTCCTAATGGTTTCTAAATAAGAAAAATTTGCAAAAATCTATTACAATTCAGTTTTTAAAATGAATCTGGAAAATGAAAACTTTTTAATTTGTTGTTTTTATTTTTTCAGTTTATCATTTTTCCTTTTTATCCCCTTTATCTGTTTCCTCCTCTTACACACCCACCTCCCAACTTCTGTGGCAAAGTGTGAAAAGGAAAAAATGGGGGACAAAGGGAATGAAAGGGAAAAGGGTGAACAAGGCATTATTATAATACCTGTCCGTTGCACTTTACATAATGTATGTAAAAGCAAAGGCAAGGTCTTCAACACACAGTGCAATAAGGAGGCAGCATGACTTGCAGTAATATATACACACATGGACACACAAACTGTTGCGTCTGAGGCTGTTCCCAATATTACCATAGCCTATGATCAGTGTGCTGCCCACTTATAATTACTCTGGGCACACCACCTTCAAACTAATGGTGTGTAATTCGGTTTGCATCATTCACATCAGGGAAACTAAATGTTACAATTTTTAAAAAATATGGAGTTATTTCTTGCTATGTAGATGGGGGAATTCTCCTTTCTCTTAAAATAAGTATTAAATATGAGCTTTCTTAATTATTCTGTTCATTTAATTTGTACAGTGAAGGATTTTATAGAGTCTAGAGTTATGTCTGTGTTGAGGCAATAATAATTAGGAACAATGCTATGTAGTGCCTTTGTGTGCCTTAGTGGTGGGCTTGTGCTTTTGTTACCGGTAAACATTTATTTTTCCTATGGTTTCATAATCATTTGTAATGGTGAGTTTATGGGGGAGTGATTTGTTGTTGCATTAATATTAAAGAACAGTATGATTGATGTACTCCTTACACAACAACATTTTTCTCCATAATGTATTTGATTATACAAACACAAATATGCAGGCCAGCTGCAATATCAAATCAGTGTAACATATTTATAAAAATAAGGTCAATAGGGATTGCATTTCACAGGGAAATAAAATGCTTGTCTTATGGATTCCAGTTGTCTTTCCCTCTATCATGCAAAGGGGTGGAATGCCTTGAGAATGGATCTACCAGACAGCTGGTAGGGGGCAGTCTAGTTGGTATTAGAATCTTGAGTAACCGTTTTATATTGGGCAAGTGGTGCAGGAGCCAGTTGTTGGGACAACTCTTCTCTTCTCTTACCATGCTCTTCCCTCATGGGTCTGAGCTCCTCTGTTATCTTTTTTTTTTTTAGCTCTAAGGTACTTATTAAACAGTCATTTTTGGAATTGTGTCCTAGAGTGTCATTTCCCTCTCATGCTGGGAATAGTCCAGCATAAATTCCTTGTCCTGCTGCATGAACCTGTTCTGTCTTATGTAAGTGGTCCTGATTTACACCTCCCCAATTGAGACCATTCAGTCCAAGTCTCTCTGCATGTCCAGCAAAATGTTTTCCTTGGTTTTCCTTTCCTAGCCCTCAAGTTAATCTGTACCTACGTGGATACCATTCACCTGCTCCCATGTACCTACTTGGATAGAATTCACCTGGCACCATGTAGCTCTGGGTGGTACATGGTGGCCACTACAATGAAAAAAATAAAAATAAGAAATGACAGGGTTATATAATTATAGGGGAGGTTTTCAAAATCTTCTAAGGCCTGGTCTACACTAGGCTTTTATGTCGACTTTAGCGCCGTTATATCGAATTAACCCTGCACCCGTCCACACCAGGAAGCCATTTAGTTCGACATAAAGCTCTCTTTAAATCGATTTCTGTAATCCTCCCCAACGAGAGGATTAGCGCTAAATTCGACATGGCCATATCGAATTAGGCTAGGTGTGGATGGAAATCGACGGTAATAGCTCCGGGAGCTATCCCACAGTGCACCACTCTGTTGACGCTCTGGACTGCAGTCAGAGCTCGGATGCTCTGACCAGCCACACCCCCGGGAAAATTTGAATTCATTTTCATTTTCCTGTCTGGGCAGTTTGAATCTCAGTTCCTCTTTGGACATCGAGGGGAGCTCAGCAGCAGTGGCAACTATGCAGAGCTCTCCAGCAGAGATGGCCGTGCAATCTAATAGAAAGAGGGCCCCAGCATGGACTGATCGGGAAGTCTTGGATCTCATCGCAGTGTGGGGCGATGAGTCCGTGCTTTCAGAGCTGCGCTCCAAAAGAAGGAATGCTAAGATCTACGAGAAGATCTCCAAAGCCATGGCAGAGAGAGGCTACAGCCGGGATGCAACGCAGTGCCGCGTGAAAATCAAGGAGCTGAGACAAGGCTACCAAAAAACCAAAGAGGCTAACGGACGCTCCGGATCCCAGCCCCACACATCCCGTTTCTACGAGGCACTGCATTCCATCCTGGGAGCGGCCGCCACCACTACCCCACCCCTGACCGTGGACTCCGAGGATGGGATCATGTCCGCGGCCGGTTCCTCGTCGGACATGACAGCGGACGGGGAAGATGAAGAAGGAGATGAGGAGGACGAGGCAGTCGACAGCGCTGGCACCGCTGATTTCCCCGACAGCCAGGAGCTCTTCATCACCCTTACCGAGATCCCGTACCAACCGTCCCCATCCCTTACCCCGGACACAGAATCAGGGGAAGGATCAAGCAGTAAGTGCTGTAAACATGTAAACATTTATTTAAAACAGAACGGTAATATTTATACTATTAACAATGTACATTTATAAAAGTTCTGTAAACTAGTAAAAAAATAATCAGGTACAAAACAGGAATATTTACAAAGGTAACAAATGGGTTTTCATGATTTCTCTGTCTTAGGCTCTTCTCAATTTAGTCCCAAGTGTTTTAAAAAATTTTCACAATGTCCGTTACTCCATGATTCCCAGGCCCAAGACGCTCCACTCCATAGTCCCAGTGCACCTACGCGAAAATCCGGTCAATGTGGCCGGGGATCGACGAGAAATCCTCGTAGGAGAACTCCTCGTAGGTCTCGTGGAGGTAGAGCTCAAGCCTGTTGATCAGGTTCCGGGGTAGGGCGATCTTAGTGGGCCCTCCGTGGTAGCAGACATGCCCCCTCCACGCCACAATCAAGTACTCCGGGATCATGGCCCGACATAGCATGGCGGCATACGGCCCCGGTTTCTGCATGCTTTCCCGCAGCATGCGTTCTCTCTGGGTGTCCGGGATCCTCAGAAGGGTGATGTCGCTCATGACGCCCTGCTTTGAATTAGGGAGGGGAATGTTAGTATTGGGACTGCTTTACAGCCACGCGGTGGAGGGAGAGGGGCAGCATACAGGGATCTTTCCCTGGGACAGCCGCGAGGGGGTGGGACAGGGGCAGAGTTGATGCTGTCCTGATTGCTGGCAGCAGAGACTGGCATTGCTTTCAATGTGAAAGGAGGCCAGTGCTACTGCTGGAGTTTTAAGCAGCCACAAGTCTGCGGCTTACCATTATTGCCCGCTCCAGAAGTTCAGGTCTCCAGCCACGCTTCTCAGATCACTCCAAGACCTCCGCAAGTCCACAGGCACTGAAGGCGACGGCCGAAAATTCGACCTTGTCCTGAGTGCGCATGTGAGAGGTGCAGTGCATGGTCTTGTTCACAGAGCAAGACTAGGTTCTTTGTATACAATTTCATTTATCTGTCTCAGGAATTCACTCCCTTTTCACAATTCACACAGACACATCTGCGACTGTCTCCCAACCCAGCCTGTCAGCACACTCCCAGAGGCTAGCGCAGATTAGGCGGAGGAAGAAGAAGACGCGTGAAGACATGTTCTCAGAACTAATGGGCTGCTCCCGAGCCCAGGCAGCCCAGCAGACACAGTGGAGGGAGAACTTGTCACAAATGCACCGAGCAGTCATGGAACGGGAGGAGAGGTGGCGTCAGGAGGACCAACAGGCTACTGAAAAGCTGCTTGGACTAATGAGGGAGCAAACGGACACGCTCCGGCGCCTTGTGGATGTTCTGCAAGACCGGAGGCAGGAGGACAGAGCCCCGCTGCAGTCTATCTGTAACCGCCCTCACCCGCCACCAAGTCCCACACCACCCTCACCCAAACTCCAAAGAAGGAGGGGCGGCAAGGGCCGTTAAAACTTTCAGTCAACCCCTGCAGACTGCTCTAGCACTAGAAGGCTGACATTCCCCAAAATTTCATAAGTCCTTTCCTACCCACCTCACACAAGCCCCCGTCCAAGTTTCACCCCCCACGTTTCATGTCTGGTTCGCAATAAAATGTTTGTTTCTATTCATTGCTGTTTCAGTCAGGTTCTTTTGAGGGAGAGTCTGTCTGGAGGGGGGAAGGGGCTTGGTAATAGGACAGGACAGTGACCTTTAGCAGGGTACAGAGGCGGTGTCAGGTCCAGCATCAGGACACATACACAGTGCAGTCACTGGTTACCCTGGTCAGTCTGGGAGGTGTTTTTCATGTTCTCCATTGAAATAACCAGTCCACCAGTGCGGAGCCTGGCATTCCGGGAGTTTAGAAGCATCATTTGCATCAGAACACTGAACCCGCCCCCCGCCACAGTCTGCGTCCCCGGTTTAAAATATTCCCGCGAAAACAGCAACACAGACAACGGTGTTCATTAACAAAATCGAAATGATTTTATTTTTTGGGAAGGGGAAGGGGGTGAAGGGGGTATGTAACTGGAGAGGATAGTCAAAATGAACTGGGTAAAGAAACGGGGGCAGGTTCAGCTTTTCTGTCCACAAACTGAAAAGTCACTGGTTGCCCTGCTCACTCAGGAACCTAGCTTTCAAAGCCTCCCGGATGCACAGGGCGTGCCGCTGGGATCTTCTAATGGCCCGGCTGTCTGGCTGGACGTAATCAGCAGCCAGGCTATTTGCCTCAACCTCCCACCCCGCCATAAAGGTCTCCCCCTTGCTCTCACACAGATTGTGGAGCACACAGCAAGCTGCAATAACGATGGGGATATTGGTTTCACTGAGATCACAGCGAGTCAGTAAGCTTCTCCATCTCCCTTTGAGACGGCCAAAAGCACACTCCACCACCATTCTGCACTTGCTCAGCCGGTAGTTGAACAGTTCTTTTTCTGTGTCCAGGGCGCCAGTATAGGGCTTCATGAGCCAGGGCATTAGCGGGTAGGCTGGGTCCCCGAGGATGACTGTAGGCATCTCCACATCCCCAAGAGTTATTTTGTGGTCTGGGAAGTAAATACCTTCCTGCAGCCGTCTAAACAGACCAGAGTTCCTGAACACGCGAGCGTCATGAACCTTGCCCGGCCATCCGACGTAGATGTTTGTAAACCGTCCCCGATGGTCCACCAGTGCTTGCAGCACCATGGAAAAGTAGCCCTTTCTATTGATGTACTGGCTGGCCTGGTGGTCCGGTCCCAGGATAGGGATGTGAGTCCCATCGATAGCCCCACCGCAGTTTGGGAATCCCATCGCGGCAAAGCCATCTATGATGACCTGCGCGTTTCCCAGGGTCACTACCTTTGGGAGCAGTACCTTCACGATTGCCTTGGCTACTTGCATGACAACAACCCCCACGGTAGATTTGCCCACACCAAAGTGGTTCGCGACTGACCGGTAGCTGTCCGGCGTTGCAAGCTTCCAGAGGGCTATGGCCACTCGCTTCTGGACAGTGAGGGCTGCTCGCATGCGGGTGTCCTTGCGCTTCAGGGCAGGGGACAGCAACTCACAAAGTTCGAGGAAAGTCCCCTTCCGCATGCGAAAGTTTCGCAGCCACTGGGATTCATCCCAGACCTGAAGCACTATACGGTCCCACCAGTCCGTGCTTGTTTCCCGGGCCCAGAATCGCCGTTCAACAAAATCCACATGCCCCATTGCCACCGTGATGTCCTGGGCGCTGGGGCTCGTGGTTTCTGACAGCTCTGTGCCACTCTCCGACTTCAGGCTCTCACGGCGGTGCCGTAGCCTCCTCGCCCGATTTCTCTGCATCTGCCTCAGGGAAAGGTGTATGATAAGCTGCGAGGTGTTGAGAACGGCCACAAGTGCAGCGATGGTCGCAGCGTGATCCATGATCGCAGTGCTGTGGCGTCCGCGCTGTCACTGACCAGAAAAGTGCGCGAACTGATTTCCCGCCGGCGCTTTCATGGAGGGAGGGAGGGCGTTAGTGACAGACGGATGACGACAAATTTTTTTTACCCAGAAGGCATTGGCGGCTCGACCCAGAATTCCGATGGGCAGCGGGGACTGTGGGAACTGTGGGATAGCTGCCCACAGTGCACCGCTTCCAATATCGACGCTCGCCCCGTTAGTGTGGACTCACAAAGTCGAATTACTGTCCTTAGTGTGTCCTTAGTGTGGACACACACGTTCGACTTTGCAATATCGATTCCACATATTCGATTTAAGTAAAATCGAATTACCCTCGTAGTGTAGACATACCCTAAGAGATTTAGGAGTACACATCCTGTTGAAAGTCAACAAACTTGTGCTTTAAAATCCTTCAGGTGAAAATAGTTTATCTATCCCTTGAAATACAAAGAAATTAAAGTAACAATTAAAGTTCAGTTGCAAATTCCAATGGTTTCCTGCAAGGTACTTTATCTTGGGCTTGAGATAAAGGGCATAGAATTAGATTTCTCACACAAATCTTATAAGAAGGAGAGGATGGAAGGGCAAGAAAATTGAGGGAATGGAAGCTCTGATGATGAGGAAGGGACTTGTGGTGGGCTAATCACAATTACTCATTGCAGGCAAACACAAACCTCGAAAACAAGTCTGTGTTTTTCTTGCCCTCTGTGTGGAGGGTCCCAGAAAGGGACAGAAAAGCACTTTTTGAGAGAGTGGAAGAAAGTTTGCATGGTGGCATCAGACAATGTGAATGGAGAGGCTGTATGAGATTTTGTGGGAGTGCAAGGAAATATGCATTTCCTGAAAGAGTAGAGTCAAGTAAAATATAGCCTTTCTGTGTTTAATTTAGAAACTGTATTGGCATTGTTGTTACTGGAATGGATGGATCCAGAATGCTAAATATGAAAAAAACTTCACCACAAGCAGAAAGTGTATCGAAGTTGATCTGGTTTAGCATTTCTAGAATTTTTTTTTAATCTTGGCAAATTTTGGAACACTTTCCCACTTAATTAGCTCTTTAAAGATACTCTCTAAACTGCAAAATGTCAGTTAGATCAACTACTGTAACTTTGTAAAATTCCAGACATTGTTTTGGTCTAACAAGCATAAATTTTTTTCAACTGTTATCATTTGTGCCAATCACAAAACAGTGAAATGGTCAATCAGAAAAGCACAAGTCAAGCCACACAACAAGGACAAAATTTAGATTTTAATTTGGCAATCCTTTTTCTGTTTGGTATGTGAAATATTAATTGACCCTGAGCAGCCAGTTATTAAATGCTTTTGAAGGTGGTTTCTTTGAAAGACAATGAGAGTAATATCAAATACACTGTCTTCCTGCTTCTGAAAATGTATTTTCTCATGAAACAACTAAAGTTATTGAGAAATATGGTTACAAGCTCCTTGATAATGCTGGATCAAGATTTGGTCTCGTATTAGAAGTAGTCATTGTGGGTTAATGGAGTTTCAAACAGCTGGAGCCTTCTGTCTGAGCTGCTGTTTTGACACGTAATTTTTTTTCTTGGACTTTGGTCTTGATTTTCCTGGTCTACATGAAATAGGCAAAACATTTACATATCTCGTGGGACACCCCTTTCTTAGGAATTTGGGAAGTTACTGAGGGCGTTTTATTCTCAACTCTGCCAATGAATGAAATGTCCAACTTTGAGCAAGTCACCAGACCTTTCCACTCATGAGCGGCGCGTAATGGAGGCTGGGGGAGGCTAAGCCTCCCCAAACCTCTGCTAATGCTCCCTGCCATGGCCCCGGGGCCAGGCCACAGCAGGGATCAGGGCTCCTCCAGGCAGGCGGGCCGGGGTGGCTTGGGTGGGTGGGCAGGCCAGGGCTCCTCCGGCCACGGTGGGGAGCTTGGGGCTCCTCAGGACCCAGCGAGCAAGAACGGGAGGTGGAGTGGGGGCGGGACCTTGGGAATAAGGGGCGGGGTCAGGGCAGGGCTTAAAAGGTAGAAGGGGGCTAGCATCCCTGAACAGGGGGTTCACGTGTCACCCATGTTTCCATGCCTTAGTTACCCTAGCTGGAAAATGGAGAAAAGAACGGCAGCTCACTTTTTAATTTGCAGATAGAAAACAGTTCTTTTTATTTCATTTTATTATTAAAACAGTGGTTTCCAATCTTTTTGGTCATCTGCAAGACCAATTCACCAGACTAAGATTTTAATAGCGCCATCCAGGGCTTGCAATCTTCCATTCATTTATGTACATTTATCCCACTGCTCCAAATTTCTGTCTCATGGTGGATTTATAGCAGCCCATGCTCCAGTGCATGTTGGAGTGCGCAAAACTGAATGAGAAGCAGGGCATTGTGCACAGAGGGTCATTATTTGGGGTAAAAAGAAGGAGCCTAGAATACCAATGACAAGTCTGAAGTGCCAGTACTGGAATGTGTACCTCCACCAATAGTTGGGAAATACTCAGTGCAACATGATGGACTAGTTTAACCCTATTTTGTGTTATGTCAGTAAGCCACATTTCAAGTTTATTGTACAGTGGAGTAATTTCCCTGACTTGTAATACCATTGTATGTCTTGTGAAAAGACCTGCTTGGGGGCAACATTTCCTTGGCAATTTGAGTGTGACAGAAACACAGCATGAGCTGAGAAGAGGAATAGAAAACTTCTCAGAAGCCAGTCACAGTCACTAGCAGAGTACCTCTTCCTTTGTCTACTCAGGGGGTCAAAGCATCCAGGTTTCGGGGCCTTGAAGAGCTGTAGTGTTCAGGAAGTGAAGGAGGCTAGACCCGCAAGGGTCAAGAACTTGAGGAGTTTGACAGCTGGAAGATTATAGAGAGAGGCAATCTGAAGATCCAAAGGAAATGAGGAAACTGTTAAGAAGCTGGGAGCTGGAATAACATGAGTTATCATCTGATTTGGCCCCAGGGAATAAAGAATTGATCCCTTCCATAGACTCAGAATCTTGACTTGTTAGAAAGGTATATATTTCAGCCACGAGAGTACCTGCGCAAGATATGTGTGTGCTACCAGAAAATCCCGGATTATAGTGTAACAAAATGGAAGCTAGCAGCAGCCATGAACATTACTAAAAGTCTTTTTTCATCTTATGTCATTGTCAGGCTACATATCAAGTCTACAATATTCTTACTGCAAGACTCTACAGATGGATGAACCATTTCATTGCTTCTTTTGGACCAATCTCTAGCCATGTAGAATTTTGCTTTTCCTTTTGTTACTCTGAAGAGCGTCATTGATCATATGGAGGCTGGGTGTGGAAAATCTTTGGAAGCAATTAAAATTATGGACATTCCCGGTAACAGCTCTTCCTACTGCTATCCTAGTGGTCAGCAACATGCTGGCGGGTTCACATCTGGTCCACTCTTGCCCTTTCTTTAGAAATAATGTAGAGAAGCAGGCCTCATAACAAATGCTGTGGTGCAGGATCAGAGTCATAAATGAGGGCTGCATCACCAAGTTGGGGCTAGATGGTGATAGTGCCATCATTTTGAAAATTTAGTTTCCACTGGGGGCCTGACATTTTTGTGCCCTTTCTTTTCATTCTGTGTGTCTATAAACTCCTCAGCACACTGCCTTAATGTGAGGAGAGTCATCTTCCCCTGTCCTGGTTAAAGTTATGGGGATGAGAGACAGGTGCTTTCACTCCTCTCCCAGCTGAGGTGACCTTCGTGGGACACTGTGAATCCTGCCCCTAGACAGACTCTCTAAAGGAGATCCAGGAAGGGACCCATGTCTCTAAGCAAGTGCTTTCATCCTAGGAGCACGAGAAGCTGATGGCATAGCATATCCATGAAATAAGAGGCAGCCAAGTTGATCATCCAAGAATTAGAATTAGAATTAAGATGAGCTTTGCTTGCTTTGCTTTCTCACCACTGCGTAGGATCTGAAGGAAACATTGCTGTCCTACTTGCAATTTGTATCTGGGGGTCAGATGGCATTGCTTAGCAGTGGCACTATTCCTTTCTTTCTGAAAGATCCTAGTGGGTAGTACTAGGCAATTTGTTAGCCTGCCCCAAGAGCTCAGCCCTTTGGGGTACCATAGGGTGTCACCCCTCCTGCTAAATGTGCATAAGATGTATTAGGAGGGTAAGTGAGCAGGTGATAGCTATGAGGCCTTTGGTATGATGATGACACCAAGCTCTATGTCTCCAGTTTTGTCTGAATGATTGACTGAGCAGTGTGCCTTACATGTGCCTGGCTGAAATTGGAGCTTGAATAAGGGCTAGCTGGCTCAGGTTCAGCCCAGACAAGAATGAGGTAATGTTGATAGGACTGGGAAGCAATCAGAAGGAATTGCAGAGATTATATCTGTTACAAGAGACGTCTGTATATATGTAAATAGTTAGTAGATAACGTGCCAGTAGATAGGTTTTGTTGGACCAATAAAGCTTCTTGTTCTTGTGCACTGCAAATGGCTTTCTTTGTGCAGCTCTCAACAATATCAGCCCCTCAGCTGAGGGTGTGTGCTTCTTGTTATGCAGGTTTGCACCATGGAGGTTGCGTTAGATTCTTAGCTGTTCCTGGGTGCTCAGTTCTCTTTGCTTTTGCCAAGAGCATCTGGGCTTGACTTGAAGAGTGACTCTTTTCTTTCAGATGCAAACCTTGTTACTGTTACTCTAATCTTTGTCGCCTTATGATACTATGCTCTATATGAGGCTACATCTTGGGACTATTGAGAACTTAAATAAGTGCAGAATGCAGCTTCCTGTTTAGGCCATGCTATTCCACTGTTATCCTGTAGCACAGAGATGGATTACAGCAATGGCAAGTTTCTTCTATTGCTGTAAGAACTCCACCTCTTAAAGCGATGGTAGGTAGGTCAATGAAAGCATTCTTCCATTGTCCAAGTCCTATGTACACCATGAATTAGGTTGGCATCTCTACTGTACTCTGGGCTCTGGATTTTTCACACCCCTGAGCACTGTAACTATGGTGACCTAAGTTTTAAATGTAGACCAGGCCTAAATCCTGGTCTTCAGTGATAAAAAGAGTGTGGTTTCTCTTACCTCTGGGTTACTAATGCATGTGAGCTATCCTGCTGTAAAAACACAGCAAAGACAAGGTATTTTAATTCTACTGCAAGGTAAACTAAGCAAGGTCATCACTATTTCCTTGCCTGAGGTTGATCCCACCTAGTTTACTTTGCATTGAGATTCAAGTGCCTTGCCTTCACTCATGTTTTTACCTCAGATACCTCATGTGTGTTAGTTACCCAGCTGTAAAAAACAAACCTTTTTAGCAGAAAAGACAAGGCCTTACAAAGTAGTGGTCCATGTAAAGAGAATATCACACCTGTGCTTCTTAAGCAATGTCTTCACTGCAAAAAAGGTGTTTTTTTTTCTATAAAAACTTAGTGAAGACACACCACTGTAGTTTTGCCATGAGATAAACTAGATGGGGAGAGCTATGGCCAAGGGCATAGCGCTGATGTTGCCTACTTACTTGGTAGTAAGACTAAAGTGCCTTGTTTGCTTTAACTAACATACATTGATAATCTGTGGTAAAAAACATACCTTTTTTGGCAGTGATGACAAAGCCTCAGTCTGTTCTGGCAGCCATTTCATTTCAGGATGGAACATATAATGTTGTCTTTGACCTTCATTTTAGGTCCTAGCCACCTGACAGACCATCTGTGATTCCACTACTTTTTTGGTAAAAGGAAGCACTTAAGCCAACACCCCTTAATTTATCAAAAGGGTAGCAGGGCATTTTCCATGACAAAACTTCAACTCTGATCCCAGAGACCAGATTTGTAGCCTTTGAAAGACTAAGGAAGAGTCATCTATTTTCTTGGGCTTTTTCATAAGGTAAGTGTAGTGGGATTAGACTGATTTGATAAGGATTATATTTTCCTTTCTCAGCACCAGTCATTTTATCTATACCACTCAACCAACCATCCTTCATATGCTCAGATTGATTTATATGTAAGGGCAAATAATTTGTATTTGGGATCTTATTTATAGATACATTTAGATTGAGCTGTATCTGATTGACTTCAAACAGACTATTCATGATACTACTCAATGTGAGTAAGGGTATAAGAATCTGGCCTATAATTTGTATATTATAGCCGGAGTTGGTAGTAACCTCTATATTTGGGTTCTCTAACACTTTCTATTATAAAAACATGAACATATTTTTTTTGGAAGCTCTAACACTTCCTTTGTTTGCAACAGTCCTTTCAAATTTGGCAGCAGCTAGAGATATGCCTTTCCCTTGCCCTATGAACATTGGTTCTGATTTGGCTGAGTTATAAACTGTTAGAAAGCACCATTTCCCTTCTTTGACCTGAGTTGCTTAGGAAAAGGTTGGCAATCTGCCCAAATGGCAGCTGAACATTCTAAAAAGCCAGGCCCACATATCTGCCAAAGTAGCAGTAGCACCACCACCACCATATGTTGTACTGGGAATGCCTGGGATCTACCTGATCAGCTGAGCAGCATGGGGTAGTGGTGGTGGTGGTGGTCATTGCATAACACAAAAACACATATCCCCACTTGGGGGCACCACATAGAGGCAGGAGCTCCCGCAATCCCTGATCGAGGAGAAAGAGAATGGGCTTTCTCCAACATGTGCCAGACCCAGCACATGGTGCACATGGCTCCTCTCCCTCTCTGGAATAACAGCCTTTTCAACTTACCAGCGAGCGTAGGTAGTCCGGTAGCTCAAGTGGTAGTAGTCTGTCTTGTAATGCTGAAGGATCAAGCCCTAATGATGCTTCTGCATAATGGGGGGAGAGGGTTATTACAATTGTACATAATAGTATTTGTTTTCTATTTTTTCCTTTAAAAAGTCCTAGGATATTTCATCAACAAAACCCACCACCACCAACAAAACAAACCAACCAAACACCTCCCCCTCCAAATCCTACATTAAAAGAAAGTTAGGAAAAACCAGACTGACAATTGTCTGTGCACCCTTAATACTGCCGTCTTGTGCATAGGCATTATGGTACAGTCTCTAATTGCCTGATCATATACTGTTTTCTTCACAGCACCCCGCTTCATTCAGTGCAAACTGGATGCACAATGGGGCAGAATTAGGGTTGTACAGGCAGCTATAAATCTGACTTCCTAACTTTGGAGTGCTTGACTTGGCAACCTCAATAACATTCTTTCAGTGTAGTTTTTCTGTATGTAATATTTTGTATGCTTAGGGGTTAGATTAGATTCCCAGCTATTAATGGATGTTCATCATTCAGCATTAGCCAAGGCAGCTTGTTACCATTTACATTTGGCTAAAGCATTGCAACCTTTTCTTTCTGAGGCAGACTTCATTACCACAGTTCATGCCTTTATCACTTCAAGACTGGATTATTGTAAAGCACTCTACTTTGGGCTATAACTATACTTTAAATCCATTCAGAAACTGAAGCTAGCACAAAGTACTGAGCCTAGATCTGGGTAAAAACTGGATTTTTTATTACTCAGAGAATTCTGCAAGTTTGAATTTTTTTCCATTCTGAAAATAGAATGATAATAAACAATGTAGAAATGCCACGCGAAAATAAACTCTGAAAAAATCATTTGGGGTTGATTGAAACATTCTGTTTTGACAAAGTTGAAACATTTCTTTCCAGTTTTGACTTTTCAATGATTTTGTATCATATTTTAAAAAATTGTAACAAAATGTAACTTTGACATTGAAAATTTCAAAAATGTTGAAACATTTCTACCTTTCAAAACACTTTTTTCTTCAATTTTTCTTTCAAAACTAACTTGTCAAAATCAACATCTTTACACAAACCATTTCACTTTTGAGGAACTGATGTTTTCTGACAGCAGAGCCATCCATCGGAAAACTTCAGACCAGCTCTAGCTGTGACTCACTAGTAAAGTGAAGTGTCGCACTGCAAGTATATTAAACTGATACGTTTGTGATCTGCACTAGTAGCTTGTGGGTCTGCAGGTGGAGTTTAAGGTATTGGCATCCTACCTTGAAGATGCTCTCCTCAGCTTTTGGCCATCCAGACTCTATTTACATAATGGACGGGCAAACCAGTGTGGATAAAATAAACCCACTAACCTTCACCTAGGTGATTTTTTTCCCCTTGCATTTTTTATGCTGGTACTTTGTGCTCCCTTCAGCCACGTGGACTATAATGGCTCTTTCAATTTTCATGTATGGCTTGTGAAAACTTCAGAACATTTTCTGCCTAAGTGGAAATGGAAATCCTAGAAGAGCAGAAGATGGCTGGTAAAGTTTAATGTTCTCCAATCAACTTCAGCTGCAGCTATTTGGGTTGTTTAGTAGCCATTGATTTACACTGAAACCTCAGAGTAACGCTGCTCCCTACTGATCCATAATAAATGTCATCTATTTGAATGAGAAGTTAATTGGTCTGTGTAGCTGTCCATTGGTGTGAATGGAGACCCAGTGAAGCTTATGGTAAACCTGGTTTTGTTATGGAGGCAATAAAGATCAACAGTAACTTGTTGGAATCAATGGAAAACAAATGCAGCTAATAGACATTAATTGAACATTTATTGGAAGTAATTAAAATTAATTGTAGTCATGACTTAATTACTGGAAATTAATGACTGCCATTTAGATATTAACAGAATTACTGGAATGTAATGACGGTCAATACAAGAAGTTTACAAGTGGTTGAGTTAAAGAAGGGCTTATTGATATTAGTGATCTTCAGTATTTTTCAGTGGAACTATAATCTAAAATAGGGCTGCATTGATATAGGAGAGATACTGGACTACAGAGGACAGAGAACATAGGCAGAAGGAAAGCAAAAGATCTGGTGCTACTGAAGAGGTTATCTCTATCAGGTCACCTCATTTAATAAATAAGCCGGTAATCTAGATTTTTGCATTTCCCCCCCTCTCCACATACCATCACCTTTTCTATAGGGATTACTTAATTAAAGCAGTACTGTAATTAATGGTCAAAGTAAGAATTGGGTAATCAACAGTTCTGCCTCAGAAACAGCATTATGATAATCTTCTTTGGCGATAAACCACATGATTTATATTTGTTCTCTTCATCTGCTGAACGTTCCTTCATTTTTCAGGGCGTTTTGGACATACCTGTCTTTGTTAAGTTGACACTAATCAACATTCCTGGAAAAAACAGATTCTTATATGGCATATCCATTTGCAAATTAGTACTTCCTCAAGCTATTAATACTTTCTCAACATTGCCTTTTAAAACTGCAGTGGTTGTGCCCTATTGGTTTTTTAGCTGTTTTTTGAGTATGCTGGTAGAAGATGCTAAGTACACAGGTAAATACACTGGTATGTTTCATGTACAATATAGCTGTAATAAGAAGTCATTACCCTTTTCCCAAGTACAATGCAGGGTAACCTTAAGCAGAGTCAAGTGATAATGTGGTAACTGTTTGGGTACCCATATAAGTAATACAGTGACTTTCACATGGGTAGATTATTCTGAATTACATTCTTACATTTACATATAAGTATGAAACCATGAATTATATTGATTGTAAAAGGACCACACTGTAGACTCTCTAACCATGTAAATATATTGTTCTTGAATTTCATATAATGTACCTCAAATTTTTACATCTGATTTGAATTATATGAATTTCTTAAAGATCTCTGTTCTGTCCAGATGTGAGAAATGGCTTTGGTTTAGACAGTCTGAATGAAGGACCACCTAATGAGGAGAGAAATATTTTTTTTACTGCATTATCACTGAAAACCAGAATGGAAAATATGGCACACTTTTGGAAAGGACTTTGAGATCCTCTGATAAGTTCTATAAGTGTTATTATTCCTAATCGGGTCAATTTCTCAGAACAGAGTAGTGTTGGCACACCTTATAGCCTCATAGGTTTTTGTAAGGTCAGAAAGGACCATGGTGATCATCTAGTCTGACCTCCTACACATTTCAGAACTTTACCCACCCACTTTTGTAACCCTAACATCTGGCTGAGTTAATGAAGTTCTCAAATGATGGCTTAAAGACTTCAAGTTACAGAGAATTCACCATTTACACTAGTTTAAACCTGCAAGTGACCCATGCCCCACGCTGCAGAGGAAGGAAAAACCCACCTGGGGTATATGCCAGTCTGACATGGGGGGAAATTCCTTCCCAACCCCCAAATATGGCCATCAGTTAGATCCTGAGCATATGGACAAGACCCACCAGGCAGATATCTTCATAGTCATAGGAAAAAACCAAACCTTTCGACACATAATTAGACTACATATTGCTTCTATCCATGTTCTGTTACAATTTCTCGTCTTTTACCATAGGACTATAAATTACTCTAGTTTCTGCGTGAAAACTTACTGATGATTAATCATAATAATAATGAATGGGAATTGCGTACAGTGTATATTAGAGCTTCTTCAAAACAAGAAGAATTGCTCTGAAATAAACAAGATGAAGTTCAATAAAGACAAGTACAAAGTGCTACACTTAGAAAGGAAAACTCAAACACACAAATACAAAATGGGGAATAACTAGCTAGGCAGAAATACTGCAGAAAAAATGTGGGGTTATCAGGGCCGGCTCTAGCGTTTTTCCGCCCCAAGCAAAAAAAAAGCCGCAATCGGCAGCAATTCGGCGGCAGCTCTAGCACCGCTTCATTCTACGGCAGCAATTTGGCGGGAGGTCCTTTGCTCCGAGAGGGAGTGACGGCCCCACCGCCGAATTGCCGCTGAACTGCCGGACGTGCCGCCCCCCTCTTCCTTGGCCGCCCCAGGCACCTGCTTGCTATGCTGGTGCCTGGAGCCAGCCCTGGGGGTTATAGTGAATCACAAATTGAATGTCAGCTGAGATGTGACGCAGTTGCAAAAAAAGTCTAATATTCTGGGCTGTGTTAATGGGAGTGTTGTATCTAAGACATGAGAGGTAATTGTTCTGCTCCACTCAGCACTGGTCAGACCTCAGCTGGAGTACTGTGTCCTGTTTTGGGTACCGCATTTTAGGAAAGATGTGGGCAAATTGAAACGAGAAGAGCAACAAAAATGATAAAAGGGTTAGAAAACCTGAGATATGTGGAAAGGTTAAAAAAACTGGGTGTGTTTAGGCTTGAGAAAAAAAGATGGGCGGGACCTGATAGTCTTCAAATATGCTAAGGGCTTTTATAAAGAGAAGGTTATCAATTGTTTTCCATGTCCTCTGAAGGTAGGATAAGAAGTAATCAGTTTAAGAGTTTTAAAAGAGCTGTGTGAGGAGCTTGCTGGACCGTTAATGTTGATTTGCAATAAGTCTTGGAATGCTAGGAAAGAAAGCTAATGTAGTGCCAATATATAAAAAGGATATAAGGGATGACCCTGGTAATTATAGGCCAGGCAGTGTGACATCAATCCCAGGCAAGATAATGGAGTGGCTGATATGGAACTCAGTTAATAAAGAGTTAAAAGACAGTAATTTATTTAATGCCAATCAACATGAGTTATGGAAAATAGATCCTGTCAAACAAATGTGATTTTTTTTTAGATGAGATTAGATGTTTAGTTGACAAAAGTAATAGTGTTGATGTGATATACTTAGACTCCTGTAAGCTCTTTGACTTCGTACTGCACAATAATTTGATTAAAAACTAGAATGATATAAAATTAATATGGCACACATTAAATGGATTAAACTGATAGGTCTCAAAATGTAATTGTAAATAAGGAATCATCATCTAGCAGGTGTGTTTTTAGTTGGGTGTCACAAGGATTGGTTCTTGGCCCTAAGCTATTTAATATTTTTTAATTTGGAAGAAAACACAAACCCATACTTGATAAAGTTTGCAGATTACTCAAATATTGTGCGAGTGGTAAATAATGAAGAAGACAGGTCACTGATACAGAATGATCTGCTTTGCCTGGTAAGCTAGGCACAAACAAACAATTTGTGTTTTAACATGACTAAATGTGTATATCGACGATCAAAGAATGTAGGCCATACTAACAGGACGATGGACTCTATCCTGGCAAGCAGTGACTCTGAGAAAGATTTGGGGGTCATGGTAGATAATCAGCTGAACATGACCTCCTAGTGTGATGCTGTGGCAAAAAGGACTAATGGGATCTTTGGATGCATAAATAGAGGAATATTGAGTAGGAGTAGAGCAGTTATATTGCCTGTGTATTTAGCAATGGTGCAACCACGGCTGGAATACGATGTCTGGTTCTGATGTCCATAATTCAAGAAGGAAGTTGATAAATTCCAGAAGTTTCAGACAAGAGCCATAAGAATGATTAAAAATTAGAAAACATGCTTTATAGTGATAGACTTAGGGGTTCAATTTATTTAGCTTGGAGAAGAGAAGGTTAAGGCATGACTTGATCGCAATTTATAAGTACCTGCACTGGGAACAAATGTTTGATAATGAGTTCTTCATTCTAGCAGAGAAAGGTATAACCCGATTCAATGGCTGGAAGTTGAAACTAGACAACTTCAGTGTAAATAAGGCATAAATTTTTAATAGCAAGGATAATTAACTCTTGGGACAGTTTCCCAAGGACCATCGTGGATTTTCCATCACTGGCCATTTTAAAATCAGGATTGGATGTTTTTCTAAAAGGTCTGCTCTAGGAATTATTTTGGGGGAAGGTCTATGGCCTGTGTTATGCAGGAGGTCAGAATAGATGATCACAATGGTCCCTCCTGGCCTTGAAATCTATGAATCTACAGCAAGAGAAATTTAGATTAGATATCATGAAAAACTTTCTAACTACAGTATAAGAATAGTTAAGTACTGGAATAGATTACCAAGGGAGTTTGGGGAATCCATATTACTAGAGGTTTTTAAGAACAAACATCTATCAGGCATGGACTAGGTATAGGTGGTCCTGCCTCAGTGTGGTAGATGGACTGTCACTAGATGATCTCTTGAGGTCCCTTCCAGCACCACATTTCTAGGATTCTATTTATTTTGTCTCCTTTTCTGTCAGTGAATTTTCTGTGAACAGCTTGCTATTTCTCAAATGCATGTGTTATTCAAAATTATTTGCTGAGTAAATCATTGACCTCAGTGGGCTTTGGATCAGGTCCTAATTTCTGAAAATAATCCTTAGGCCACATCTACACTACAACCTTTTTCTGTCATAGCTTTGTTAGTCAGGGTTATGAGGAGGTGTGATCCCTAACCAACAGAGGTGTGCTAGCAAAAGCCCCCGCAGTAGATGCAGTTATATGGGCAAAACCACACTTTTGTGATTATAGTTTATTTAATTTGCGGGTCTGAAATAAACTATACCAGCAAAAGCATGGTGAGTTTTGCCAGTATAAACTGCAGCTGCATTAGGTATGCTTTGCTGGTGCACTGTAGCTATCCTGGCAAAGCCTTCCAAGCCTCAGAATATGGCTTATTCTTGAGGCGTTTCCTACAAGTTTTTAGAATATGAAACTAGAGGTAGTCATGTGAATTTTTCAAGACTGGATGAACACAACTCTTAGAATCAGGATTCTGTTGCAAAATTTAAATGATGAGCTCAGAAATTCTATAGTTGTAAATATTCTGCAATGTTTTATACATGGTCCTGTTCCTGCAAACATTCCCACCAGCAAACTGATTAGCTTGACAATTAATGGAAAGTGATCACAAAAGGAGTGAGAGAAAAAAGACAAAGTTAAGTTATTAACAAATGTGAATCAATATTTATGGATTTTTTTTGCAACATTTAACAAAATCTATTGAATTTATACAGAAAAACTGAAGGAACAGGTCACGCTATAATACAATATAATACCAATTTTTTTTGAGTAGTAGTGTTTATCCTACAGTATTGCAGAATGTAGATAAATAGGAAGGCCCAGATCCATAAAGGTACTTAGGCATTTACACCCCAGACTTCCACACCTAAGTCCCACTGAGTCCACCTACCAGATTGGGTCCCATTCAAAATCTAGCAAGAGAAGGAAGTGGTACCTATTATATAACTTTAGCCCAGTGGTTAGAGTACTCAACCAGATTCAATTCCCCCTCTCAGACAGATGCCAAGAAAAGATTTGAACAGGGTCTCCCATCTCTCAGGAATGTGCTCTAACCCCTGAGCGATGGGATATTCTGATGTGGGGTTCCCCTCGGTCTCTCCTGTTGAAGCTGTTCCACTGTGGATGAATAATGACTGATTGGAACAAGGTGGACTGGGGGTCTCCTCCTACCAGGTGGGTGCCCTAACCTCAGGATTACAGAGTCATTCCCACTCTCTCTCACTACCTCTGGCCTAATGACTGTTCCACTCTGGATATATACTTAAATAGTTCCTCAAGAAATACCTCAGGCCTTGGCTACACTTGCAGCTGTACAGCGCTGTGAGTTAAACCTGTCTTCGTACAGCTGAGTAGGGAAAGCGCTGCAGTCTGTCCACATTGACAGCTGCCAGCGCATTGTTGTGGCCACATTTGCGGCAATTGCAGCGCCATTGGGAGTGGTGCATTATGGGCAGCTATCCCACAGAGCACCTCTTCCCATTCTGGCGCCGTGGGTTGTGGGAACGGGGCGTGGGTGCGGGGCATTCTGGGTCCTGTCCCAATGCCCCGTGATGCATCGCTTAGTATCCCAGAAATCCCTTTGTTTCCGTCCACCTTTGGCGCCATCTTTCAACGGTTTCTGTGCAGCGCGATCTGTCTGCGGGAAATGGAGCCCGAACTGCTGAGGCGTATGCTGACGAGTCTCGTCAGCATGTCACGTTTGGCTGTCGAACTATTCCTTAAGATCCAAAGTGACAGTGAGAGTGAGGAGTCCGACGATGCTATCGAGCCGCGTAACGCGTACAACATGAAATTGCTTGTGGCATTCACGGACATGCTCAGCACCATGGAACGCCGCTTTTGGGCTCGGGAAACAAGCACTGAGTGGTGGGATCACATTGTCATGGAAGTCTGGGATGACGAGCAGTGGCTGCAGAACTTTCAGATGAGAAAAGCCACTTTCATGGGACTGTGTGAGGAGCTCGCCCCCACACTGCGGCGCAAGCACACGAGATTGAGAGCTGCCCTGCCAGTGGAGAAGCGGGTGGCTATTGCAATCTGGAAGCTGGCAACTCCAGACAGCTACCGGTAGATCGCAAACCAGTTTGGAGTGGGAAAGTCGACCGTTGGAATCGTGTTGATGCAAGTTTGCAGGGCCATTAATCGCATCCTACTCAGAAGAATCATGACTCTGGGTAACGTGCAGGACATAGTGGATGGCTTTGCACAAATGGGTTTCCCTAACTGTGGAGGGGCGATAGATGGGACGCACATTCCTATTCTGGCACCAGCCCACCTAGCCTCCAAGTACGTTAATCGGAAGGGGTATTTCTCTATGGTTCTCCAGGCGCTTGTGGATCACCGTGGGCGTTTCATTGACATTAACACAGGCTGGCCAGGAAAGGTGCATGACGCACACATCTTTCGGAACACTTGGCTGTTCAGGAAGCTGCAGGCCGGGACTTTTTTCCCAGAGCGGAAGATCACAGTAGGGGAAGTTGAAATGCCCATTGTGATCCTTGGAGATCCCGCTTACCCGTTAATGCCGTGGCTCATGAAACCCTACACAGGGAGCCTTGACAGCAGCAAGGAACGGTTCAACTACAGGCTGAGACGGTGCTGAATGACTTTGGAGTGTGCCTTTGGCCGCTGGCGATCTCTGTATGGGAAGCTGGACTTGGCCGAACACAGCATCCCCGCGGTTATATCTGCGTGCTGTGCCCTCCATAATATTTGTGAAGGGAAGGGTGAAAGCTTCACTCAGGCATGGACCTCCGAGGTTGAACACCTGGAGGCTGAATTTGCACAGCCAGAGAGCAGGGCTATTACAGGGGCCCAGCGCGGGGCTGCAAGGATTAGGGATGCCTTGAGGGAGCAATTTGAGGCTGAAAACCAGCAGTGATATCTGGTGCCCTGCATGGGAGTGAAGTGCAGTAGTTCCAATCTTTAGGAATCAGTGTTTGCTAAGCAGACTTGCAGTGCCTGTTTATTTCCTGGGCTAAGGAATCTTTTACTTTATGCAATAATAAAGAATGTTTTCAAAGCCAAAAAATCCATTTATTGAAAAGAAAATCCATTTATTGAAAAGAAAATTTATTTATTGAAAAGAAACACAACTGCTTGAGAATCAGAAAAGGCAAGGGGGTGGAGTGGGGAACGGTACAATCACAGATTCGCGTATGCCCTGTCTGGTGTGCTGTGCAGTGAGTGCTGCACTTCAGGATAGCTATACTGCATGGTGATGGGGGTTGAGTGCAGAGGGTAAGGGTCGTGGTTTTCAGGGCTGGGTGGTGAAGATACTGGTGTTGGAGGCAGCTGATGGCGTGAAGAACCCGGAAGTTGGGGAAAGTGGGTTGGAGGTAACAGTGGGGCACAAGGGAAAGAGTTTTGGGACAAGGGCTTAGGGGGGGCGTTTGCGTTTGCAGTACTGCTCCTTCTGCATGGCTACGAGCTCCTGGATAGCGTCTGCTTGGCGCTCCAGGATGCTTATGAGCCGATCCGTGCTTTGCTGCCGGTGCTCCGTGCTTTGCCGCTGGTGCGCTGCGTTTTCCTGGCAGATCCTGCTTTTTCTCTCCCTCCAGTTCTGTGCTTTTTCATTCTCTTTAATAGATTACTGCATCACTTCTTGCAGCATGTCTTCTTTGCTTTTTCGTGGTCTCTTCCTGAGTCTTTGCAGTCTCTGAGCAGGCGATAAGAAGGATGGCTAAGGTCTCAAGGTTGTTGCAGCTGTATAGGCAAAATGCAACATTTAACAGAGGCAGCATTGTTTATACCAGACAGAATAATGATTTCCCCCGCACTTAAGGAGGGCACACACAGGGTCTACACAATAGCATAATTTTCCCGTCCCAAACAGAGCACACATAACCCATGGGAGCCTCAAAATGTTGAGTAAGGGGGACTGATTGTTTCAGGGCTGTACTGTCCTCTGGGTTTCTGTGACTTGGGGAGAGCCAACAGCTGCAGGGGTCACCTACACTGAACGCTGTCCCAACATTTTCCACAGGAGTTCGTCCTGTACGATATCTCGCTGCTGAGGGTGACCTGGGAAGCAAGGGAGGGTCTTCTACTGCAATGCAGCTTCTGCCCTGGCCATATGCAGCTTGCCTGTGTGCAGCAATGGTCCCCCCGCCCCTCGTGGCACAGTGGCGCGAACACGTTAGCCTGGCTGGGACAAGGACCACGGTGGCTCTCCCGATAAACCTGCACAAGCGCATTGCACACGTTCTGGATGAGACATTCGAAGAAATTACCGAGGCCGATTATCGCGATGTGATAAACCACATCAATGCACTATTCCGCATCTAGGCATGCATGCTTAACCCTCCTCTCCCAAAGAGCCCACACTGAAAAAATTCCTTCCTGAAAAAAAACCCGCTTACCGGGAACTTGCTCTTCTGTTTGTCCTCTACCAAGTACCGGCCGCTGCGACTGGCTACCTTCCTCCTGGCTCGAGAAGAGCTCCTAGCTGCATGCCTCCAGGGATTCCGGTGTGTCTCCATCTGTCCCACTACCCTCACTCCCGTTTTCCTTCTCCTCCTCCTCCTCCTCCCACCCTGGCTCTGAAGTGTCCATGGTGGTGCTCGGAGTGGAGGTGGGGTTAACCCCAAGTATCGCATCCAGCTCTTTGTAGAATCAGCAGGTCGCGGGGGGAGCACCCGAGCGGCCGTTTGCGTCACGGGCTTTGCGGTAGGCACTCCACAGCTCCTTCACTTTAATCCTTCACTGCAGGGCGTCCTGGTCATGGCCCCTTTCCATCATGTCCTTTGATACCTTCCCGAAGGTATTGTAATTCCTACGGCTGGAGCGCAGCTGGACGGGACAGCTTCCTCCCCCCAAACATTGATGAGGTCCAGCAACTTGCCTTTGCTCCATGCTGGGGCTTGCTTGGTGCGTGGAGGCATGGTCACCTGGAAAGATTCACTGATAGCACTCCACGCCATGCCTGGCTGAGAAAACGGGAAGGGGATTTTTAAAATTCCCGGGGAATGTCAAGGTCGGGTCACATGGTTGGTTACCTGAGGCCAGGGCAGTAGAGTTTGAACTGATGACCAGAGTGGCTAGAACAGGCAATGTGGGATACTGCCGAATACTTCTGGAGGCCAGTCACAGCGCATTGGGCAGCCACACTGGCGCCGCAGCGCTGCAGCGGCAGCGCAATACATGGTATTCCTCTCGGGGAGGTGGAGTACAAGCAGCGCTGTAGCCACGGAGATACAGCGCTGTAAGTGCCTTGCCAGTGTGGACGGGGAGTGCGTTACAGCTCTGGGGGAGGCTTTATTGTGCTGTAACTTGCAAGTGTAGCCAAGGCCTCAGGTGTCTACGCTGCCTGACTCAGGTGGTGGGTTCCTGTTCATGAATTGCTAAGCAGATATAGACACCTCCCTGCAGGCTGAATTTTAGTGCCTATCTCAGAGAGAGGGGTGTGGTTTAGCATACTCCCTTCAGGTTGGCGTCTTCCACTGGCTAGCTTAGGCAGCTCCCTGCCTAATGTGCTGGCTTTTCTATAGGGAGCCTAGATTCCTAACTCAGGCCCCATGGATCATAGTGGCGTTCCTGTGGTTCTCTAGGACCTAAAAGTGAAGTGCCATGATGCTCAACATTGCAATGCCTAAGTGCCTTTGTGGATCTGGCCCAAAGTAACTTTGAGAAGCAGGTAAATGTTAGAGTAGTTCATGAAAGCACTATCTATATATGATAAGGCTTAAAGGTACAGAGGCCAAGTTTCAGATAATGAGAATAGTTGGAGAAAATGAGTGGCATTATTCCTTTTAATTGTACTTGGTGATTTGTTCTGAAGTTTATCTTACTGACCTTGATATTTATTCCATAAACAACACCTTCATTAAAAGAAATTAAATCTGGTTATGTGTGATAACCTACTCAACGTAAACCCTAAAAAGCAAGGAAATGCCACCTCTTAACAGTACCTTGATGCCCACACAGCATGTGTCCACTGAATGTGACAGACCCCATATTGTCACAAGGAACTTGCTTCTGCCTCCAGCTGGTAAGCAAACACACTACACACAATGCCTCTCACAGCATAACACAAAACCTTAATTATATCTTCAGTAACATTAGCATGTTCCAGGTTGACATATGTGTGGTCTGTTATGTGTTTGTGGGGGAAGCATAAGGTCATAATTAAGATTTTGCTGAAGGGCTTCAGCATAGGCTGGAGAAACCTCAGCTGTGGAGTTCACAGCTTCTGAAACCTGGGAATACCAGTTGTTGTTTCTCAACTGAGCCAAAGTTTGTGATAAGAACAGGAGTACTTGTGGCACCTTAGAGACTAACAAATTTTGTGATAGACAGTCTTCTCTTAGGGCTAGTCTACACTACCGCGCTACATCGGTGTAGCTGCACAAATACAGCTGCGCCGCTGGAGCGTATCTGCTGAAGATGAGCCATGCCGATTGGAGAACACTCTTGAGTGGGCATAATTACTCCACCTCAACAAGAGTCAGAAGCTATGTCGGCAGTAGTGTGTCTCCTGCTGACATATCGCAGTGTAGACACTGCTTTATATATAACTTGCATCGCTCAGGGGGGTGGCTTTTTCACACCCCTGTGCAATGTAAGTTACATCGACTTAAGCAATAGTATAGACGAGCCCTTAGTTTCCTTCCCATAGAGCATTAGGGACAGTCATCTTCTCTAAATGGAGCTTGTGTCTTCAGTCCCATTGGCAACAAAAGAGCCCCAAAGTGGCCATCTTTACTAGGGGCAGCCTAACTTTAAATCAGAGCTCTCAGCAGCAAGAAACAGTGGCTAGTTTTACAAAGGGATCCTTTGCACTTCCCTCCCCACATACATGCTGAAGTAATGACCATCTTTACTGAGAGTATCTTCAGTCCCATTGAAAGCTATGTGAAATGGTGGCCATTTTCAGTAAGGGGCATTTGTGAATATAATGAGAAAGATACAAAACAAAAATCAGTATAAATTTGCTGAATTACCCACGACATTCTTCAAATGTATGTTCAACAGCATCTAACTATTTAACTATATGGAAAGTCTGAAAAGTAACAAACCAGCCGTTTGTTTATAAAAGGAATCTAAAAAAGATCAGACCCAGGAAATTCTTAATGATTTATTTTTAAATCAATCGCAACTCATAAACTAAGTAACAGAATTATTGGAAATTTCCCAGATAATTCAGTCTTTACTCGCAGATAACGTAATGTAACTTTGGCGAAGATACACTGTGTTCCACACGCAGTCAAATCAAAGAAGTTGAAGTCCTGTTTTAAGTGATAAACTGAACTCACCCTTAACACAGAAGTGCTACTGCACTTCTGAAATGTTTGAACAATTCATTAACAACCACAGATCCTGTACAGTTTACTTAGACAAGACTCGAACTATAGTAATGGGAGATTTGCCTGAGTACAGACTGCAGGAATGACTACACAGAGATTATTGTTTGTATTTTTAAAATCATATGACTGTACTCTGTTTCTATAGTGCGTACGCTGTAGCCTCATTGTTAATTATTTCCCTTATTGATGTACAGGAAAAGAGATATATTGCATTTATTCCCAGTACCATTTAATGTAGAGTGCCATATGACTCCCAATTGTTTATTCCTTAACAGAAAAATAGACATCTTTGTATTAAACTTCCTGGGAACAAATCCTTCTCCATTTGGAATCAACGGGAATTTTACAGTTGACTTCAATGGAAGTAGAATCCATCCTCTATTGTTAAATGTATTTGTAAGTTATTAATTCTCTTATCGAAAGGTGTTTTGAGTCATCGTGTTTTTAATGAGGTTTGTAACAAACCTTGCTTTGTAACAGAAGCTCTTATGGAAACAAACTACTCTCTATACTGCGCTGATCCCTTTAAAGCAGATATTTTGTCTTTTACAGCAGTCCATTTGATTATTCACTGATTTAAAATGAAACTATTTGTGGTGTAAGGTTTGGCAAAATAGCTTGTAAAACCAAACCCAAATTCTGTCTTGTTCTCTATAATTTAAAGAGAGAGGGAGAGATCCCTTAATTTCAACAACTTCAGAATGCATCCTGGTAAACAATTTTTTCACTAAATTTTAGCTCAATATGATTTGAAATGAGTGAGATACTAAACCCAGAAAATCAGATTTTACAGTGGCAATGCCAGCTGATCCTTTAGTATAGCACTATCATTGGCACAACTCTTTGCTGTTATTGAAATAAACCCAATATAGCAGGGTCATCACTTTTCCATTCTCACATCATTTGTTTAAAAATAATTGTTTCCTGATTCCTAGCAGTCCACACATAACAGACCTTACAAGTGCTCATTTTATGTCTCTCTGGGTATAATCATACAAGGTGCTGATGTCAATGTGAGTTGAGGATGCTCTAAACTTCACAAAATCAGGCCCCATGCAAAGGGAGAATGTAATTTTTCAACAAGTGAAAGAAAAAATGGATGTGGTGATTAAAGGTTGTTAGTTATAAATCCATTTTAGGGTTCTAATGTTAGCAACTGTAGACTGCTTATACTCCAGTTATGCCACTCACTCCTCCACAGAATGCCACGATTAATCTATAGGTTTTTAATTAATGTTTTCCACCCCATATCTTATTTAATATTTCTCTTGGAGATTTTGTCCTCATCTTCCATCAGTAGTTTAGTTAATAGGGCTCTAAACCCAGAATGACCCCACTGAAGTCAATCTACAGTAATTTAACTAAATTCTGTTTTCAGTGGAATCACTTAGGACTTACACTGGTGTAACTGATATTAGTTCAGACACTTGGCATTTACAGCAGTTACCTCCAGCCACATACACTGTCATTTTCATGATATTTGGATAAATATACACATTCCAGCATTTCAAAAATACTTTAATTCATCCCAAGATAATAACATTATCAAATATACTAAAAAAATCCCCAGAAATTTGGCTAACTTCATATTTGGTCAATTAACAGAAATCTAGGGGCTTGTGTTCAACAACCATGATCTTGTGCACTGTCTACAATCTTTTGCAGCAACTCATTCACTATTGTGAAACAATAATAAGACTGTTTTGATGATTAAAAGGAACTTTGCATGTTATAAATTGGAGATTATAATGTTCTTTTTGTTAGTAATATAATTTAGACCTTAAGAGCTGTGGGTTTGGCACTCAAACATTAAATAGTTTGAACTTCCTTTTGGAATTAAAGTTAGCAAAAGGGACTAACTGCACGATCCCAGCTGGCAAAGAGGACATACAGCCTTTTAAATGGATTTCTGTCTAAAACTCATTGAACTGCTTTCCTCATTGTACACTTGTCTACATCTTCAGTCACAATACTTAGAGGAAATTGTCCAATAGTTTTGAAAAGTGAATGAGTGGATTGAGTCTCACGTGGGGCTTGATCCTGTTCCCACTACAGTCAATGGCAATTGACTTGAATGGAAGCAAGATGAGATCCATATAGTATGGTTTATATTATTTTTATTTAGAGATGGGCCTGAACCAAAACCTCAGATCCAGCTCTCTGGAGATTCAAACTTGGATCCAGACCCAAATTTCACAAATGGTCCCTATCTTTATAATGGGCCAAACCAAAACCCCAGATCTGAATACTACCAAAATTTGGGGTATATTAAATCCAGATCTGGATCTGAATTTTGTGGCTTGGGCCCATCTCTGTTTTCATTTATACAGACAAATGGCATAATCTTGCAGTCCTTTAAAACTCAATGCAACAGTTTGCTTTGCCCCATTGCTTGCAGGAGTCAAGATCTAATCTAAGAGGCAGATGAAGCATTAAGTGCTAAACAAATGGATGTTGTCAGCAGATACATGGCACAGTTACATTTTGGGAAAGTAACATGTTAAAGAGTTGAGAGAAACTCAGATCTTTATTTATATATCTATCTATTTATTTATTTAGATTCTTCAGGGCAGGGGCCATGTCTGAAAAGCACCTAGCACATTTTGGAAATTATTCTTATTATTAATAATAATAATTATTATTCCCTGTTCAGGGGTTTATGCAAATATTTTCTTTGATTTCCCAGAATATAAGAGTTTACAACTCACTGAAGCAAAATGAGACATGAAACTCTGTCAATGAATTTCAAAAAAGTTGCTGTACTAACCATCAATCAGTCCATATTCATTTGGAGTTGGGCTCAGATTTGCCTGAAATTGGATCAGGAGGATCACTCAAAAGGTAATTTGCAAGCATTTCAATCAACCTCGGCAGCACCTAACCAGGGCTGGCTCCAGGCACCAGCACAGCAAGCAGGTGCTTGGGGTGGCCAACGGAAAGGGGCAGCACGTCTGGCTCTTCGGCGGCAATTCGGCAGCAAGTCCCTTAGTCCCTCTCAGAAGAAAGGACCTGCCGCCGAATTGCCACTGAAGAATTAAGTGGCGCGGTGGGGCTGCCGCCGAAGTGCTGCCAATCGCGGCTTCTTTTTTTTTTCCCCGCCGCTTGGGGCGGCAAAAACCCTGGAGCCGGCCCTGCACCTAACGTCTATAACAAAGCTATAAAGGTGGGTCTCTGGTTTGGGATTTTGTAATGGAGGTTTTGCACAGCAGTAATGATGAGTGGGTGAGGAAAGTTTAGAAAGAACAAAGTGCGGGTGGTGGAAAAATTCAAAGGGCATAACATGGCCATAGGAGGAAACATAAGGGCCTCCCAACCCTGTGATGGAAAGGATGTCAAGGCTTCATGAACATGAATTTTATTTATTTATTTATTTATTTTAACTCTAACACATTCTCATTAGGAAGGCAAAAATGTGAAATCGATACAGTTCCTTTTTCAAGTGGGGAGCTGACTGTGGCTGCATAATAGTGCTGTCTTATAATCTCCTTCCAAATGTGTGGGTGCCTCTTGGGTTTCCTCAAATATTTCATGGACCATTTTCAAAGATTTATATAAAATCTGGCCAACAATGTCTACATCCTCTACCACATCAGTGAAAAACTACATGAAGTTTCAAAGTCATGTAAAATCTCCTTGATGGGAAACATTTACATTTTACAAAGTATAAATTTAGCTGACCATTTCGTTGGGGTAAATTCATTCCTGGTGTAAATCCACTGATTTCATGACAGTTACACTACAGATTAGGTCATCCTGGTAGACTAATGCTAGCAAGTTGAAAAAATATTACATACAACCGTGAATGCTATAAAGGTTTTAGGAGACTGCCAAAAAGTGCTCAGATATTTGATAAGATATTTTGTTATTGCCATTCTGTATTTTTATGGGAACACGTATAGTAAGTAAACAAGTTTTTCAGTTTGTTTTATGTTTCTTTATCATACTATTATATGGCATGTTAGATATAATAAAGCAATCCATTGAACATTCTCCTTGACTTTTCATATCCATTAGTCCTATTAGCAATTTTCACATACTACTTCTGTGACAGTAGATCAAAGGTAGGAGTTCATGCAACAAGCGGGATATCCGGATGATCTTGTAAACTGGAGTAATAGTAATAGGATGAAATTTAATAATGAAAAGTGCAAGGTCATGCATTTAGGGATTAATAACAAGATTTTTTATTATAAACTGGGGACGCATCACTTGGAAGTAACAGAGGAGGAGAAGGACCTCGGAGTATTGGTTGATCACAGGATGGCTATGAGCCACCAATGTGATATGGCTGTGAAAAAACCTAATGCGGTCTTGGGATGCATCAGGCGAGGTATTTCCAGTAGAGATAAGGTGGTGTTAGTACCGTTATACAAGGCACTGGTGAGACCTCATCTGGAATATTGTGTGCAGTTCTGGTCTTCCATGTTTAAGAAGGATGAATTCAAACTGGAACAGGTACAGAGAAGGGCTACTAGGATGATCCGAGGAATGGAAAACCTGTCTTATGAAAGGAGACTCAAAGAGCTTGGCTTGTTTAGCCTAACCAAAAGAAGGCTGAGGGGAGATATGATTGCTCTTTATAAATATAAAAGAGGAATAAATACCAGGGAAGGAGAGGAATTATTTAAGCTCAGTACCAATGTGGACTCAAGAACAAATGGATATAAACTGGCCATCAGGAAGTTTAGACTTGAAATTAGACGAAGGTTTCTAACCATCAGAGGAGTGAAGTTCTGGAATAGCCTTCCAAGGGGAGCAGTGGAGGCAAAAGACATATCTGGCTTCAAGACTAAGCTTGATAAGTTATGGAAGGGATTGTATGATGGGATAGCCTAATTTTGGCAATTAAGTGATCTTTGACTATTAGCAGTAAATATGCCCAATGGCTTGTGATGGGATGTTAGATGGGGTGGGATCTGAGTTACTACAGAGAATTCTTTCCTGGGTGTCTGGCTGGTGAGTCTTGCCCACATGCTCAGGGTTTAGCTGATCACCATATTTGGGGTCAGGAAGGAATTTTCCTCCAGGGCAGATTGGCAGAGGCCCTGGGGGTTTTTCACCATCCTCTGCAGCATGGGGCACGGGTCACTTGCTGGAGGATTCTCTGCACCTTGAAGTCTTTAAACCATGATTTGAGGACTTCAATAGCTCAGACATAGGTCAGGGGTTTGTTACAGGAGTGGGTGAGATTCTGTGGCCTGCGTTGTGCAGGAGGTCAGACTAGAAGATCATAATGGTCCCTTCTGACCTTAAAGTCTATGAGTCTATAACTTTCATTTCTGAGTCACTGGTTCAAATATGGCCAGTTTCAGTGCAGACAAAAAGAGCCTTAGCCACTAGGGCTGGTTTAGACTGAAAATGATGTTGTGTTATAACAGATCTTAACTAACACTATGTTAACTGTCTTTAAATATTTTTATGTTTAAAATTGTATTAGATGATCCTGGGCTAATTACTTCAAGTTAATATTCTGACAGGATTTTAAACATGACAGTTCTTGTCTACACTGAATGCTAATTTATGTTTAACAACACATGTTATAACTGTGACATTTCCCAGGGTATTAACTGCTAAATAGTCCATTGAGTAGCTTAGAATTTATGAAATAAATTGGTTGTATCAATCCAGTTCCTAAGGGGCAACTGTCTACATCACAAACCAGCACCATAACTGCCTCAGTAGACAGGCCAAAGATTGCTTGATCATGGAGACTGAGCTACCCTCCGCTAAATATAGTCACTTCAGAGCATGGTTGAAGAATTCTGGTGGAGTTGATGTTGGGATATGTGGGTAAAATAGAGGATTCCATTCTCCAAAGCTGCCTATATTTCATAAGAACTTAATTTTCTTAAAATAAATGTAAAGTATTGGGGTAAAGTCCTGTTCCCCCTGAAATCAATAGCAAAACATCCATTGACTTCAATGGGCAGGATTTTAACTTTTATATGGAATCTAAGATTTTGGAATAAGATGGCAATGCAATAATTCAAGCTAAAAGGTAAGATATACATCTCAAAGTATCCTTTTTGTCAATCAGGAAGTATCTTCATTGACAAAAATTGCCTTTCACTCATGGCAAAAAATAGTGAAATTGAAAAGTGATTTTTGTTTTGCTTTTCAGCGAAAGCAATGAAAACTCAAAATATGACAGTTTTACACTCTTTTAAACTATCAGAGCTCATATTGCAAGAATCTGTAAACTAAACTCAACCAAGAAAGAGTTTTCTGAACAGTTGATGTGAGACTTGAAAAGAGGCAATGTAACAAATGAAATGCAGGGGGAAAATGCTTTCATTCCAATACAGGAACATCTGGTTTATTGCAACAATATCTACTGTAATTATATCACTGCTGGAAGAACTGCTCTAAGTTAGGTTAAATTTGTGGGTTTCCATAATAAACACTGCTTTGGAGGAATGGGAAGGGGGGGTTCACTACCTCAGCCATGTCAGATCACATTGAACTGAACTGTGATTTGAGGCAAAAATAACAAAATATGGAATACATAAAAGCAATGTTTCCAACCATATATTTCTTAAGATATACTGTTGGTCTATTCCTTATTCTAGCAAATGGAATCTGTGCCAAAGAACCAGATTGTTGGATGGCTGACCATTTTTCACTGATAAAACTTACAAATGTAAACTTTTTGACAGCTAGGAATTGGCTCATTCTTAATACTACTATTATTATTAATAATACCATCGCCCTCAAAGCACTTTACAAAGGATGGTAAATATCATTATTTCCATTTTACATATGGAGAAAACCGAGGTACTTATGATGGGTCACATAGCAGGTTAGAGGCAGAGCTGGGAATAGAATCCAGGTTTCCCAAGCCCCGGTCCATTACCCTGTCAAGAATAATTGTTAAAACAAAACCCTCAAAAACAAAAAACTCTGGATTTTTATGCATAAGGGACTCTGTGCTAGAATCTAACATCCAACCAGTTTGTCGTCTAACAAAACTAATCAAAATGCAGCAGTTCACAGTGTGTATCAGTTTCTCTATTTCACAACATCAAATGGAAAGTTTAAATCTACACCAGTCGTTCATTATGACAGAAATAATCATTGTAGTAGAATGTTGTCACAGGACCAATTAAATCTTTTGATTTCAAAATAAGCGTCCCAATGTTTGCCTCAGTATTTATGTAGCAACAAGAAACCACTATCTATTCCATTGACAACATAGTATCGTGACATGATAGTGACAATGGACTATTATTATTATTATTATTATTATTATTATTATAGAAGTGCCTAGAGGCCCTAGGTCACATTGGGGCTCCAGTGCTAGGCACTGTACATTCACAGTCACTCTGATGGAATGTCTACACTACAATTAAAAAAACCCAACAGCTGGCCCATGCCAGCTGACTCTGGCTTGCGGGGCCTGGGTTAAGGAGTTGTTTAATTGCAGTGTAGCCATTTGTGATCGGGCTGGAGCCTGAGTTCTGGGACCCTTCTGTCTCACAGGGCCCAAGAACCTGGGCTCCAGCCCAAGCTCGAATATACACACTTCAGTTAAACACGCCCTTATCCCGAGCCCCATGAGCCCAAGTCAGCTGGCCTGGCCCAGTTGCGGATATGTAATTGCAGTGTAGACATACCCTGAGAGGCTTGTAATCTCAATAGACAAGATTCTATTCCACTGACATTACAGTACATCCAAAGCTACATTCTGCTCTCATTTAAACCTCTCCATCCCAATGAGTTCAGCACCAGTATAAACAAGAACAGGTAAATATTTTGTTGGAAACAAAAATAAGAAACTAATTTCACAAGCGGAATTTCCATTAGAACATTCTGGGCTTGTCTACATGGGGAGATTCATACTATGGTGACGTGGGCCATCGATTTATACAGGGTGCAGAAGGCAAGGTGGATCAAGCACAAAATCTTCAGGAGGTTTTTTTTTAACCTTTTACCTCCATCTTGTCTATGTGGAGGCTTAGTGCACATCAAACTGAGGTGTGAATCTACAGCACATTAGCTTGCCACGCACCAACAGAAGTATGTCAAAACACATTATGAAACTTTTAGTGTATGGTATGGGGGACCACAAAGCCAGTTAGTGCATGCACTCTAGTGAGCTGTAGATTAACACACTAGTTTGCTGCACACAAAGTCTCTATATAGACAAGCCCTCACATTCGAATGTTGTTTTCCCAGCCTTTATCTGCATTCATAAATTTCTATTCTATGGGCTGAACAGAACTTGCAAAATATGCTTGTGCTATACCCAATATACCCATGTGTTTAACCAATGAACCCAACGTTCTTTCATGTTTGTGTCTGCAAACAGGTACTTATGTGAGCAATCAGTCATGTTATACATGCAAATGCGGGTTTTGTGTGTGCAACAGGCTCATGCTCAAATTTTGTGGGTGCAGGTTAGACACTATCTTTGTTTTTGTCTTCTGCAGTTGAGGTAATTTCTTACCAGGGTCAATGCTTAGAATTGAAGCTACTGCTGTACTACCCCTGCACACGCAATAAAATAATGCCAGAATGTAACATTTGAGATATTTTTCTAATTTGTAATCAACTAGAAAAGTTCATGTTAAGGGTATATTACAGAATCACTCAGCCTAATTCAGTTTCAATAAACTGCATCGTGTAAATATGCAACCAAATCCTGCTGAAGAAAGATGTATGAAAACCCAGTAGGCTTTTTGCAGTAGCATGTTAGAGAAAATGAAGAAACTGCTTCAAGCATCCAAAATAAAAAACAGATTTCTTATTATTTACAATTTACTGTGTCTGGATTCCTATCGGCATTACAGAGCATAGTGCTAATTGCGACTAGACGGGAGCACATCAATCATATCAAGAGACTTTTTCTGGCAGAGTATTATATATGTTATCCCCTTTTTGACTTTCTCAAAGCTTTCTTTTGTGTTTGTCCAATTTTTCTCCAGTTTCATATTAATCTCTTTTTACAAATCAAATCACACAAATGCTACCTATAGAATAAATCTGAGGTGCAGCTTAAAAATTCCACACACACACACACACACACACACACACACACACACACACACACAC
>NW_020664447.1:19488879-19520518 GCF_002925995.2 Terrapene triunguis | reverse complement strand
ACACACACACACACACACACACACACACACACACACACACACACACATTTCAATTTTGAAAACTGTGTGGTTGTACTTTTATAAGAATTTAAATAGAAAATCGAATAACTGAGCTCCTCATATCACTAATTGAATTATTTTCTTGCTTATAGTTCAAGGCCTCTTTTCTGTTTCCCCTAAAACAAATGGCTTACTCCCATTTATTTCAATGGGGAAAGATCATGCCTTAAAGTGACATACCTGGGGAAAGATCCTCAGCTGGTGTAAATAGTCATACCTCAACATGACAACAGAGGAGCTGTCCCCTGAAGTATTAGACACTTATATATATATCTGCTATGTAGAGACTATATGTATCTGTCCCAGCCTGATTCTGGGATATGAGCAAAGGGAGCATAATGTAGTAAAATCTCATTCCATGGGTAAGTTAGTGACAGCAGGGCAAGTAAGGTATTATTTGCTTTATAAAACTCTACAAAATCATAATTTCAATGATGTCAGCCTCTACGGCATGGCGGGGGGTGTGTGTATTCCCATCCCCACTCCCAACCTCCCAGCTCTAGTTCTTTCAGTTGATGGAAATTTTTATAATACAGTTGAATCAGAAATGGGTTGATTTGGGCATCATTTGAAACCCTTTCTCCCACCAACACCATAGTACCAAACATGACGAACCTAGAACAATTACATGGATATATATTCAAGAAAATGTTTCAAAAATCAACTTTTTTAAAATTATACTTTAACACACGAATGCATTGCTTATATGAAAAAGACATTGATTTTTGGTAATTTTAGGGAGGTTATCTTCACATGTAGGACTGAATACATGTATTCATCAAAGTCACTAGCAATGTCATCTCTGTCTAGAGGACCATACCCGGTCGAAAAGGGACCCTCCCCAGCCCGGTGAAAATGAGTGAATGAATGAGGGTGGGGGAGAGTGAGTGATGGAGGGAGGGGGGATGGAGTGAGCGGTGCAGGGCCTCAGAGAAGGAGCAGGGCAAGGTGTTCGGTTTTGTTCGGTTAGAAAGTTGTCATCCCTAACTACTAGACACATTGTCATGTGTCCATACTACACTTCACATATCTCCGTACAAGGCAGGCTGCTGGCCAAATATTTGCAGGGTGGTTAGCATCTGGTCTTTGCACATGAGCATTTGCTTAACTGAAGCACTTATTCAGGAGCACATGGTATTTCACTGGTGTGATCAGTCCATCCTTCAAGATCCATCCATGCCCAATAGAGGAGGGGAGTCTGGGATGTGCGCGATCATCCTGGAGCTAGTCCATTGCTTGATAATTTGTCCTCTTAATAGAAAGTATAAATGCACCCCTTGTCATTTGCAATTTTTCTCTGTTTGTCTGCTTCTTGGAAAACATCCACCAATATAACTTTGCAAGTGTCATAAGGCTGGACTTCAAATGGTAAACTTGGCATATGAACATCTCTAGTGCATTTATGACTTTTTCAGTCATTGTCTCTGCCATTCTGAGCACCTTCAGAGTGAGGAGAGAGTCTTTGGAGGTTGAATCAAATGCCTTCCAGTAAGATAGTTGGATCTTTCTAGCCAGCCTTCTAATAGTGTCACATCTTGAAAGAGTGTGGAAAACTGGCTGTGTGGTAGTTCTGGTGCAACCTCACTGATGAGTCTGTGTACTGATGTGGTGGGGCTGCGGGGTGATCTCACACCTCCGTGCTGCCCGTGGCCTGTGCTCACCACTGCCATGCTGGAGCCTCCACATTTCTTTATTGACAAATAAAATGTGCAGAATTTCACAGAATTTTAAAATATTGTGCGCAGAATTTTTTATCAACCATATGCAATGGAAAGCAGAATGTACATTGGAGGGATGGAACTGTTCTCACAAGTGCTGTACACTTTGGGAAATTACCTCAAACGCATTTTCAAACACATCAGTATGTTTTTCAAAGAGGATATCTAACTAGCATTTTTGAAGGGCAAGGAGAGTTTGAAGGTGTGCTTCTATAGTGCAGCACAACCTTTTCCCTACAAGAATTTGGTTCACATTACTGCCATTCTGCAAAATCCCCCAGATCTCAGGAATTCCAGTGCCATCAACCAAGGAGCTGATTGCACATGTAGGTGTGAGGTATATGTGCAGTTCACCAGGACATACCCCACAGTTCATCTTCAATAGTGCTTTTAGAGCCTTTCTGCTAAGCAATTGTTCTTCTTCAATGCTGTTCAAAGCACACATTTCTCTGTAATTAGTCTCTGCATCGGCCATCCCCACCACTTTCTCAGCCATTAGAGCCTCAGCAAGGCAACTTATGAACTCCAGCAGAGTTGCACAGTTTGCAGTAGTAAAATCAGTATTTGTTTCTGTTGCTTTTACCTTTTGATGTAACACATTATATACATTCTTGGTGTAGCACTCAATGTTATACATGGGCATCTTTTGGGTCAATGTACCCACTTTATTTTCCATGCAATGTTCTCACTAAGAGTGACTATTTCATACAGTTTCTCACCTGTCTCACTGTGCTTAATGGATGCCTTCTGGATTCTGGCTTACTGCAAAAGAAGCAGGTGTTCTTCTTGAAACACATGCCATAAGCTGAGTCTCATAAACATCAGGCATGTGTCCCAGCATCTTCAGCTTTTTCCTGATGCTCGATGTACTTCCTCTCCAACCTTGCCAAATTCAGTTTATGGGTGCACTTCTTATAGCGTGTAAGCTGCCACCAGGCATTATGTTTAACTAGGTCCTTTATTCGCCAAAGATTCAACTACTAGCTGATAGTCTTTATCTCCCCATTGAGGCCTAAAAATGATCAAGACCAAAGTAAAAACAAGGATTTTGTAATAAATTATTTTGAGATTGTAGTTAATTATGGCATGTAGCGTATGTTATGTAACTATGTGCATACCATTTGCGGATGGATTCTAGTAATTTCTGGCTGGATGCTGATGTTGTAACCCAGTGCCTCATTTCAACTCTTTTGGCATAATAAACACAGCTAAGAATCAATACTACTGAACCGCTTCTTGTTTTGCCGATGATGGCAAATCCCCTGGAAGCACTCTTTTCATTTATAGTAACTCATAACATTAAAAGAATTAATCCAGTTCTGAGCCTTAACTGATTACACAGCACTGTCATTTGAGGGCCATAGTTTAACTTTGGGAAGGCTGCTTTACTGAAGGGTAATTAAAATAAGTTGTTTTTTAAACATTTTCTTCAATGTGTATCTCTAGGTTTGTCATGTTTGGTACCATTGTGTTTGTGGGAGAAAAGGCTTTCAAATGACACCCAACTCAACGCATTTCCAATGAAATTGTATTATCAAAATTTCCACCATCTGGAGAACCTGATGGTGAGAGCTGCGGGGCACGAGACACACAGAGGGTGACACCATTGAAATTATGATTCGATAGATTTTTATGAATCAAATGAGATCTCCCTTACCTTTCTATCATTAACTTGCCCATGGAATTACACATGGTCCCAGACTAGTAGTCCTGGGAGGTATTGAGAGTTTCCTGGGAAGAGCTAAGCACCCTTGGCTCCTTTTGAAGTCAGTAGGTTCTGAAAATGCTCCATGCACATTCCAGGATTAGGCACCGAATCAATAAAAGCAGCTAAATTATTGTAGCATTATTCTATTTAATCTGCCTCAAAATTTTGGGTGAGATATTGAGCTCAATCCTGCAAAATGCTGAGCACTCTCAACTCCCAGTGATTTGAAACTAGAGTTAGGTTGATCTACACGTCCCAGGAGTCACTCAGCACCTTATAGGATTGAGCTCATAGTATTTAAAAAAAGAAAACCTTTCTCTTTATAGAAAAGCAAAGTTTTAAAATGTCTCATACTAACCTGAAACACAATAAAACCCCCAAACACCACAAGACATGATTTCCAATTCTCCAGCCTTTGTTTCCGCTTTTATAGTGTTTCATTAGTAACATCTAAACAGCAAAAAATTGCTTATGGCTGACTGACTTCCTCCCTTGGTGCTCATAAGTCATCACTGATTGGCTTGACTGCCTTTCATCTCTGCTAAGCTCAAATCAGAATTACTTGCTCCGAGGATGTGTTCATTTCCAGCTGTGGGCCCCACACTGCATTACAGAGTGAGAGGTATTTATTGGCACTGGCTGCTTATGTTTGCAGAATTTTGCTTGGGAAATATAGGGCAGCACCTGGATCTGTTAGATGTTTCATTTTCTTTTACTGATAGCATTGGAGATTTTCTCTGTGGGAGTCTGAATGGCTTATTCAGTTTTGGATTTTGCATTTTTAAATGTTAGCTTGGAAAGGAAAGCTCTCTGCTCTGAGAAAAGATGGGAAACATTATTTCAGAGAGAGGCAGTAAAGTCCTGTGGACAGAGCAAAGGTCTGGGCGAAGGAACACCTGAAATTTAAATCTTGATGCTGCCAGTGATTCACTCGATGGCTTTGTACAAGTCATTTAACCTATCAGCCAAATTCAGACCTAGTGAAAGTCAGTGGAACTACATCCTCTTATACCAAGTCTGAATTTGGCCCTATGTCTGATTTTCCCCATCTGGAAAATAGAGATGATAATATTTGCAGCGATGTTGTGAGCCTTAATTAGTTAATGTTTGTCCAGAACTTACAAGATGTAGAGTGCAATATAAGTGATAAGTATTATATATACTGTACAAAAGAAATGAAAATGATTCTGGTCCCAGTTGTGTGAGATGCTGAGCATCCTGAGCTCTGGAGGAGACAGGGGGCGAGGACATAAGAGACAAGAGCAGATAAGGATGGAGGGGCACAGTTCTGGCGAGTCTTGAAGGCAGAGACAGGAATCAATCAGAGATGAGAATGCTCAGCAACTTCCAGGAGGTGCATAACACTTCTCAGGATCAACCCTTAGAGCAGCTTTTCTGCAGTCAACATTTGGAAAACAGATTCTATTAGGTTTCTCTCTTGTTTTCCTACTATTCTTTAGCAGACCTTTTGCAAAAGGGGCTACTGCCAGTGCATGAAAGCTGAGATTTTTTCAAAACCACATAGGGCATTTAGATGCACAACTCCCAATGGGAATTGCATGTGTAAATCCCCTAGTTGGATCTGAAGATCTCAACCGAAAATAATATAGATTCTAGATACAATATGACGAAGACAAGCATGACAAACATTGATCAAAAACAGAACAGCTCTAGCAGAAACTGTGGTGTCAGGCAATATTTACTTTTACTTTTTGGTTTCCTTTTTGGAGTTTACTTTGATGACTCTGGTCACAGCCCCTGCGCTAGGTCTCCTGTTTGAGATAATTGCTTTGTTGTGGTGCAAGTGCTGGGTGATATTTTGGACACTATTTCATACACAGGCACTGAAACTATTTTCTGGAAGAATATGGGTATGTTAGCCCTGTGGATGTATCACTGACCTCCCACCATTAAGGCAGCTGTGACTGATTCCAAAATTAATACCTTCATTAGAGTGGGGCCATCCTTTTACAAGGGAGTGAGATAAAGAGAGACTTGTAGTAGAAGTGTGATGGAGAATATGTCCCCAATATTAAAAAATACTTTCTGTAGTTTTCATTGCCCATGCTGATGTTAGTGGTCCTTGTGAACCATGTTGTGCCACCTCAAAATGAAAACAGCTTCATTAAAAAGGTTTTGATGGCCCTTGCAAGATTTACACTCAATACAGCCCTGTTACAACAACAAAGTCTTCACACCACAGAGGTCAGACATCAGAGATGGACTCAAGCCACAAAATTCAGATCCTGTGATTTCAAACACACCAAAATTCAGAGTTGTTCCAATGAGGGGCCTGACCATCCAAGGAGATGAACATACATTGAAACTCAATGAGCATTGCAAGAGTGTATATCCCAGGATGATTAGCCCACATGGTATTTTGGTAAGCTCTGAAATAAAGATAGAGGTAATATATAAATTCCAGCTCATAGAAACTTGTTTGGATTTCAAATTCTGCTCAAGTTTGGGGACATTTGGCTGCAGGGTTTTGATTCAGACTCATCTCTGTTAGAAACAGGAAATGCTGGGGGCTATTAAACATTGTGAATTTTTACAGGAAACCAGCTCAGGTTATTGAGAGCAGGTGTTTCTGTAATTGTGATATACTGGGAAAATTCTCAGGCCCTCAAACCTATACTTCTTGGATAGCATGTAAATGGTGTATAGTGTTGGCACATTAGGCTGTAATATGGAACACATAGAGACATACTTTGGCTCAAGACTTGCTATGGGGTGTGTATAGGTAGGCATTTTACTTTTTTCCTCATTTCTGTTTAGTGTTTTATTTTAAAAGCTGAGGGAAGGCCAGAAATAAATGTTAAGAAGACAGGCATCATAATCTTCAAAGTGCTTTACAAACATTAGCTAATTAAACCTCTCACACCCCAATTACACAAGTAAATAGCATTCCCCTTTTCTGGATGGAATCTGAGGTTCAAAATGTGGGAGCTGCCCAAAGCTAAAAAGGCAGCCAGTGTCAAATCCAGGGATTAGAAATGGGGGATGCCTGGTTCTCTGACCTGTGCTCAAGTCGCTCACTCATTATACATTTATCCCACTGTATTTGTGGGTGTAGAATTTTTTTCCGGAGGGTTAAGAAACATTTAAGTGAATGATTCCTCATTGACTCCTTCCTTGCTGGTTGTCACATCTTCCATATTACAATGGTACAGGGCAGCATTATAAACTAATGTTGCATTCATCTAGTTGGCTAAACTTTTCCATAGTTTTCCTCTCTCCCACCACCAGAAATCCTGTCTTTGTGGTCTCAAGGGTTTGGACTGAGGAGAAACCCACAGGGGAGAACTCGTTTTCCCTTATTCAGAAAAATTAATGTCCTTTTAATGCTCTCCTGCCATGCACTGGCCTTTGCACTCTGGCCTGAGCTCTTTAGCTGCTGTCGTTCATCCTAGAAGAGCTTTCCCACATGCTTTAATGTCAGGGGACTTCCTGAACATGGACAGTGGTTTCTGTATGTGTTTGTGTAGGAGGAAAGGAGCAGAGGTGCCACAGTAGGCTGGGATAGAACAATTGCTGACGGGACGGAAGAAGCAGAGCTTGAAAGGCCTGGATCACAGTTGGGTTCTGTGGGTGCAGAGTCCCTGACCCTCCATGGCTTGGTGTCTATACAGGTAAAAGCCATTTTAAAAAAAAAATTTGGTCACTAAAATTGCATCTCCTGTTTTGCACATCCATGTTTTTATATGCACAAAAAAATCAGATTTGCAGGTGTACACTACATCTTAGGCCCCTTTGTCTTCTGCATTTGCTTAGTAAGTGCATGGTTCCCACATATCTTGCAAAGAAAGCTACTAATGCAAAAACATGTGGTTGGATGGATATTTCTTACCTGACACACTGTGAATCTCATTGGCTCTGTACACTAACTGTCCGATACAGGTATTTTTTTTCAGTTTCTGGTAATTAAATCTAGGTAGCAGGGTTAGAAACAGAAGTAGCAAGGGACCCAAAATTCTGACCCAAACTTTTCTATAGTTTGGGAGAGCTTGAGCTTTGGTTTTGATTTTGGTCCATCTCTAATGAGAAGTAGTTAAATTCTATGTTCCTTAAACTCTGCAAAATAATACTCTCTAAGGAGTCTTTCTGGACCCCATTCCTAATCCCCAAGATTTACCCATAGTAAATGATGGATGAAAATTATTTTTGACTGTTTATTTTTATTTGCAGCAGATAACAGGGATCTAGTCCATTAAGAGGAAACGGTCCATTAAGATGCTCTGACCAGGGATGGAACAGATTTTATTATATATATATATATAAGTGCCTTTGATCTGAATGCTGTGAGCTGTGCTTCTCAGTACACTGCAAGATCAGACCCTAAATAAGAGCCCAATAATGCAGTCACTCAGTCAGTAACTACATTAGTGGATGTTCTATATGGTCCTGATTCTTTAAGATGCTGAAGTTTACCCCATTCTGGAGGCTCACAGAATCCAGCCCTGTGGAAGAAACTACAGGTTCAAGTCCTCATTCTGTAACATAACCTTTAAATAATATTGATGTTGCCAATCAATACCTTAGATCCTCAGTCACAAGATGTTAGATCAGATTATAGAACTGAGTTTTCTTAATCTATTGAATATCAAAAATGGCCACTTCTGGCTTGCTATTCACACCATCTGTTGCCAGCAGGTTGTATCTGCAGATTAATAATTGTTACTGATTTTTGAGTGCTGAGTGGTTAAAAGCAAATCTTTAGTAACTGAGAAAAGTCTTCCATCATTGATTTCATTAGGATATGTTGGCACGGCAAAAAGAAAATATACTGCATGAGGCTTCATAGAATTATTTCTCCCAGCCACATGTGATATAAATAAAACAAACCTCGAGAGTCTGGCTCAGAATATGGAATAACATTTATCCTGCAATCATTTCTGTTGTGTTTCACCACAGAAAATGTTGAATTATGAGCGTCACCATATATAATATTTAAATATTTCAGTGGTACCCAAAGCTCCCAACACTCTTGTTACTTTCCCACATGCAAGACAACTTGCCAGCAGCATTTCAAAGAGTAGCACAGTCACTTTGTAGCAGCCCCTTTGTTTCAGGAAATATAAATCTGATGGAGAGATGCATCTAGGCTGCAGATGGTGGGTCACATTCTGAGCCCTAGTTTCATCCCCTTTGTGATGTTTTAGTGGTGCAAAGGGCTTGGAGATTCCCCTAGTGGGGCTGGGATTTCCATAAAGGAATGCCTAAGTGGTGTAAAACTAACATAGCCAGCTTTGTGCCATCACTCCTTGCAGGGGTGGGTGCCATGTGCTCTGGTGATCCACAGCTACTAGAATTGTCACTAGGGGGTTTCCTAATGGTGTGACTTAGAGAAGCCCACTTAGTCATGCCACCGGCTAAGCCAACCCCGCAGCTGGTCCCAAGACTGAGGGAGCAGAAAGGTGGCTTGAGTGACATATCTGTCCTCCTTCAGTTACTGCACTAAAAGCAAACTCACCAAACCAGAGGATCTGACACAAGAGGTTAGTGCCAATTAAAAGAAAATGAAGTTCAGTGAGCAGGCAAAAGTTCTCAAATATCAACTGAAGAATAAGATTGAAGATGGTGACTTTAAGATCTTGTGTACATGCAAATTTCTCTAATAGAGAACAGGTAAATATAAATAACAATAAATGATATAAGTGAAGAAGTATTTCTAAATTGGATACGTTTCATGAAGCATCAGTGGCTCTTTCTGAGGATTTTATGATGCATACGGGATTTGAATAGATCATTGGATGTGACACAGATTTTGAACAGGTTCTTTATTTTTTTTCTTAGGTATTTGTCCTTTGGGCATTATAGCAGGAATTTTCAAAAGATAATTAGGCAAATAAATGTCACAATGGGGGATGCTGGGTTCTGTACACTTTTGAAAACCTGGCCCTTATTTAGGTGCCTAAGTAAGAGCTGAGCTCTTTTGAAAATCTGGCCCCATGAGTTTCTCAGAGTGTACAGGATGACGTCTTTTCATACTAAAAATATCCTACATTATCTCTTAGAAACTGGCTAATACTTGCACATTTGGTAGGGTCCACTGGAGGGCACTGTGGCAGGGAGGGGGAGACGCTGCTGACTGGGAGAAACAGTCCTGACTCAACTCACCTACTCCTCTGACCCATCTCCTGCATCCGCATGTACTCTGAAGCCTCTTGCCAGATTCCATCCTCTCCCTTAAACTGGGAAGCAACTGGAGGAGTTGGATTGCAAGAGCATTGGAGGCCAGGGGAGGAAAGGATCCACATGCAGCATAGCTGCAAGTATTACATAATACAGTACACTAAGAGCAGGAATTACACAGAGTCTCATGAGGAGTGTGGGGAGAACAGGGCTGATGGCTAAAGTAAGGTAGGCAAGAGTATATATGGACTGGAGGGTGGGCAGACAGGTGGAAATGGTATTTGAGAGAAGGGAGAGAGCAGTAGTGGAAAGGGAGCTGAAACGTCTTTTGGGATGAGGGAGAATTTTCTTTTGGAAGAGCTTCCTCAGTCCCCATCTTTCGGAATGTTGGTCTGAGACTTCTAAGGGTTAACAAGGCTAGACAAGCAGAAAAGACTTCTGCCACAGACCCTCTTTGTGTTAGTATATAGCTGTTTTTGTGTGAAACCTTTCATCTGAGGAGCTCAAGGCACCTAAAATGATTGGATTAAACTCCACAACATCCGTGGGATATGGGTATTAATTGTAATTTTCATTTTGCAGATGGGTACTCTTAGGCACAGAGAAGTTAAGTGACTTGTCCAAAGTCACACAAGTGACTCAGGATCAGATCAGGGAACAGAATCGAGGAGTCTTGATTCCTACTCACATGATCTCACCCTTAGACTACACGCCTTTACCACATGAATATAGCATCTGACTGGGGCACTCTGGATACAGGATGCCTCTTTTCCCTGGAAGCTTGTCAGTAGCAATCAGGGGTACACTGCCTACTGAGAGAATGGATGATCAGAACACTCTGTGGTTAAAATAGGAAACATTAGTCATTTTCCTTTCGGGACTACAGCAAAGCCCTGCATGAATGATATCTTCAGCTAGAATATTGTAACTAATGGATGAAGCTAAATGTATGCATTAGCTGTTGTTTTAACCCACTTTCCTCTCCTCCACCAGCATTATGCAAGAGGTAAAATCTTGTAGACGGACCTACAGAACCTTCTTTACAACCTTCATATGACATCAGTAGAGGCTTGGACCAAAAGCAGTCTCTCCCTTTTCAAGCCAGCATGAACTACAGCCAGGGAGTATTAGTCAGCAGGGAGGGAGAAGGGAGAAGGATCCATACCTAGAACCTCTCTCTCTCTCTCTCTCTCTCTTTTTGCAAAAACTTTTTTTTTTACCAAAAATGTGCTTTTTGACAAAAATGAAAATTTTCATAGTGAGTCAAATTTTCCATTTTGTCAACAAAAAAGAAACAGAAAAATAAATATTTTCAATCAAAGTATTTGGGTTTTGATAAAACTTTTGGTTTTTTGGTTGGATCCCATTTTCAAAAAAAAGAACATTTTTTATCAAAAGATTATTTTTACCAAAAACCGAACTGAAGAAACATAATTCCTTTTTTCTCTCTCTCTTCCCTATTGTTTCTGTAGTGTTATTTCGATAAAATCCTTTAAAAAAATTCCCGTAAAAATACATGACAATTTTGACGAACTCAAGCCACAATAATTCATCCTATGAAGGTTATTGCATATTTATAAATACCAACGATAGTGATTTGTACACACATAAATAATAGCAACAGAGAGTCCTGTGGCAACTTTAAGACTAACAGATGTATTGGAGCATAAGCTTTCATGGGTGAATACCCACTTCGTCAGACGCATGCGTCAGAGACATGCGTCTGACAAAGTAGGTATTCACCCACGAAAGCTTATGCTCCAATACATCTGTTAGTCTTAAAGGTGCCACAGGACTCTCTGTTGCTTTTTACAGATCCAGACTAACACGGCTACCCCTCTGATACTTGACATAAATAATAGAATTTGTGCACACAAATAGAATTTGCTTATACAAAGAGGATAACTTTGTGCATTTCATGAAAGCATTAGGTGCAAATGGCTGTGCTACATAAGTGAATCATGCAATACCCCAACATAATAATGTTTGTTATAAAGTGATACATAGGTATTAATAATAATAAACTGCACACAAATTTGAGGACACAGCCTCAGCTGGTATAAATCAGTGTAACTCCAATAGAGCTAAGTTGAGCTGACAATCTGTCCCTATTGCTATCTGAATACTGATAAATGGAGGCATAGAGAGGTGAGGTGATTTGCCCAGTGTCCCACAGAAATTCAACGAGGCAACATGGACCAATGGACAGGATATGGGCTTAAAAATGTCTCCAAGTAGGGCATTCCAAGCATGAGGGGTGGTGTGGAAGAAAGTGAAGAGGTCATGGTGGCCAGATGGGATACCAAGCACAATATTTTTGGTGGAATGGAGGAGGCAGATGTGACAGTAAGAGTCCAACAGTGAGGAGGGAAGAGCAGTTAAAGGTCTTGAAGGTGAGAAGAAGCTTGACCGTGATGTAATGGAAAAGGGGAGCCTGTGAAAAGATTCAAACAAGGGGTGATGGCATTAGATTATTAGATCATCTGGGTTGTGTGTGGACTGGAGGACAGAGATGTGAGTGTCAGGGAGGCTAGAGAGGATAAGGCAGCAGCAGTCAAAAAGGGGGATGATGAGGGTCTGAATGAGAGTTTTGGCCATAGGCACAAGAAAGAAAAGGTTAGATCTTACAAAATTTGGAGACTACCTGGGTGTTCAAGAGAGAGGGGAAAGTTGAAGACATCATCATGTCATGGGTTTAATGGACAGGGAAGATGGTGATGTTGTCAACAGTGACAAAGAATGGGAGGTGAGGGGAGAAGCTTAGAGAAAACATAAGGAGTTCAATTTTGGACATGTTAAGTTTAAGTTGACAGTGTTCAGACCTGATCTGGTTCAAGTTTGTGGACAGTGTTTGGGCAGGTTCTTATTTTATCTGTTAGTCATCCAGCGGTTTATCCAGATTAAAGTGTACATTGGGTAAAAATGCAATAGGAACACTTTATAGAGACAGAATGATTTAGATTGAAAATTGGGGGGGGGGGAAATTGTAAAAACATTTATTTTTATATTGAAAACCAATAGATGCAATAATCAATAGAAAGATTAACATAACATTTAAAGAAATCCACTGAAAACAGGATTTTTTTCAGTCATTATTTAAACATTCCCTTGCAATGTTTGGAGTGCAAACAGTGCAACAGTGTGTAAGAGCATGGCTGCTGGAAAACGAAACTGACTAGAAACAAAAGTGAAACTATTTTCATTCTGCATGGTGAAAGAAATTCCAAATGTAACCAAATAATAATCAGTGTTGACAACTCTTGCCATTTTATTGTAAGTCTCATGATATTTGTAATTTTTCTTAAAGCTCTGGAGTCATGTGATTACATCAGAAGCTCTACTTTCATTTTAAAAAGTGTGCTTAGATTTGTTGGTTGCAGAGAAAAGCTTGAAAATTTGAACCGCAAAGGCTCAAAACTAGGCAGCAAATAAAAAGAATCCCAAATTTATTATTTGTTTCAAATCTCATGATTTTGAGATAATCTCATGATTTTGGGGGCCTGACTCATGGTTTTAGAGCCCCTGTACATACTCACAGGGTTCAGATATGTCTTTACTCTCCTCGCCAAAGCAGCATGTCACCATCTACTCTGCTATTTATACCCACGCTGAGGGGGGCAAGGGAGCGTGGAGTGTATGTACTCTACACACTTCCAAGAGGAGTGTGCAGTGTAGACTTTTATTAAGCAAATCACTTGATGATGTACAGGAGGGAATAGAATCTAGGTCAGGTCTCTTTAGCTGGCCTATCTCTGAATTTTCTTGCCTACCATAAGGCCTTAATTTTGCAATTACTTGCATGGTGTGTAAGGTTATTACGCTCCAGCACATGTGTGAGTGGAGGCTACATGTGAGTGCAGGTAAAATTAGGGACTATGCATAGTCCTCCTCACTGAGCAGTAGTAAATTTCAAACTCCCTCTTTCAAATTCTCTTTCTCATAAATACTCAGGATAAAACTGGAGCATGAGCAGAAAATTGTTGAGTCTGAGAAGTCATGTACTTAAGCATGACCTTCATTGTGCCTAATGAGATGTTTAAGTACAATTTCCCCTCTGTGGGTCTAATCCTGAAAACACTTGTTATCAAGCCTAGTCACTTAGGATGGGTTCCATGAAGGGACTTAGGTGCTGCAACACTGAGCATCACAGTGCCTAACATATAAGAGCCTAGAAAATCAAAGGAACAACGCTGTGATCCAAAGCTAAATTAGGTGCCTAGGCTCCCTGTACAATGAATGGGGAGAGATGGGCACCTGAAAATGCAATCCACAAGTCAAGCTAGGTGGGGAGCAGCCTAACCTAGCCAATGGGAGATGCCAACCAAAAGGGAGTGTGGTAAGCCCTGCCCCTCTCTCAGAAATAGGCATCTGAGTTTGGGCTGCAGAGAGGTGCCTAAATCTGCTTGCAATCCACAAAGAGGAAACTGCCACATGTAATCAGACAGTTTAGGTGCCTAAGGCATTTCTTGTGGGGAATGAGTTAGGAACCTGTCTCTCTCCACACAAAACAGCCGGAGTAGGAGGTGCCAATCTTATACCTTTTAGCCCACTGGTTAGAGCACTCACCTGGGATGTGGAAGATGCAGGTTTAATTCCTAACCACTCTCTTTCTGGCATGGTGATTGTTCCACTAGGGATAAATAGTCAAATAGTCATTGGTAAGGATACAGTTCAGTCATGGTGGTCACCATTGTCATAGAACCTGTGAATTTTGTCATTTATATGGACCCTGTTGCTGGGGAATTAACAGTTTGTTGCTTTGCTTTGATATAGTCCTCTCTGCAATGGGACTAGATTAAAGCTGTTAATGTGCAGCAGCAGGATGCACATGGGTTTTTTACCATAACTGTGCCATGAATTATACATAATTTTACCCTGACAAAATTGTATCCAAAGGCAGGGGGCCACACAGAGAGAGAATGACTCTATAGTCCTGTGGTTAAGACACCCACATCGCAGACCCTGAGTCCAATCCCCCTGCTCCAACCACTCTTTCATTATTTATCCACAGTGGAACTGCTTCAACAGAAGAGATTAAGGAAGCCCCCTATACCACAGTATTCCATAGCTCAATGGTTAGAGCACTCTCCTGAGAGATGGGAGACCTTGTGCAAATCCTTTGTCCCCATCTGAACCTGAGTCTCCCATATCCCAGGTGAACGCCCTAACCACTAGGCTAGAAGCTATAAGGTGGGCAGTGGTAGCGCCACCATCTACTCCTTCTATGGCTGGATTTTGAATGGGAACAATGCTGTAGGAACGCTCAGCGGTCGCCTGCAGGATTGGGCCCTGCACATGATGTAGGTGGCCGAATGCCTATCGTCCGACAGTTCATGAATTGCTGTGGGGCTTAGGCAGGAGATAGGTGTCTAGAGAGGGACAGCAATGTGCATACCCCAGGGCCTAAAACATAGGTGCCTAGGGAACTTACAGCAAAAAGTTAGGTGACAAGTGAGTTTAGGCACCTACAAGGTTTAGGCGCCTACAAGGTGAGCAAGCAGGATTTTAGTGGATCACAATGGTGCTATGCTTGGGGACTGAGGCACCTAACTCTGGTGTTTAGGCACCTAAGTTTCTTCTTGGATCACACCCTTAGGTACCTAAAAACCTTTGAGGGTCTGGGTCTAACTCCCACTGAAACTCTATGAGAGTTAGGGACCTATATATGTTTGAGGATCTTGGCCTTCGGGCTTACTCCTGCTACTTGGCAATAGCAACTTGGCAATCATCTGACAACTCTCTAATTAAGTCCCCAATCCTTAGGCAAAATTCTCATTGACTTCAGTGGTGTAGAAGTGGGCTCTCTTGCACGCCTTGTGCTGCTCACCTCCATTTACTTTTTACTTACTGCCACAGCATTCTACGTCTGTGCTGTGCAAGATTAAGTTTACAGAGACTGGCAAAACACTTGACAGCGTTTGACCCTCAGGACTAACGCATTGAACCATACCCCTTATGAATGATATTATACAGGACGTAGTATATAGTATAATAAATATAGGGTAATGACACCTCCCAGTCTTGCTGATATTTCAGTGTATAATATTTTCCTATCATGGGCAAACAAAACAGTGACATGGTATCTCAAAGTTGGATCTCCCTTACGCATCACAAAATAAAACCAAGCTGCAAATATGCTGTTCTTCAGTGGAGGGCAAATGTGATTCATGTCACAACAGGTATGCTACTCCCATAGGGGCAAGTTTGTACTTCAAGAAATGATTTGGTGAAATAGCAAAAACATTTGTAATCTCAAATAACCCCTTTTTAGTCCCATTGCCTGTAATGAGTTCAGGATTTTGAGGAATTTCATATCCATCCATGTTGCCCTTCCATCACTGCATCTTGACATGTAATCCAGTGTGATATAAAGCACATCATCTGCATCAACCATAAGCACGTAAATCTCCCAAATTAGTGATTTGTTTTTTTCACCTCTGAGAATTTCCAGTCGTGCACAATTCTTATAATGGCGGATACAGGTGTAGATTTTGGAGAAAAGTTGCTTTTACATTACTTGGTAACAGAACAGTTGTAAATTTTTTGCCCACAAGGTGAGATCAAGGCTACCTTAGAAGTGGTTCTAAGAATGTGTTAAAGAGTGTGCACAGAAGATGCTTTAAACATTTCTCCCTGTTTCACGGTAGATCGAGTTGGTTGATCATAGCGTTTGGGCTTCTTTGATTAGACAGCAGTATGTTCCAGCGAAGCTGTAAGGGCTATCCCTATTGGTATCCAATTTAATAATTATGATAGCAATGATTAGAATTAAAAAAAAATGAAGTAATAGTTATTTATATGATTGACATTCTGCTTCAGTGTTTTCACACAAAGACCTCTCTCTCTCTGACATGCAGGCAGTGCATTCCCCACACATTCTTGCAGCCTACACCACATAGTCAAACAATAGAGAGCCTTCTTTCATTTTCCTGCCTAGTTTCTGTGAACAGAAGTCTGTTGACAACAGAGTCTGTTCTCACTCCTGAAGAATTCCAAAAATTGAACAATATAAGGAGAGCCTGTGACTTTCAGGAGACATCTTAAAGCACTCTGTTTTTAAATTGTGGTTTGGTGCTCCTTTTCCTTGTTTTGTTGTTGTTTCAAAGGAAACCTACAAAAATGCAGTTGTCCTACAATTCAGCCCTCGTACCATTAATGGTATAATGCAAGTAGGCTGGCCACTTGCTCTCTTAGACCACTGCAAATTCCTACCCCCACCCCCCAAACTTTAATCTCATGATAGGTGCTAGCTTGACAGCTTCAGGACTGAATTCTTCTACACAGAGAACACCTACAGCATAGGCCGCAGCAGTCTTATTTTCCCCTTCCTACCCTACCAATACGCCTCAAGCCTGAGAAGGAGGGACCACCCCTAGGGTTAAGAATGCAGTCCATTCGCCATACCCTTCATTCTTTGCCCTCTCTGTTGCCCCAAAGGGTGGAAAGTAGTGCCAGTTATGGTGGTGGCTCTTCTGTGCTATGGATACCTGCACAGTAGGGAATTGATATGAAACCACCAACTCATTTCACATAGGCCATTGACCTGTCGGCAGATGGTAACAAATTTGGCCACACAACAAGTATAACTGACAAGGGACTTGGCTACAGCATAGCTGTCTCCTGAGCCAGTCACAAGAGGGTTAATGTGTAGGACCAGTAGGACCTAATACAATAGGACCAACATTTTTATTTTATTTTTAATCCTTCAGTGTTTTTAATATAGATCTGAACGTACATAGTAAAAGCACACCTTCCATCTGAGGATCTCAAAGTGCCTATCAAACATCAACACTTTGCATGAAGTTGGTACATATACACATATTGAATTTTGTTACAGTAATGACCAGAGGGCCTGGCTGAGCTATGGATTGCATTGCTAGGCATTCTACAAACAAATAGTAAGAGCTTTCCTGCCTCAAAGAGTTTATAATCTAAATAAGTAAGACAGAGAAAGGAAGAATTATTATCCTCATTTTACAGATTGTAAAGTGAGGCACAGAGAGTTTAAATAATTTGTATATACAGGGTTACACAGGAAGTAAAAGCTGGAGCTGGAAATTGAACCTAGATCTTCTGAATCCTAGGCCAGTCCCTTAGCCAGAGCGTCTTTTCATCCTCTTAAGTGATGTTCATTTTATATTCTTTTTCTAAAGGATATTTTTACCTGTCCTGGTTACCTCTTATTAATGAGCTAAATCATCTCCATTAACCACCATTGACATAAAACTGTGGGCATGATTCTGTACCACCCTTCAGGGAGATGCTGCACAGAAGGTACCACCCTGGAGGAGGTGGAAAAGTTAGAGAATCCCCCAGTGGTTGAACTCATAGCAGCCTGTCCCACGCTGCCTGTTGACTGTGGAGGAGTCCAGAATTTCTGTAGGGCCATGTCCCCACTCTGCCCTTTTCCCATTTTCTCCAGCATGCCTCCCCCATGCCAAGACCTGCAAGGTGGGAAATATAAGGCTGCTTTTGGTAGCTCTATACTGTGTCTGTTCTTGAGGAATATTCCTCAATCCTCTTGTGGAGCCTTAATGGACCTTTTTCACAATGATAGTGACATAAGAGGCTAGAGAGGGGATAGAATTTGGCCAACTGTGCATGTTTCCCACCTTTTTAAAATATAAGACTCTCTTGCCCTAGATTTCAGTATATTTGTCACTGCAGCGTTTCTGTTGGTGATAGAACTAATGCTGTGTGCGTGAACACACACACACACACACACACACACACACAAACTCCTTATTTCTATTCATGTGGCCTGCTGAAATTAATGTATCTTATTTTAAAACTGCTTAATTTAAAATTTCACATAGATTTCATAGTGCCTTATGAGCTTATATAAAGAGATATTTCAAGGAATGTCAATTCTTTATTTAGGCCAATTTGTTCCTGGCTTCTGACTTCTCCGGGAGGGTCTGCCATAGTGGAACATAATGGAACATCAATGAACTGGCCTGTTGACGTCACTAAGAAAAGAAAACAATTGGAAAGTGACAATCAAAGGAAGGTGAAAGATCTAGTCCCACTGCTTCCTGTTTCAGTTGATAGTTTATTCAGATGGCCTGCAGATAATTTATGCCAGATAGATAACACATGTAGTGCGATAGTATGATGTTTATCCTCTTGGCTTTGTTGATAATCAAGTACTGAAGCACTCTATGTTCTATGCTTTGTATATCCCAACCATCTCCACTCTTGGATTCAAGACTTAATTTATTGTGCAGTGATGATAGAAGAAATATGAGGGAAGAAAGGTCCAGTAAGTGTAAATATATCTAAATATGGCAGAGCTTTGTGTGCTACAGTGTCTCTGATGATGTAAGGATTAATGTTACCCAAAATTGGGCCAGCTAGTAAGCTTAGGGAGGACTAATGACCCACCAGAGTTTGGCAGAAAGCAGCACGTTTATTATACTGATAGCTAAGCTCAAAAAAGGGGAGGGGAGGTCACACTTACACTCGCATACTCATGCTCCCAGGACATGCACAGCACTGGAGATGTCAGGATCCTTCAAGGTCAATGTCCCACAGCACAACAATGGATGGTGCGATGAAGGTAAGTCTTCCTGAGGCACAATGGAATGCAACGCGGCGAACCACTGGCCAGGCGCACAGGCAGAGTGAAGTGCCGTTGACTTTAGTGGGGCTCTACACAAGGGTCTTCAAGTGCGGAGCTCATTTAGGGTGATCAGAGAGCAAGGGTGAAAAATTGGGACAGGAGGTGGGGGGTAATTGGCACCTATATAAGACAAAGCCCCAAATATCGGACTGTCCCTATAAAATCGGGACATCTGGTCACCCTAAGCTCATTGCAGGGCTGGGGCTAGTTTAAGACATACCAGGAATAAAGATGATAGATATTAGTTCAGGGCAAGGAGAAGGGAGGACAAGGTTTAGAGCAGTAGAATCATATAGCTAGTGTGCTTAGTAATATATGCCTCCTGTGGAGGGTGGGGTTTCACATGATGCATTAGTTTGTTGATGGCTGGAAGGAGAACCATGTTCATTGGTTTCATGGAAGAAATTGGTCAAATTCATCCCTGCTATAACTGTATTGAAATCAATGGCCTGTGCTAAGGCAGAACTTGAGACCTACTGCCTTGAAATACAGTTGGATTGAAGGAAATTTGTTGTTGATTGTAGTATTATTTGATCCATTGGGCCAAATTCATCTCTGGTACATAGGTGCTGGAACTAGGAGTCCAGCGGGTGCTGCCGTACATGCTGGCTTGAAGTGGTTTCCATCATATACAGTTTGCTTCACTGGCTCTCAGTACCCCCACTATATGTTTCAGGCCCCTGCTCTGGTATTATCCCCTAGAAGTCAATAAAGTTGAAACAGGAATATATTTGATAACCATTAAAATGGAACATAGTCAGATATATTAGAGTAGGGCTGAAATCCTATGCAGTAAAGAGAGGTGGTAAATTAGCATGCATGTCTCTCTCTCACACACAGACCCAATGTAAGAGAGCTTACACAATGTAGTTATCATTACACTATTTGTTTGTCATGTTTTTGTTGTTGCAGTCTGGTTTGGGAGGTTTTTTTCTTAGATTTTACATACAATATACTAATACGCAAGGTACATTTTAAGCAGGATACAAAACAGCCAAATTATTGAATTCAACCATTTTAAGTTATTAATTGACAAAGGGCTTTTTCTATATACATGTTACATTCATACAAACTGTTCAGAAAACTAAAAGCGTTCCCTAACTGGGAACAACACACAAGAAAAGAACTATGTATTCGCTATTTGCTTGTGCAAACTCTGTCACTTCAATGGTGTCACAGCTAAAACTATATTTGTATACAACTTAGATTCTTATTTTCCCCTGATATCTGCCTATACAAAGAGTACAATTATTAAATTCACAAATGAAAAAACCCAGCGTGAAGACAATGTTAGGGTTCAAAATAAAGCCCTCAAAAAGCAGGAAATTCAAAGTTAAGGCTCCCCTTCACATTTAACCCACTCTGTTGCTTTTAAGTGTTGCATTTCAGAAAGGATATAGAATTTCCTTTTCTTCTGAGGTCTCCACACTACAGAATAATGTCAACTGCAGTATAAAGGCAAAGTATAGTGAGTTAAAGAGGAATCAATCTGAATTTAAGGGTTTCAAGTTTCAAATCTATCTGAATGTAAGGAACCTGTCTGAATTAAAGGGTTTCAAGTCTGACCCTTAAAATCATTTTCCTATCAGTTTTTGCATTGACTTCTCTTCTTTTATGATATATTTTATATTTCACAAGCGCCTAATGTAGGTGACCATGGAGTTCCCATAGCATAACTCATTTCCCACATGCTACTTAGCATTAGCAAACTTTAAGCATGTGAGTAGTCTCAATAGGACTTTAAGCACATGCTTAAGAGCTTTGCTGGATCAGAGTCAGAAGACTGAATATATTGAAGGACCATACATTTAGCAGTATAAGCAATGGCCCAATCATCCAGGTGAGTGGAAACTTTTGCCATTGACTTGAATAAGAGCAGGCACTATTTACAGAAACTACTCCCAATATGTAGTCAAGAATAGAGATGGTATGAATATTTTATGAAGCATTCACATTCTGAGAGGAAAGGGGGTGCATTGTACCCCAGTTTCTATACCCGATCAATTTGATGGCTGCAGGGATGTAAATTTAGCATATGCTCTAAACTCACATTTTTATAACAGTTTGCAGAATATACGTGTAGCACTTAAATTATTGACTTGACTGTGATAGGAAGCTGAAATCACGCAGAACAGGAAATGACATGGGGCTACATGTAATGCTTTTAGTAAAATACTAATCACACAAGTTGTTTACTATGGAACATTGATGAAAACAAAACCAAAATTGGGTAACTTCGACATAGGGTCAGGTCCTGAGTTCCACAGGCTGTTGGAGAGCTGAGGGGACAGAGCATTCAGGTCTGAGGCCAGGATTTTGGGTGACGGGGAAAGAACAATTGTGTATGATGGAAGCAGAGGGTACCATTGACAGGCTCCAGAGGAAACCATGTCGAGTCTTTCTTGTCCAGAGAATGGAGGGTCACCTTTGATGTAGGGTCTTTCAGGACTGGGGCTAGGGTCAAGGATCTCTAAGGAAATCTTCTTTCCTCCTCAAAGCAATTAACTTTGATATATGATTAGGGAGCTATAATTCAGACATCAATGTCTTGGCTCTTACTCATTTATTTTTACCAAAATACCAAACTGGGGACTTAATGCAATTGAAAAAGTAAAGTGTGCCTACCTATAACTTAGAGCTTAGGAAAAACACTGAAACATACGAGTGCACCAGTAACCAATTTATCACTTTTCTGTAACTTGAGTGGTTAATGTTACTGTCACCAAAAGTGATGACATAAAACCACGAGGGCTGACAAGTTGTAGGCCAGCTGTCAACCTCCCCTGATGTGAAAGCCTAGAGATGAGGCTTTAAGAAGGGAGCTGGCTATGATGGTGTCACCATCACATCTTGAGCTGCAGTGGTCTTCCTGGGTACCCCAAACATAATAGACAAGCTAAATTCACTTGAGCAAACTTAATCACACTCATTATTATAAATTCCGAATGTATTTATTCTGTTTATGGAGAAAACTCCTTTGGGGCTCCAGATGAGACATTTCTCACATGTATTATTTAGCTTTTCCTGAGGCCTAATGAATTACTTTAAATTACAGATCTAGATATTGATTAGCCTCATTCAGTTGAAATCTAGGCTTAACAATCTATACTGGTCTATAGTTTATTTGTGATAATATTCCTAATAAAGAGCTGCAATTAATCCACATCAAGAAAAATCAATTAATACAGATTTGTATCACAAAGAAAGAAATCCTCCTGAATTGTGCCCACTAATCCTGAAGCTTAGGCCTATCTTTGCTATTGAGGAGAGCGGACAAAAAATATTGATTTCACCCTATTTCCAAAACTAACAATGGTGCAATAAGAAAATGCAGAACAGACGGGGCTTATCAATTAAAACATCTTCTGCATATCCTATGATATCTGAGGACATGACTCTCTTCAACCTTTTCCAGTTCTGTGCATTATTAATAATTATGAAGATAATGACGTACCATTCAATGTTATAATAATGTCTTGCAGTTATCTCACTCCATTCATCCATAGATATCAAAGATTTTGAATTCACATAGATTCTGGTTATTAATTTTACAATCCTTTGAATTATGACATGAGTGGTTCTAGAAATGAAGCCCCATGTTAAGTTCAGTTGCATAGGAAAGGATAACTATTCCATTTAATTTTTGTCTAGTGGTACAAAATTGAAAAAGCACAACTCTTTTCTAAAGTGACTATTCTTGTAATTTGTCAGTATGATGTCCCATTTGAATCAAGCCAATAGCTATCCTAATTTATTAAAAATCGAAACCCAACATTTGCCTTATCAGAGCCGTTTTGCAGGAAGCATCACATAAACACTCTGAATTAGATTTTTCAATTTTATAAGCCAAACGTTGTAAACCCCGTAACACAAAGAAGACAACAATATGTCATTGTCCTTTTACAATTCCCATTGTAAACAGTTTATACGATTTATTCTTTTGCATGCTAGATAATTACATATTTTATATGAGCGTATCATCAGCAAGTCGTTATTTTGACTGCCCCATAATAGAAATTGTATATTTTCCCACTGCAGTGAATGCTATTCTTAACAAACATTGCCCTCAAGCAGCTAAAAATATCAGCATCCAGTTGCCTGTGGGAAAATTATGATGAAGTTATTTCAGTGAAAAGTTTTGTACTGATCTCTTACTAGACTTTTCATTCTGTCTATGCATTCACATACAATGCTGTCTTCTCTCATATGCAATTACTTACAAGTGCTTAGGTGTCACATATGGCACTTATTAGGCAAATAATGCCCTAATTCACTCTAATGCTAACATTAACATGAATGATTAGGACTAAGATTAGTCATTTTAACATAAATCACGGTGACATAGCAACAGCTATATTAAGCATTAAGAGGTATCAATTATTGCAGTTTATGGATTAAGATATCAAATGATATGGCAAAGTATTTGGTCTGGCCAGGAGGACCATGAAATTAAAGGCAAGAATAGCCACCCATATTTCTTTGTGTTTCTCAGTCTAAAATTTCATGGGGGCATCAGGTTCTGAAAAGATTTTTGGGTTGGCTTGTTGTGGGTTGTCCACATTAGCAGGTAGTTTTTCCCCCATCCATCCAAGGTTTTTATCTAGAGAATTAGTATCCATCACACAGATAACGAAATAAGGAGAAACACTAATCTTATAACCCATTCCCTTTTGAGCCCCAAAAAATGTCATCTTCAGATTTGAAGATGCCAATAAGTATACGACAATATTTATTTTCTCTACTGCAGCCATTTGAAGTTCTTTTTGTAATGATAATTAATAATAAATGTTTTGCATTTCTCTTGCTCCTTTCGTATGAAGATTTTTGAAACCACTTTACAAACATTAATTAATCCATCATTCCTTTGTAGTATATTATACCCCCTTAGTCTTCTCATCGTCATTTATCGTATTTCTAAACCTAAATTATTTAGGCCTGTGTTAAAATCAACATAGTTCCATTGATTGAAGTAGACACCAGCTGCGGATCTGGCCCAAAGTTTGTCAGTCATGAGAAACAGGACATTAATTACTCTTAAGTAAATGATGTTGGGATCTCATGTCGATGTCAATGTACGAGGAGTCAGCAAACAGTACAGGTGCACACAGATACGTGAGGTCAGACCAATGTGAGAACTCAAACATGGTTTTATGTATGACTGACAAGACTGTCCATGACCATTTCAGATTGTTGTATCCTTATTTTGCATTGTTCACCTTTTTCATATAAGATGCTAATGTGCCTTCTTCAAAGCAGTTAGTGAAGACATGACAAACCGTCCATCACCTTGCTCTCTTGTGGGCTGTTGCTTCCCAATTGCTGGAATCAACCTGACATTCTTTCAAGTTTGACTTCAAGTGTTTTTATATTGTTTGTACAGGCCACCATGAGACCAAGTGCCTTACTTTAGCTGACCATAAAATATGGTGTTAGATATTCTGGAGTTTGCCAAAGAAACAAGATGCCCAGACCAAAGGAGCTGAGCTTTTGTGGGCATGCTTTGAATGCCAGACATCTGACAATGATTCAAAATTTCAATATTGGGAATCTTGTCGCACCATTTGACCCTGCAAACAGACTGAAGACAGCACATATGGAACTGATCGAGTTTCCTAATATGGCAACAATATGTTGTCCATGGCTCACAAAAATATAGAAGTGTTGTAAGCACTACTGCCCTATAGACATTTAGTATAATGCTTATTCTGATATCATTCCATAGGCAGTGTGATATCATTCCAAATACAGAGCAGGCCTTGGCTATGGAATGGGTAATCTCATAATCAATTGTGGCATTCTGTGAGCATACTCCCTTAGATAGCAAAACTTCTCCATGGACTTGAGAGGAGCATTGTTAATCTTAATAATTGGGTAGACATGCACATTCTCCAGCACAGGTTGGTACAGTACTTCAGCTGTCTTTAGATTGATTGTGCAACCAAAATGATTGACTGCACAAGCAAAGCAATCATTTATAAACAGAATGTAATCAATCAAGTGAGCAACCAGTGCACAGTCACCTTCCCAGGGGTAGTGTCAAAGGGTTGCAGATAGTGCAGCGTGGATAGTCAGATGTGGAGAGTAACTGTGATATAAGCAGGAAAACCTGTTGAATAAATGGTCAGGGACAATCTGACCGCAGTACCAGCAGTGCATGGTGGAGCAGCAGGTGGAACTGCTTCCCCTATAAAATGACACAGGTGGCCACAGATAGTATTGGACATGGTGATCATAGGCCACCATCAAATAAGCCTACAGCCAATTACAACCGAAAGGACCATGCAATTGCCCTTCCAGAAGTAACTCTGGAAAGATGGAGGAAACATGAGCGTTCAATAGCATTTGCTAGAAGAAGGAACTCCAAGCATAAACCTGCATCCATCTTTGTTGCCTTTTTCTTTGCAATTTCTATACCACTATGGCACATGGCTTATGTAGATGACAGAGTCAGACTGGAACTGCAACTTTAATCCAATCAGAGTGCAAGTGATTCAGCAATACAGACTTTGCAAACCTTAACAAGAAATCCAAGTCCTGAGGTGATGGGGACCAGGCAATGGGGAATGGCTGAGGATGCTGCTGAAAGTTTTGAGTCACAACCCTGCACACAGCCGACCTGGGAGTGATGGTCATTCATTGAAGAATGAAGCAGATGCCACATTCATATCCTTCCAAAGTGTCAGAGGAGCCCTATTTAGAGACAGTGCTGCTCTCCTCAAATAGGAAAAGGGATGGGAAAAGATCCCTAAAAATGCTTGCTCCACCCAAACCTGTGAGAGTGACATATCTGACTGGTCATCCAGGGTTTTTTGTTTGTTTGTTTTGTTTTTGCAGTCTAAATAAAAGACCCAAATAAATTTTGCAACTTGGAATGTTTGCACATTAAAAAGGAAAATTGGTTTGTGTTAATAAATAAGAATAAATAAGAAATTAATAAATAAGAATAAATAAGAAAGCAGAAGTAACTAACATGGACTTTATTGGCCCTGTTTAGCATTATTTCCTCTCCTTTTGCTCTGTATTTTTACTTACCTTCTTTTTCTGTTTGATCTTTTGATTTATTTTCACCTCTCACTTTGGCATTTTGAATCTTTCATTCATGTCATCCATGCCCTCGTGAAGGCCGTTTCCCAGACAATATACTGTATGTGTTGTTATATATATACTCGGCCTCTTCACTTGTGTATAACCAGTGACTCTACTATTTGTCCAGCTGTATCTGTGTGTTCAATATGTTTAAATGTAATTAATCTTTTATTCCTTTAAAAAAGAATTAAATATGAGCAGTTATTATCTGTGAATTCTAAACATATTTTTCTTTAAAGGTGACCTACAAAGGGAGTAAGGGCAGCAAAAATTGTGTTCCCCCATTTATTGTTTATTTATTATGTGTAAACCTGAAAGGTCTCCCCTCCCCCGCCCCCCGACATCATCTTCACCTGACATTCTTGATATTTCTAAGGCCTGTCTACAAAAAAAGCTTTACCAGTTTAACTAAATTCCTTATTGACATAAGCTATATCAATATAAGGCACTCTTAAATCAATTTAAGAGTGTCCACAGAAGGGGGAGGGGTTGCACTCTGATTTACCTAAATCAGTCTCTAAACCAATTTAGTTGCATTAGTAAAACTTGTGTGTAGAAAATAACTAAGATGAAAAACATACATATGAAAAATGTTTTTCAAAATATAACACTTTTCGTTCCTTCTTTATATATGATAAATAGTCTTGGAAGGATTAGATTTTTATTGGTAAATGTCAGTAATCGTCAATTTCACCATACACAGACAAACCAATGGAAAACATATTTCCATTGATAAAAATAATTTACAGATAGGCAAAGTATGAAATTTTTTTCATTCAAGTCCCATCCTAGAGTGTATAAAACATGTTATAATGCAAGTATTAAATAATTGTCTGATACCCTGTCCCCCACAATATCTCACAACTGTGAAAAAATGAAAGTTAATAATTGCAAAAAAATACTTAAAACCTATAATTTCACCCAACTGTGAAAATTTAAATAGCTAAAAATCTTTAAAAAGCTTAAATCTAAACATTGATATTAACCATCAAAAGTATAAAAAAATAAAACCATAAAGAATCAAAAAAGGGCATAAATCTAGTTTTTAAAAATCCTTTGCAGATCCACATTTAATGGTATGAAAAATATAGTCACATGTATAATTATGAACCAGAGTAGACACAGACTCTCCTTCTCATTCATTTCCTCTCTACGTTCCCATGCACTGTACTTCTTTTATACTTTTCCTTCTTCCTATTAACTTTTCCATCTTGACAGTTTCCTGTATCTCTCCTCTTTTGGAGGAGTCCTGCTGTTATCGTTATAATCTCTCCTCTGGGACCACAAACACCACTTGAAGTGTCTTTTTCTCATTGTACTCTGGTACTTTTTTCTACAGTCCCATCCGGAAGTGTGTGTGTGAAAATGAAAAATAATGGGAATAAAATGTAGCTCAAATGCTTTGAAATAAGGGGCCTTGAAATGAGTTTTGGGTGTAAATTCAGGCTGGTCCTTATATTGGACCAGATCTAATCTCAATACTTTATCTAAGGTGCTTAGCAATTTGCAGGATTGGGCCTGAAAGCAAACCTTAATAATTATTGTTCAAATAAATTTTGTCCCTGGTATGTTATTCATACTACTGTAATACAACTAATAAACCATAATAATAAGGCATTAATGAATATAATAATAAAGAATGAATCATACTCTCGTTATCCAAACTTTACTATGTGTGTGTGTGTGTGTGTGAAGTAACCCAAAAAATAACTGATAGACTACTTAAAATGAAAGAGGGATGTTAATGGATGGACTCCTGGATCAGTGTTACCAACCCTTTTTGGGGAAAAAAGATTGAATGTGTTACTGACACTTTGGGATAAATCTTGTAGGGCTCTTGTGGCAGCCAAGTTTGTGCTATACACTATACCCACATTTGTGTTAACAAATGAGCATCTGTTTATGTACAATGTGTGTAGGAATTCCATACGTACATATGTGTTTGCTTGTTCAATTGCGTGAATTGCATGTCACTTACTTGTCCAATTACCTGATTGGTAGGTACCTGATTCAGGTTTTTTAGGACACAAATGAATGAACATGCATGATGCAGTTTCAAAAACTCATTTTGGCAGACTTTAATGACATCTGATGATATTGCACTGCTAATGTATATTAATGTGTGTGATTTGGTTTAGAATAGAGCTGACTGACTAATTCATAGTGGATAATTTACTCAGTGAATTTAGCCTCTTGTTCTCAGAGCCATTTAACAAGCGGAACACAATTTCATCAAATTTGTTTTTTGTTCCAATTTAACACTTTTTTTTAAAAGAAAAGCCTTGCCCAAGGCATTATTTGCAGAAAAAATTAGACTAGTGTAAGATTTATTAGCTGGGTGAAGAGCTCAGATTTAATTAGCTCTTTTCACATACCAATTATATGTACTTGTGTGATCCTAGTTGCAAAGAGATCCTTACTTGATTTTTTTCCAGGGCATCATAGAAGGGTTTTGAGAACCCCGTTCTACCATTTTCAGTGCAAATGTGCATGCATGGGAGCTTAAAATTCACTCTCCTTGACCATGTAACACTTGATTACTTGAATTATCACAGGACGTGAGCACAGGACAGGTACAACACAACTGAACAGGCTTTGGAATTTTTTTTAATAGTCACCCAGTGTGGGAATTTTATTTAAATTTTGACTGGATTTAGTGCTCACAAAAGATACCACTTTCCATCCTCAAAACAGGTATAGCACAAGTAATAGATGAGAGAGGTTTTTGCATACACTGCCCTGCTCCTGTACCTCAGCACTGAATAGACTAGAGAGACCACTTACCTGGCTGCGAGGGCAGTTTAGCTTCGATGGCCATTAATTCTTTGGTTCTCTGCCAGGACAGACCACAGCACCCAATTAGTGGTAGCTGTGCAGGACAGCTATATACTTAATTCAGAAACCAAACTAATTTCACTTATATCACTGGACAGCTAACGTGGGTAACAACATTTAGTCATTGCAAATCTGAACTGGATTTGAACCATCTATTTAGATAAATATGCTTAATAACCCATTGCTACCACCTTGAGCCATCCAGTCCATAGAAGCTATGGGCAACATTTTCAAAAACAGCTAGGTCCCGTTTTCAAAAGTGCCACAGGCACTTAGGAACATGTATCACATTGAAAGTTAGTGCTTACATCATTTCTGACTTAGGCTTCAAAGTCACGTAGATGCTTTTAGAAAATTTTACCCTATGTTGTTATTGTTTTGCTTTTTGTATCACCCACAGGTAGAATGAAGATTTGGACACTTGAAAACTTGAGCAACTCTGCCATTTGTTAACACTGATTTATAGCCCAAGTTATACTATGTTTCAAGGGGGGAAAGAAAGCAAGAAAGATGGTCAGCACTAGCTTGACTACTCCTGATTTCTCAAGACCAACTGCAAACATACCATGGCCTGATGGTCATAAATCATAAACATACTATATAATGGTCATTCCATTTCATAGTCAAAGATATATTTCACAGTGTATGGTTTTAATAAACATACAGCCTTTGAGTGACCTATCTGAAATGAACTAGTGATCTTAGTCCAGTTCCAAGTTCTCATGTTTTTGCAGCACAAAAGCCACCAACACAAATGGAAAGATTGTGAATGAAAGACTGAATGACTTTCTCACCCCTAGCGGTGGCAGGTTAATGGAAAGGTTCCCACTGGAGTCAATGGGCTTCAGATGAGCCTCTAGTAGAGGCAAGTGTTGCAAAGTGACCTGCCATTGATCATGAGGTCCCTGATCCATAAACAAACTGAGAATTTTCGTCTCCAGAGCAGTCCATCTGGCACCTTTCATGAGTGCAAAATTAACTTTAGATGGGTAATTAATACACATAAACACTGCACTTTAGTAAGTAAAAGTGCATAGAAATGCATAGTCCTTTCAAAATTAAGATGCAAACTCACATGTGCTCACATGGTCTTTTGAAATGCATTAGGAAATATTAATTATTCTTGGACACAGTTCACTTTTAGTTCAGCGGTTATAGCAGCTGTCAACATTTACGGCTTTAGCAAGCCCTGTTTCTGTGAATTTGTTTCAACATATTCTAGAGCTCCTTGCCAGAAATATGCTTGACCCCTTGCTTCAAAATCATTCCATATACATTGGCCTTGTGCATATTTTAGATATTATGATGAGACCTATTTTAGGGGGGTTTAGGAATTATTTTTATAAATGTTGTTTGTTTGTATGCATAAGAATTAAAAAATTAACATTAGAAAATAAAATGTATATTTCCATTTCTTAGCATATACTTCAGCTAAGTTCCTCCAAAACTTGTTAATATCTGAAAGTTGGTATAGTACCACATTGAGACAGCTGTGTTAGTATAAGTAAAACTTAAGCAGGAGATAAAATACAAAAAACCAAATACAAGTAAACAGTGTATCTCACAATATTATTCTCATTTATAAACCTCAACTATTTCTCCTGGAATGTCAAAACCTTTGTGCCCGGATAGTGAAGATAGTATGTAGAATAGTTTGATAAACATGAATATTAGCCAACAGGTTGGTGCCTTTGGAGAACAGAAATAATAGGAGGCAGTTTTACTATTCTCTTCAATTTCAGTTGATAACCAGAATATAAGATGTGCTTACATGACTTTGTCCTTTGTCCTTGACATAAAACTTTATCTTCAATGCATATTTAAAGTACAGAATAGAGTCAAACTAAACCCTGGATCTGAAAATATTCAAACTTTGGTGTGGTGTATATAGCTATATAAAGGTTATAATGACTTTGTTTATATAAATATTTTGTGTTCTTTGTACTGCAGCTTTCAAGTAACTAATGACTCTCCCTATCGGTGGCTATTTTTCTGGATGGAACGAAACATATTGCAGAGGAGGCAAATGCACACACATACACTGTGTGCTCTGACTTATTTTTATTCTTTCTGGTCTTATCGATAATCACAAAATAATAAAAATAGCATCGTAAGATAACATTGAGTGCTTCACTACAGTTCTAACAGGGAAAAAAAGGGGTGTTAGAACAAATAAGTTTTTAAACACTTTTGTTAATAACAGTTATAATAATATGTAACCCACTGATCAGGATGCATTATACATTGCACTCTACGCCTGATCCACAGAGGAAATGGGTCAGTTATTCTTTACATCTACAGAGCTTGGCTCTTAAATCAAGTTGTACAGACTTATGTGTTTAGCTCTGGAAATCCTTCTGTTGGCCAAAATGGCAGCCATCAGAAATACACATGCTATGACAGGGGTCGGCAACGTTTGGCACGCGGCTCCCCAGGGTAAGCACCCTGGCGGGCCGGGCCAGTTTATTTACCTGC
>NW_020664447.1:19449641-19488479 GCF_002925995.2 Terrapene triunguis | reverse complement strand
GCCCGCCAGGGTGCTTACCCTGGTGAGCCGCGTGCCAAACGTTGCCGACCCCTGTGCTATGATATAACCTGCCTCATGAGGGCATTGTGAAGCTTAGGTGATTAATATTTATAAAGTGCTGATTGAGCCTTTTCAGTTATTATAGATATGTAAAGACACACTATAGTATATGAATATATCACCTTTCATCCCAAAGGATTTCAAAAAACGGTTCATCGACTACTACAGTGCAGTCACCCCATGGATAAAGGGCAGCAGCAACTACTTAAGAGCACACAGAACTCTGCACTACAGTTTGCAATATAAAATAAAGATAAATTCTTTATCTAATACTGCTTATGTACCAGCAATATTGTTTTATGGTTCTGTTATGGAACAGTATTCTAAATATTCCCTTTTTTTCTTTTTATATGAACAATAAATTTGTGCAAACAAAAATAGAAGGAGTGCCAAAGTTAGTGCAAAGGACAACTGCATCTGCTCAGACTTCCTGTGTGCCAATAATGATCCAAGTCCAGCAGGACTGGGTCTGTGCCTAAACTTAACCATTCTGTTGGCAGATGCATATACTTACACTTTCCCATTAGGCTGGCAAAGATCCCTTTGAGTGCTTCCCAGCCAAATGAAATCTAGGAATTGCAGGTATCCCTGGTTTTGATCAGCCTGCATTTTCACTAGGTCTGCTTAGCTGAATCTGGATAAAGATGTGAATGAACTGCAGTCAGCCAGAACTCACAAAGCTCTACTTAAATCAGCTTTTCAGGACTGGCGTAGTGGCTTAACAAGCTAGAGAGTTGACTTGTTGATCCCACAATGCTCAAAAGACTGTTGTTAGATTCCTGGCTCCACGAATGAGATTGAGAATTCTGACTACAATAACTAGCAGAAACTTTCCATATGTCAGTGTGCCAGGAAAAAAAGGGATACTCCTTGCAACAGTTGCTCCCTGAGGGTGGAGGAAATTAGAGGGAGGGAAACATGGAGAGAATTACGGCTACCTTACACTACTGAGTTGGCATGCGCACTGATATTATTGGCTGGCAGAGCCTTGCGCTAAAACAATCCTGTGGCCACATCGTTCAGTGCTCTGAATGACAGTGCCATGGATTCCACAACAGTACATTAAGCTGTGGAAGAAAGGAGTAAATCTGACTGAGGACTTGAACCTACATGGTAATTGACATCCTGTACTTAACATTCACTTCACTTTACTAATGTTGACAGTGTTTAGCGTCTTGCAGGCTTGGACCCCACAGACAAAGCTAACGATTCAAATAGAAATTTTCCAGGCAATAACCTCATGGCTGATCCTCTGAGTGCTGAGCACCTCTCTTGAAGTCAATCGGAGTTGAAAGTGCTCAGTACCTGGAAGGTTTGGATTTTGTATAGGCAGAAAATATTAATATGTTTCTATATTAATATTAATATTAACATTTTCCTTGGGGATGATCCTGATTGATGCAAAACATCGTCAGTAATGTCGAGCATTGGATCCTTTGTAAAACAAATTCTTCTCTTAGTTCATTTGTAATTGGAAGGCAAAACGACTGCTTGAATAACTGGTTTAGTATTTCACATGATCTGGTACCTGAATCAAGGCAGTAAAATGTTTGTATTGCTTCAGCGCCCAATAGTTTTAAGTGCTGCCTACACTGAATAATCTGTCACTGATGTAAAAACACATTCTTCACCAAATGGATGAGTCAAGGTTTCAGATACTTTTTCAGTCCCTTCTTCTTTTTTTTTTTTAAATTGCAAAAGTGTTTTGAAAATAGAGCATAGCTTCAGACAAGAGTCTTGGCAATAACAGCTCATTTACAGTACAAACCATGTGATACCCCTCAGCAGCAGCTCCCTAGCTGTTCCCAAACTGAATACTGTTCTACTGTACATTCCGTTTCCTGTAGTCATTTTTACTTAGTTAACAGCGTGCAGTGTACCTTTTAGGAGAGCTAATTTGTAACCTCCTAAAAAGTGAGGCAGGGATAAAAATGTTTTAAACTCATCCTCAAGCTATTTAGTGCACATTTTGAAAGGCTCTGCTAATCTCATCTAACAGACATGCCTCTAAAAATATGAATCTGTCCACCATATCTAGGCTATACCCGAAATACAAGTTAAGAATGTTATTGTTAACCCATTTTTTTAAACAATAGCCCTAAATCCATATTAATGATCCAAGAAGTGACCAGGCCTCAGTACCTTTTGTCCTCTATACATTAACTATCCAATAATCAACAGTAGCTGTCCTGTATTCTAGTGTCTTTGGCCTAATTCAGAGGGACAGATATTTATCATCACCCTTGAATTGGGTGACCCATTCTGACAGGTCGACATCCTTATTTATGTAACAATGTCATAGACAGTAACTACTAATGAGTGGAGTGACACAGAGGTCTGTTAGATGGAAAGGCAGAGGAAAGCTGAAAAGGGCATGAGGGGTTAATGGGACTTTTCTGTTGCAGTCTCCTGGGATGTGTAATTATGTTCTAATAAGGAATGAATGTATTGATTAGATTAATGTGCAATTGTATTCGTGTGCACACGTTCAGTGCCGCATATAGTCAGTAATTGCGCAAGTCTTGAATTTCTCCAGTTTGTATATTTAGTATAAAAATGCCCTTTTCTGGTCAAAAACGGACAGGGCCAAATCCTGAGGCCTCTAGGAAGTCCTTATGGAGGCAAACTCCCAGTGAATTCAATTAGAGTTTGAGTACATTTGGAGTAAAACCTTAGTAAACAACGAATAACTATCAGCATTCAGCTCACACAAGCCAATGCCTTTTTATTTACATAGTTTAGTCTTGGTAAATTTATGAACAGGAGTATACAATAATGTTGCCTGAAATAGCAGAAGACTGGACTCAGTGACCCAGGCAGTCCCTCCCAGTCCTATGTACAATGCTCTTAGTTTATAACACAAGCTATCACTTAAAAGAGGAATAAAAGCAGCCAAGCAATATATATTAAATAAAATAAGTGCTCTTGGCTTGTGAGAGTCTTATGTAGACTTAGTGGAACACATTCATCCCTTTTATAACTCCACTGAAGTCAGTGGACTTACCTCAGGGATAAATTTGGCCCAGTAGCCCCTCTAACCATACATACATCCTTTTGCTGCTCGGGAAAGCATCGTTCACATATTCCCAAAGGGTTGATTCTCCACTGTGTTTCCAAAGGGTGTGCAAACCAAAGTAGGGGGCAAATTCCCAGGATGGGAAACATCTGAAAGAATATTTAGTAAAATAACAATAAAGAAGAGACAAAGAAAAAGAAAGCATATTTGAAAATTAGAGATTTTCAACGTGGTGAACAGGGGAGGAAAGAATGCAGCTGATGTTGCAGTTCTCTTCTGGTCTGTCTTGTTGCTGCTGTGGGAATGCAACAGAAAGGCATGGCTTTTCATACCATATGAATGCAGTACAAATTCCACATATATATAGTTGTATATACCCAATAGTCTTGTATTTGATGTTTGAATAAATAAGGAATGACCAAGGTTAGTTTGGCAGTGGAAATACAATGAGGTTGTGACATTGGGTCACAACCTCAGTCCCTCATTCCTGGGATAGCAGAGGTTATGGTTATCAAAATTAATTCTATAGTTAGAAATTTAAATAATGTAATCATTTACTTTGCTATTTCGATGTCAGTTCAAATAAAATGATTTCCCCTCATATTAACAAAAAATATAAGCCCTTCACTTCCCCTCACCTTCAGATATAGTACCTGGTAAATCCCTACAGATACAATTTGGGTTATTTATTAAAATGTTTGCAGATTTCTTTTGAAATTTACCAATTGCCACAGGTAATTTAGTTCCTGATCATGCCACAAGTGAATTCTGCACCCACACCCCACTGATGTCAATGGAGCTCTGTGCAGGGACAGAGTCTGCCTACAAAAAATCAGTTGCAGTATCAGGGCCTTACTGATTAAACGTTTTCCCTCTAGTACACCATGCACTTAGGTTTTAACCAGTTATTGCTTTTTATTCTCTGAACTTCATATATCCTCCCTCATATTCCCCTGTAAGGCAGAGGAAGGACTGTGAAAATCTAGATTGCAAGGTCCAGCTCCTCAAGATATTTAGATCCTACGAGGCCTAAGCTCTTTGGGGCAGTGACCATATTTTTGTGGTCCTGGTCCATGACTAGAGCTCCTAGGTGCTACGATAATTCAAAATATGTAATAAATAAATAAATAATAATCCTTTATGAATTCTCCAAACCTTTTGACCGTTTGAGTATGGTCGGGATCTCAAGAAATAGGTAGAATCTGCAGTACATTTCAAGAAGTTATGACAGCTATAGTCTTTTCTAGTAACACAAGCTAGCTTCTTCTTTCTGGTACTGAAAGAAAGAGACAATGAGAGAATCTGAAGGCAAGACACAGGTCTTGGTGTTACCAACAGGAAGGCTTCCTCATTACTCAGCATGGATGGAGCCTCAGTTGCTCAATCTGTCCTGATGTCTTTTGACTTAAGGGAAGGAAGTGAAGGCTTTGGAGATGAGTAAATCCAGAGTGACTTCTTCAAATAGCTTACACCAACATGTTTTTGGCCCCCAAAATGCTTATAACCACAGATGACTGGTTTTATGGAGTTACTATAGATTTAGGCTGGAGGATAGAATCTGGCCCTAAGAATCATCAAAAAGGCTATCTGAAAACTAGTGAGGAAAGGAGGAAAGAGGGGAGAAGTTTAATTATCTTAAGCTCATTCCCAGTTTTCAAAATGCATTCAAATGCCGTATTTATGAAAACACAAGTAAGGAGGAATTTGCTATAGTGTTATGCTTAAGAGTTCCATGGTTTATTCTCTTTCTTAGCAATATTTTGTTAATATATTCAGAATTTTGCTCTTGAAAACAAAAAAAGGCAAAAACATCTTTTTTTTCTTGAGTTTTTTAAAATAATCAATTGTTTACACCTGTAAAAGCTTATAGAGAGCATACACATAACAAGAGGATGCAGTTCTGTTCTATAACAGGAAGCATACAGATGTCCTTGCATTACAGAGTATATCACATTCTCAAGGACCATGTTCATGCTATACACTCACTATTTGAGGGTGAAGTCTTGACCTTATTGATGTCCAGGGCCGTAGCAACAAAGAATGTGGCCCCCTCCGAACATATGTCTGGGCGGGGCCCCTTACAATGCAGAAACTGGAATGCGGTATTTATTTTGCCACTTTTAGGGGCCCCCTTCCTTGCGGGGCCCCCTCCGTTCGGAGGGTACGGAAGGCGCTCGCTACGCCTCTGTTGATGTCAGTGAGAGTTTTGCCATTGACTTCAATAGGGATAAAATTTCACTCAGAATGTCAGCATCCCTGATGGAAGAGTATATAAAAAGATACATCACTTTGTTCCAAACACTGTACAATATTAAAGAAAGTTCTTTCTATAGAAAAATGGTAATAGAGGCCTCCTTCCAATGCATATGTATATTAAAAATGGCCAAATAATTATGACCTCAAAGTCATAGTTCAAATACAGGTCTCAACGATAAATCCAGGGAAGTTATCTTTTCAATGGCATGGTTCTGTGTGCCTTTCAGTGCCTAATAGTGTAGGAGGGGTCCACATCTCAGTGCTCAGACCTGCATGCAGAATCAGGTCTGCCATTATACTGTAAGATATTTACTGATGAGATCTTTGTAACAGAGTGAATCATCATCAAGTTGTAGTTCTTCTTAGCTAATGAGCTGGTTTATTTCACAGGCTAACTTGAAACAGAGAAACTAGAGTAAGGTAGCTCATATTGAACAGAAATATCCTCTCCTGTTCCATCTATTAGTGTCAGCATCACCATATGCTTTTTTCCCCCTTAGTGGGCCAATCTTTCATTTCAGTCATAGAGGATCCTGAGAAAGTTTTCCTTGTTTCTTTATTTTTTGCCAAACCTCTGAGCAAGCTCCTAAAAAGTTATTGAAAAGGCTTTACTCAGCCTGACACATCCCATTGATTTCAATATGATGGCAAGGAGGGAAGATCTAGTTAAAGATATTGCAATAGCCTTATGGGATACTTAATAGTTGTGGTTTTTTTTAAATGTAATACATCACAATAGGATACTTTGTTTTTGTAGAAGGCCATTCTGTATTCGCCAAAAAAGCCCCTGACTCAATCATTAGTTATGATGAGAAGAGATTTAGTGCTCTCTTTCTTTACACTGTCAGTGAGAACAATGTCTATGAAAAAGCCTATGTTTCCCATTATAAATCACTATAAGCTCCATGAAAAATTCTCCACTATCCTGGGGTTTAAGTGAGCAAATACTTGGTCATGCAGACCCCCAGTAGCAGCACTTTATCCATAGCATAGGTTTATGAGATTCTATGGTTTACTATGAGGCTGAGCACTGCTCCTGCATACAATTTCCATTGTGTAACAGGAGTTGTTAGTATTTGATATTAAACTAGATGCTTTCATACGCCCTTCCCTTCTGAACGGACTCCCTTTTTCACCCCGTCCTTTTATAAAATAAAATACATGGTAAAAATACACATAAATGTTTATCATTCAGTTCTCTTTTAGAAACACAGGATCCTCTTTATCATATAATGTTAAGGGGAAACCATTTAGGCCCCTGGTTAGGGGAAGACAGTTTTCCAAAAAAACTGGCCCATTAATAATAATAATTAAAAAAAAAAAAGATAGTTTTGTAGATGCTGTTCCTGACTTAACACAGAACACCTGATCATAGAACAACAGGTTCAATCTTTGGTGATTTCAATGGGATCTATGGGTACTCAGCATGAAAATGCGGTCACATATTTAGATGCCAAACATGGACTTAGGGGCCTAACTTTAGCCACACAGGTTTGAAAAATCTTTGGCTTTATCTGTTAAAGAAGTTTCACACTTCCACATATCATGTTCACATACAGAGCCAGGGCCGGCTCTAGGTTTTTTGCCGCCCCAAGCAAAAAACAAAAAAACAAAAACCCCCCGAGGGCCAAACTGCCGAAGCAAAAAAAAAAAACCACCTCTGGGAATGCCGCCCCTGGAATTGTGCCACCCCAAGCCCGTGCTTGGTTTGCTGGTGCCTAGAACCGGTCCTGTGCAAAGCTCGGCTGGATTTTATAGTCCACTTGTGCAAAGCAAAGAGACCCAACCATCTGCCAGCATTTTTTGTTTGTTTGTTGGTCCAAGCTGACAGATTTTTTTTTCTTTTTTTTTTTAAAGTTTGCCAAAATTAAATATATTTTCTGAATAAGAAGTGTCATGGCCTTTTTACTAGGTGACACAGATACCTATAATGCCCTCCAGTACTTAGATTCTTCCTTCAGATTCTTGATTCTAGCCTTCTGCAGTTTTAGAAGTGATTTCCTCTCCTTGAGTGAGGCAGGAGTTGTTAGTTTCATGACAAACTGCATCATTCTCTGCTGGGTTTAATTCCGTGAGCTCTGTTCAAAATTCACATCATTGGGTTGGCTTTGTAAAGGAAGGACTTTGGTCCAAAGTTCTCAGCCACCCACACTGGACCTGAAAGGCCAGTAGAAATAGCCCTGGCCTGCCCTTGCCCTGCTTTGTTTCTTAGGAACCAGAACAGACACATTCCCTCTGGTCTGCTGTAAGATATGGATTTGGCTCAATAAGCAAATGTCAGCTGCAGAAGCAGCTGGAAAATGAGAGCTTATGTCCTTCTAAACAAATACAGTGTTATTTATTATTATTTTATTATTATTAAAATGATTGAAAAACAGCATAGTAGCTCTATAGGCTAAAACTCTAGGGTCAAATTCTTAATTCTTCAAGTAGTCCTTTTGATTTCAGTAGGCTACTGGCATTATTATTAATTATTATTATTAATGTATATAACACTAACTATATAGTATGCTTTACAGAACACAGCAGGGCAAGATTAAGGCATAAGCACTATGGGGCCATGACTAGGACCTATGTCTTGAGTCTCATGAGGATATCAGGATCTCAGATTTCACTAAAAACCAATTGTGTGCCTAGTCCTCAGAATCGGAAAAGCTTGAAGATATGACCTGAGACATTTTGCAATGATGTCTGCCTGAGTCTGCATTCAGCCTGAAATAATAGCTCTAGAGGTGGGATCTGCCCAGGGCCGGCTCCAGGGTTTTTGCCGCCCCAAGCAACCAAAAAAAAAAAAAAAAAAATCCGCGATCGCGATCTGTGGCACTTCGTCGGCAATTCGGCAGGAGGTCCTTCGCTCCGAGCGGGAGTGAGGCAATCCGCCGAATTGCCGCCGAATAGCTGGACGTGCTGCCCCCCTCCGGAGTGGCTGCCCCAAGCACCTGCTTGCTAAGCTGGTGCCTGGAGCCGGCCCTGGATCTGCCCCATTCAACTTCATGGGCTGTTATCACTGAAGCCCTTTGGGAGGGTTCCCACAGATGCCATCCTATCTGAAGATTCTGAGTATGGTCCTCACTGTCAGCATCTCATCATGGCTCTTGTGTGGTGATATTTATAGAGGATGTCACACAGAATGTCCTCCAGTAAGCTGAGTTCTCTCTCCTTTGGGATGGACCCCAGCTTGCCTGAGGACTGGGAGCATTTGTCTGAGGAGGGTGAGGCCAGAGCTTTCCCAAAGAGAAGTAGTGGGATCTCCTTCAGCTCAGAAGACAGCTTTTGTGTGGATAGCCCTTGCACTAATTCCCCGAGCACAGAGCCTCCATCTGTAATGTGCCGAGGGCCTCAGATTGCCTTAATCTGGACATGCTTCAAAGAGTTTACAACCAAAATAAATCTCACAGATTTCATGAATCTATCAAACCCACGTCTTCATTCTCAGCACTCTGCATCTACAATATTCCCCTCATCCACCAATCCGCCTGTCATGCAATCAAGTTCAGCTACCATGAACACACAATCCTATACTGATCACTGTGCATGACTCTATCATCTCTTATTCAGTGGTATTTTTTTATTCTGAATATTCCTGTGGGATTAAAAACCATTTACTGGATGATTCTCATGTTGTTGAACTAGAATTAAAGTTGCAAATACATATTGCTTGCAAGTGTAAAATGAAATAGATGTGACTGTTTTGGCTTGATCCTTTACTCATACAAGTAGTCCAATTGAAGTCAATGGGAACATACGTCACAATGAGGATTATTTGCATGAGTAAAGAAAAATAGTTTTGGCTCTAGATTGTAAAAACCTCTAGATGATCACATTTCAGTCTATCACCATCTGAGTTGCGATTTCATCCTTTTAATCAACTGGTAGGTCTCTGACTCAGGGATCATATTTTTTTCTTTCAAAGGAGGTGAAGCAACTGATATAGTTTCCCTAGTCTTAGACAAATATAATGTAGTCATTAGCATCTTGGTTTCAGCTCCACAGATGCCTGCAGTTGTTCACATCTGTTTTCCACCAGGCTTCAATGTATCCAGTTAGAGGATCATAGAATGTTTGATAGGTCCTGGGATCATTTGGTCAGCTAAATTATATGGTTTTTTTTTTTAAATAACCACACATACAAATATGGCTCATATTATATCTCATGATAAAGATAGTAAAGTATACTCTAAAACTAACTGCACAAATGCCATCTTAAACCTTACTTAAATATATGTCAGACAACAAGAGTGTATACCATTTTATTATCCCCTTATAAGAACATAATGCCTGGATGCAGGGCAGGTGCAAGGAATTTTCGTGCCCTAGGCAAAACTTCCACCTTGCTAAATGGTACCACCGGTCCTGCCTGGATGTGTTGTAGTCCCTGATATATCTGTAGAGTTGCTGGGAATAATGGAGCTCTGTGTTTAACCTGTGTGCCTTTTCCTTTAAAAAAAATCCATAAAACATTTGTTTTACCGGACTTATCTTTTTTTTTAAAAAAAGTGAAGACAATTATTGACAAAAAATATTTGGTCTGTTGGTTTTGACATATTCTGTCATTTTTCATATTTTTGTTTCGGGATTGCAGCTTTGATTGGTCAACTGATTTTTAGGAGGGAGTTTTTCGACACCAATTTGTATTTTTCAAAAAAATTTATTGTCAATCTAAAATAAAAATCCATTTTAGAATTGAAAGTTTTCATTCTAGAAAATTACTGATATCAAAAGGGAAAAAAAATCCCATGGAAAAAAATCAAAAACAAAACAGCAGCCCATATAATATATTCATCGTTTATAAGGCCAGAAGGGACCATTGTGCTCATCTAGTCTGACCTGCTGCACACACAGACCCAGAATAATTGGTGTTTGAACTGAAGCATAGGTTTGAGAAAAACATCCAATCAATTCAAACATTGCCAAGGGGGAATCCATCACAGCTGTTGGTAACTTGTTCCAATGGTTAGTTACCTTCACTGTTAAAAAGGTAATGAAATGAAAATGTGTTCGACTTTTTTGAAATTCTCATTAAACTTATTTTCTGATTTTCCATCCGAATCGAGGTTGGAACCGTAAGGTTTACAAGTTAGGTTATAGTTAAGACCTGGGACTGTGAGCTCAGATCCCAGGGCTGCTTAACTCTGAGGAAGATAAATTGCTTGCTCTGCATTTTCCGGTGTACATTTCTGCATCGACACTAACGATCACATGGCGTTTTCCCTAAGAAAAAGAGTTTGCCCTACTGTCATTTCCTAAATTTACCATTTCCCCCACTTATTGTTATGTTTTATTATATCTATTGCTGTAGTAGCTAGAGGCTCCCAATCCCTTGTTCTAAGCAGGGCCGGCTCCAGGCACCAGCTTACCAAGCAGGTGCTTGGGGCGGCCACTTCGGAGGGGGGCGGCACGTCCAGCTGTTCGGCGGCAATTCGGAGCGAAGGACCTCCCGCTGAATTGCTGCCGCAGATCGCGATTGCGATCGCAGCTTTTTTTGTTCGTTTGTTTGTTTGGCTGCTTGGGGCGGCCAAAACCCTGGAGCCGGCCCTGCAAGCACCTGCTTGCCAGGCTGGTGCCTGGGGCCGGCCCTGGTTCTAAGCACTGTACAATCACATAATGAGGGTCAGTTCCTGTCCCAAAGTGCTTGCAACCTAAATAGACAAGGCAGAAGTAGGGTGAAAGGGGACACAAAGGTGAATAACTTGCCCAAGGTCACAGAGCATGTCTGTGGCACAGAAAGGAATAGAACCCACACTTCCTGATTCCCACTCTAATGCCCCTAAATACTGCATTATGCTACTAGCATGCTGTGCCCAACCTGGTTGCAGCCGTCCTTCCTGGAGGGGCCTGCATTCCAGTGGTGATGTTTGCACATAGCTGTAAAGCCCTTTGGGATGAAAGGTGCTATTCAAGACCTTATTATACATTAAACATAAATACATACATTTGAGCCTTGCATGCATTCTTATTTTGCTTTGTACAAGTATGTTTTTTGTTAAACACATAAAATACAGAGTGGATTCTAATGGCTGATCAGGTCCAGTTAAAGCAAATTACATGTTTCAAAAGTAAAGATGAAAGAGCCTCTATTATTCTACAAATTTCTAGCAGCACAGCGTCTTAAAAGGAATTTTATAGCAAATTTGTAGCTTTGCAACCAGCTCATGAACCAGAGGGTATTAAAAGGACATGTGTTCCAAGAATAAATGCATTCCATACTTCAGAAAATAATAAGTTACTGCTTGTACCCAGATCCCAACAATGTGGGAAAGGGATTTTGCACTCCTGGGATAATGATTTTTGATCTTGCTGTTTTTAGCTAAATATTATTTATTTAATTATGGTTGCTAAATTGATCTGTGTTATGCCCAGAAAATAAAAGACTAAAAAATGTGCTTCCTAGCAGGGAGTCAGAATGAGATACCTGCCTTACAGAATAATTACTGTTATGCAAAGATACAAAGATAAATACGGATCTTTATAAGTGGAAAGATAGGATTAAACACGGCCATATTGGGCCTGACTAGCTAGAGGTAAAGACATTGAAAATTTTGCTCCCAAGAGCAAAATCTAGCAATAAAGATCAGTAAAGAAAGTGTAGTATACCTGCAGCTTATGCTGTACTGATAGTACACAGACATCCTATTTATGAAAGTGGATCTTCACATAGCCAGGGATTAAAATTTTGCCTCTTGCCATTAAATCATACTTAAGGAGTTAGAAAGTGTCTGGTACAAAAATACATAGCTAACGTAGCCGTCAATTACTGCAATGCTTGAGCTGCTGCAAAATTTGTTTATAGGGATGTCTGAATGCATGTAAGTTATGTTTTAGTTATATTAGGTAGAACTCAGTGTAAAACAGAGTGAAATACTGTGCAGACTATGTAGCCTACGGCAGTAAAGAACATATGTGCCATTTGTCCAGAAACAAGACTGGCAAACACCGAAAATAAGGCCAACTCTGCTATAAGCTGAAAATATCATTTAAAACAGACACTGAAAGTGACAGTACTTTATGATTTATCATCACTGATGAAATAACCAAATAATAGCCATAGAATTTTTCAGTGGTGAATATAGGTTTTGCTTACACTTTGTCTAGCAATAGAGAAAAAATGTACAAAGCTAAGTTCATGGCTTTATAATGGGTACATTTTTACTTGATTTGTGCCTCTAACTCCCCTTATTACTAAAAAATTATTCATATTTATCAGAAGTCAATACATCCCAAAGAAGAATGAGTTAACACTGCTAATTAGGAAAAAAAATGAAAGAGGGAATGAAAACAATCACAAATGAAACAAGGCAGGTTGTAAGGTGTAAAATCATGTCCTCCCATGTGAAAAATCACTGGTGTGTTGAAGTTAGGTGGGAAATATCACAGTCTTGGTTGATGCATGGGCCATATGTGATACACCATGGCACATGTTCTGGAAATTCAGATGGGGTATGAAACAGTGAAGAGCAGTGCAATCCCACCTCCAGCCTTTCCCCACCACGTTCTGCACCCTGAAACCCAAAGCACTTCAAGCCTGTGAAGCTAATCTGTTCTATATAGGTACTTTTATCACACTTATCACCAGAGTGCCTTTCAGAAGTGTATTAAGCAACATAACTACACATCTGTCATATGTTTGTCCCCAGTGCTTGCTCCAGGTGGAGTGTGTGTAGTAGAGTGTTTTGTTATGGAATTAAATTTTACATGTTGCTTTATGTTTATGTTAGAGAAGGCAAATTAAAGAAATGAGGCTTGCAGTTGGAACAGAAGATGGTAAGGTTGGTGAAGGGCCTTAGTTCCTGGGGGAGTTCGTTCCAGTTTTGGGCCACATTCCGAGAAAGTTCTGCCCAGACAAGCTTTACCTTTGTGGTAGAAATTCCATTGTCCCACAGAAGCAAAGATGTCAAAGTTGCTCATGGCAAGGGTCGTGCATGGGTTTCATTAGGGCTAGGAGGAATGCCCCCTATGTGTATTTCTCCTCTTGCATATGTACCATTGTAGCCAACGTGCTTTACATTGCAGCATTTGATTTTGTTTGGTCCAAATAAAGGGAGAGAAGCAGTGGGGAGGAGACATACTCTGGTCTCTGCACATATGCAGAGGACAGGGCTGGGCAACTCAGCTAAAAGGGCCCAGAACCATCCAGAAATAGCATGTGGCATTTACTAAACATGCTCAGTAGCTGTTTCTGAAGCTCTATAGAAAGTTTTCATTGTGGACAATGAAAGGGAGCAGTCTTTCCGCATGGCTCTTACCATGCCATGGCCATGCACAAGGGAGCTGAGGAGAAAAGATTATAAATATAGACAAACCTGTGGACTCTGTGTTGATGCAGGACCAAGAGGTATGTCTGCTGTCAAGGTTGAGTCCCATTACCTGTGCCACTTTGGACACAGGTGAGTGCTAGTCCAACTTTACTTACTAAGGAATTAGGGTAATGTTTGGTCCACTGTGATGTGTTTTCTGGACCTAGAGAAAGATCTGGAAGGGGAGCATTTGTTACCACGAGAGACTACAGAGCCTCTTAAATTCACATTTAGCTCCAGCTAACTGAGTTAAACTGGGCTTCTGTCTCCATTAAAGAGCCAGAATGGGGACAGCACTTAGTGACTCGTCGACTCATAGACTTCAAGGCCAGAAGGGACTACCATGATCATCTAGTCTGACCAGCACATTGCAGGCCACAGAACCTCACCCACCCACTCCTGTGATAGATTCATAACCTCTGGTTGAGTTATTGGAGTCCTCAAATCATGGTTTAAAGACTTCAAGTTACAGAGAATCCAACATTTACACTAGTTTAAACCTGCAAGTGACCTGTGCCCCATGCTGCAAAGGAAGACGACTCCCCCTCCCCTGGGTCCCTGCCAGTCTGACCCGGGGGGAAATTCCTTCACAACCACAAATATAGCAATCAGTTAGATTCTGAGCACGTGGATAAGACCCACCAGACAGACACCTTGAAAGAATTCTCTGTAAAAACTCAGAGCCCTCCCCATATAGTTTCCCATCACCAGGTGCTGGAGATATTTGCTGCTAACATTCGCAGATCAGCTACATGCCATTGTAGGCAATCTCATCCTACCATCCCCACCATAAACTTATCAAGGTCAATCTTGAAGCCAGTTAGGTTTTTTGTCCCCACTGCTCACTGTTTCAGAACTTCACTCCTCTGATGGTTAGAAGAGATGTGAGTGTTCTTAAATTCTTGTCTGACTTAGCTGAGTGAATGCAGAGAAGTGAGTGCCGTGTAGACTGAGAGCCTTGTAAAGATCCACAGAATGGATATTTTATATGCTTATCCAAATCCCTGTACCACTTTGGATACAGACTACAGATTTCTGTTTCACCAGCAACTGAGGACCAGTCAGCTATTAGTCCTAGGGCTGGACTGTTGTTAGCTCTGGAGACCTAGGATTATTGGTTTGCTGAAGTGTTTGGAAGGACTGAAATGCTGCCATGGGCAGCAGAGCCTGCCCAAAAGTGTTGGAGTAGGGCAGGGGCCAGGCCCCCCCGTCTCATCTCTCCACCCAAGGCCCCACCCCCAGCCAAGCCAGGAGCCGGAGCAGGCTGGGAGCCACAGACTCTCCACCTGCCCAGAGTGGGGGCGTCGAGAGCAGCCCACCCCACGGGCCCCCCGCCCAGGGAAGGAGGGTCTGCAGCTCCCCACAGCTGTGGGCATAGGTGCCAACTCCATGGGTGCTCCAGGGCTGGAGCACCCACAGAAAAAAATAGTGGGTGCTCAGCACCCACTGGCAGCCCCACCAATCAGCTCCTCTCCCCATCCCAGCACCTCCCACCCACAGCAATCAGCTGTTCAGCAGCATGCAGGAGGTGCTGGGGGGGAGAAATGGGGGCAGGAAGAGGCAGGGCGGGGGTGAGGGCTTGGGGAAGGGGTGGAGAGATGGGTGGGTCCTGGGGTGGAGAGGGGGTCGAACACCTCCAGGAACTGAGGAAGTTGGCGTCTATGGATGTGGGGAGCCGTGCCAGGGACCCTCCATCTGCCTGGATGTGGGGGGGGGGTCAAGAGCAGCCCCCAGCCTGTGTCCCCACCCCGCAGGCCCCCCACCCAGGGCAGGTGGAGGGTCCACGGTGTGGCTCTCCACAGCTTCCCGCATGGCTCTTACCATAGCCGGGCTGCAGCCTCCCAGCCGGCGAACAGCAGAGGCTAACAGAGGGAGTTTGCCTGGGAGCTGTCCGAGAGGAGGTACGCTAAGTGCTGCATTAGGGGGGCTGTGTTGGTGAGTATCTGAGTGTCTGCTGCTGGGACAGTTGGTCAGTTTGACCGTGTGCTTGATTGCTTGCTTGTTTGTTTGAAAAGTGTGAATTGGGAGTGCTTTGTTCCAGGTGGGCCTTGAGTGGGCCTGACTGGTATATAAGGGCAGTCAGCAGCGAACCAGCTGAGCGGCGAACAGCAGAGGCTAACAGAGGGAGTTTGCCTGGGAGCTCGCCTGGAGAGAGCTCACTGAGGCTTTCATCTGCAGGTTTCTCTGAGTAGTTCCTGCAACAGCCGAGGAAGCTCTTAAGAGGACAGGGATATGGAAGGTGAGCGATCAGCTGTTGTAACCTGCACAGGTTGTGCCATGTTTGTCTTTCTTCCACAGGACAGAAGTGACTTTGTCTGTACAAAGTGCAAGCTGGTCTCCATATTGGAAGAGAAGGTTCGAGGGCTGGAGAAACGAGTATCGACTCTGCGTTGCATAAGGGAAAATGAAGATTTCCTGGACAGACGTCAGGAGATGCTTCTACGGCCACAATGTTCTGAAGATTCAGAGCAGGCGCAGCAGGGACAGAAGGATTGTGAAGAGGTTTGGCAGCATGTGACCTCCAGAAGGAGAAAGAGGAGCGTCCATGCACCAGCAATGGAGATACAGGTGAGCAATCGTTTCCATGTTCTCTCCACAGGTACTAATGCGGAGAGTGGACTAGATGACCCATCTGAGGGAAGGGAGCAGAAGGAGACTCCACCGATTGGAAGGCAAAAGATGCACTGTCCTAGGGATGGGGGTTCCACGACCACCACTCCCAAGAGGAGGAGGAGGGTGGTGGTGGTCGGGGACTCCCTCCTCAGGGGGACTGAGTCATCTATCTGCTGCCCCAACCGGGAAAACCGAGAGGTCTGCTGCTTGCCAGGAGCTAGGATACACGATGTGACGGAGAGACTGCTGAGACTCATCAAGCCCTCGGATCGCTACCCCTTCCTGCTTCTCCACGTGGGCACCAATGATACTGCCAAGAATGACCTTGAGCGGATCACTGCAGACTACGTGGCTCTGGGAAGAAGGATAAAGGAGTTTGAGGCGCAAGTGGTGTTCTCGTCCATCCTCCCTGTGCAAGGAAAAGGCCTGGGTAGAGACCGTCGAATCGTGGAAGTCAATGAATGGCTACGCAGGTGGTGTTGGAGAGAAGGCTTTGGATTCTTCGACCATGGGATGGTGTTCCAAGAAGGAGGAGTGCTAGGCAGAGACGGGCTCCACCTAACGAAGAGAGGGAAGAGCATCTTCGCCAGCAGGCTGGCTAACCTAGTGAGGAGGGCTTTAAACTAGGTTCACCGGGGGAAGGAGACCAAAGCCCTGAGGTAAGTGGGGAAATGGGATCCTGGGAGGAAGCACAAGCAGGAGAGCGCAAGAGTGGAGGACTCCTGTCTCATGCTGAGAAAGAGGGACGATCAATGAGTTATCTTAAGTGCCTATACACAAATGCAAGAAGCCTGGGAAACAAGCAGGGAGAACTGGAAGTCCTGGCACAGTCAGGGAACTATGATGCGATTGGAATAACAGAGACTTGGTGGGATAACTCACATGACTGGAGTACTGTCATGGATGGATATAAACTGTTCAGGAAGGACAGGCAGGGCAGAAAAGGTGGGGGAGTTGCATTGTATGTAAGAGAGGAGTATGACTGCTCAGAGCTCCGGTATGAAACTGCAGAAAAACCTGAGAGTCTCTGGATAAAGTTGAGAAGTGTGAGCAACAAGGGTGATGTCGTGGTTGGAGTCTGCTATAGACCACCAGACCAGGGGGATGAGGTGGATGAGGCTTTCTTCTGGCAACTAGCAGAAGTTGCTAGATCGCAGGCCCTGGTTCTCATGGGAGACTTTAATCACCCTGATATCTGCTGGGAGAGCAATACAGCGGTGCACAGACAATCCAGGAAGTTTTTGGAAAGTGTAGGGGACAATTTCCTGGTGCAAGTGCTGGAGGAACCAACTAGGGGCAGAGCTTTTCTTGACCTGCTGCTCACAAACAGGGAAGAATTAGTAGGGGAAGCAAAAGTGGATGGGAATCTGGGAGGCAGTGACCATGAGATGGTCGAGTTCAGGATCCTGACACAAGGAAGAAAGGAGAGCAGCAGAATACGGACCCTGGACTTCAGAAAAGCAGACTTTGACTCCCTCAGGGAATAGATGGGCAGGATCCCCTGGGAGAATAACATGAAGGGCAAAGGGGTCCAGGAGAGCTGGCTGTATTTTAAAGAATCCTTATTGCGGTTACAGGAACAAACCATCCCAATGTGTAGAAAGAAGAGTAATTATGGCAGGCAACCAGCTTGGCTAAACAGTGAAATCCTTGCAGATCTTAAACGCAAAAAAGAAGCTTACAAGAAGTGGAAGATTGGACAAATGACCAGGGAGGAGTATAAAACTATTGCTCAGGCATGCAGGAATGAAATCAGGAAGGCCAAATCACACTTGGAGTTGCAGCTAGCAAGAGATGTTAAGAGTAACAAGAAGGGTTTCTTCAGGTATGTTAGCAACAAGAAGAAAGTCAAGGAAAGTGTGGGCCCCTTACTGAATGAGGGAGGCAACCTAGTGACCGAGGATGTGGAAAAAGCTAATGTACTCAATGCTTTTTTTGCCTCTGTCTTCACGAACAAGGTCAGCTCCCAGACTGCTGCACTGGGCAGCACAATATGGGGAGAAGGTGACCAGCCCTATGTGGAGAAAGAAGTGGTTCGTGACTATTTAGAAAAACTGGAGGTGCACAAGTCCATGGGGCCGGATGCGCTGCATCCGAGGGTGCTAAAGGAGTTGGCGGATGAGATTGCAGAGCCATTAGCCATTATTTTTGAAAACTCATGGCAATCGGAGGAGGTCCCGGATGACTGGAAAAAGGCTAATGTAGTGCCCATCTTTAAAAAGGGAAGAAGGAGGATCCGGGGAACTACAGGCCAGTCAGCCTCACCTCAGTCCCTGGAAAAATCATGGAACAGGTCCTCAAGGAATCAATTATGAAACACTTAGAGGAGAGGAAAGTGATCAGGAACAGTCAGCATGGATTCACCAAGGGGAAGTCGTGCCTGACTAACCTAATTGCCTTCTATGATGAGATAACTGGCTCTGTGGATGAGGGGAATGCAGTGGATGTGTTATTCCTTGACTTTAGCAAAGCTTTTGATACGGTCTCCCACAGTATTCTTGCTGCCAAGTTAAAGAAGTATGGGCTGGATGAATGGACTGTAAGGTGGATAGAAAGCTGGCTAGATCGTCGGGCTCAACGGGTAGTGATCAATGGCTCCATGTCTAGTTGGCAGCCGGTTTCAAGCGGAGTGCCCCAAGGGTCGGTCCTGGGGCCGGTTTTGTTTAATATCTTTATTAATGATCTGGAGGATGGTGTGGACTGCACTCTCAGCAAGTTTGCAGATAACACTAAACTAGGAGGCGTGGTAGATACACTAGAGGGTAGGGATAGGATACAGAGGGACCTAGACAAATTAGAGGATTGGGCCAAAAAAAACCTGATGAGGTTCAACAAGGATAAGTGCAGAGTCCTGCACTTAGGACGGAAGAATCCCATGCACTGCTACAGACTAGGGACCGAATGGCTAGGTAGCAGTTCTGCAGAAAAGGACCTAGGGGTCACAGTGGACGAGAAGCTGGATATGAGTCAACAGTGTGCTCTTGTTGCCAAGAAGGCTAACGGCATTTTGGGCTGTATAAGTAGGGGCATTGCCAGCAGATTGAGGAACGTGATCGTTCCCCTTTATTCGACATTGGTGAGGCCTCATCTGGAATACTGTGTCCAGTTTTGGGCCCCACACTACAAGAAGGATGTGGAAAAATTGGAAAGAGTCCAGCGGAGGGCAACAAAAATGATTAGGGGTCTGGAGCACATGACTTATGAGGAGAGGCTGAGGGAACTGGGATTGTTTAGTCTCCAGAAGAGAAGAATGAGGGGGGATTTGATAGCTGCTTTCAACTACCTGAAGGGGGGTTCCAAAGAGAATGGAGCTCGGCTGTTCTCAGTGGTGGCAGATGACAGAACAAGGAGCAATGGTCTCAAGTTGCAGTGGGGGAGGTCCAGGTTGGATATTAGGAAACACTATTTCACTAGGAGGGTGGTGAAGCACTGGAATGCATTACTAGGGAGGTGGTGGAGTCTCCTTCCTTGGAGGTTTTTAAGGCCTGGCTTGACAAAGCCCTGGCTAGGATGATTTAGTTGGGAATTGGTCCTGCTTTGAGCAGGGGGTTGGACTAGATGACCTCCTGAGGTCCCTTCCAACCCTGATATTCTATGATTCTATGAAGAGCTGTGTGAGGCGCACGGACAGCTGTGAGGAGCCGTGAACCCTGCTTCCCTGGGTGGTAGGGGCAGGGACATGAGTGGGAGCTGCTCTTGACCCCCCTGACCCTGGCAGGTGGAAGGTCTGCAGCACCCCACAGCTGCCCAGGCTCCATGGTCAGGCTCCGGCTGCCGGCCTGGCCGGAGGAGGATGGGCCTCAGGGGGAAGTGGAAGGGGGGAGTGGGGCCCCTGCCAAAAAGTGAATGGGCCTGGTCTGGCCACTTTCCATTCCCATTCCAGTGCCCCTGGATGCTGCCATTCTTCTCAAGGTCTGAAGAGTCCATACTGCATATTATGACCCCACTGTAAAGACTGAGAAACCATCTCTGAGAGAAGATCAGAGGGGAATGTGTTCTGACTGTTGTGCTGAAGGACAGAAAACATTATGTTGAAACCTTATATTTGAATGTATCCAACAGAAACAAAGTAGGGAAGTCTGTATGAGAAACACCAGCAGATTTACTGTCTGATAGCTTTTATATAAAAGTTGTTCATAGTATTCCAAATACTATTTACAAGTCTGATGCTATTTACAATCTTTTCTGTGTGCATCAAATGTTTGTTTTTCTAAGAATGTGTATGGTAATCTCTCTTTGAAATTTACTGGGAACTATTAACAACAATGTATCAGGGTTTCACATACAATAGTGGTAGGTTTTACTCTGTTATGCTTCCTGAAAAGTCCAGAAAAGACAGAACTCTGGTCTGTGTTTCAGCAAAATGTTAACTTAAGGTGCAGGAAGAGTTATACATAATATTGCATCAGTGTCCCCCAGCCCTGTTACACCAGCACATATGAGTTTGTATTTGTGTGGTATTCTTCCTCTCTGTGAAAGTATTTGGATGGTACATGCTAACCCACAGATAGTATCTAAAATTCAAAAATAATAACAAAAATTGCTATAATACCTGGTGACCATACATAAGTGAAACAGCTCCAATAAAATAAGAGGGCCACGCCTCTGCTCCCAAACTTGAAATGAAATAGAAATTAATCTTTTCTGGGGTTCAGAAAAGTTTACATCACATTTGAATCTATTGTCTTTTATATTCACACTCCCTACGACCAGAAATAGGAAATGGCTCCAGTGTGCAGGTCCCAGAGGTTTGGATCGCTCACATAGATATCATAACTTTAGAACACTTATTCAAACCCAACCTCCCAAGTCCTATCATCAGTGGGCACCTAAATTGTTGATTTATTTTGAATATCGTTAATATGACACTCACATGTTGAGATTTATTTTCATGTTCAACAACTATGCATTCAGATAGTTCTGAGCTGGAAGAATCTGAGTCTTAGGCAGCTTGGAAAGGTTCTACTCACAGAAGGCTCTCTTCCTTTTCCATTCTGTCCTGCTATGTGCAGAACTCATTATGGGGGGGAGGGGGAAAGAAAAGAAAAGGGGAAATTTCTTAAATAATTTCTCCAGTTTAATTTAAATAATGTCCTCAGCTGTCTGTCCTATGATTTACATAATAAGGAGATTGCATTATATTATTATATCAGTTTAGTTTCTTCAGGAGAAAAAACCCTCCAGATGTATTTGACTTAGTCATTAGTGCTAACATCCCATTTATGTAACATCATTCCCTAGATCAACTATAAAGACACACTGTTGGTTTTGGCAAGCTTAGGAGTGGACAGACATTGATCTAAGCAGCTGCCTCCTCACTACTCCCTCTGACTTCATTGTCATGGATCCACACAACATGAGCACCAATACATAAAACCGGGCAGATGGTTCAGCTGATGAAATCACTACTGTAAAGCTATTCAAGGAGTTGGGGGGGAAATTCTTGGCTTCCTTAGAGAGATTATTTCCTTTTTTCAGAGAATATTTTTTCCAATAAGACATGAATGAAATTATAAACAAATATTTAGTGCCAGATTCTGACACCCTTACTCACGTTGGGTAATACCTTCTTCTGCAACTTGTCCCACTGAAAACAATGGACTACTCTTAGAGTAAGGTACTATTCAGCATGAGTAAGAGTAACAGAAACTTTCCCCCAAAATGCACAAGTAATCTGTGAGTTTAATAGCAAACATTGTGTGTGTGTGTGTGTGTGTGTGTGTAAAAATTGGTATTTTTCCTTGCCTGACAATGAAATAGTACAAATAATAAACTTTCATCCACTTTCATGCTCATCTGAAGCAAGTACATTTTTTTACATAAATATCATTATGATTTAGTTTTGTTCCCCATAATCATCATCATAGTTAACAGATAGTTGAATAATTTTAAAAGGTGAATAATTTATTCACTAATTACCAAATAAATATTCACAAAAAATTATCTGACAAAAATACACATAAATGATTCATCAGATTTATTTGGGGCTGGCTGCACAATAGAAAAAATAGTCTGATAAATTGATCAACACTTTCTAAAAAGAAATCAGTTGAATAAATTATTTGTGAATATCATTCAAACAGCTCCAATGATAGGGGTGGATAAGTAGAGTTGGTAGATGTTGTGCACATTTTTCTTACATTTACACAACACTCTACGCTAGAAATCTGTTTGGTTTTGGCTGAAATTCAAGGTGATGATGAGAATTTTTTTTAACTCTATTTATTTATTTAGGAAGTTTAATGGGTTTACAAATCATTGCCATGTAAATATAAGAGACAAAACAATAATCAGATGATAATTTTTAAAACCGCAAATGGTCTGCGATTCATTGCTTCTTTCCCTGTGTTTTGTCATGGTGGTTAAGAAGTACCATATTGGTCTTGCTTTTGGTTCCTGAAGTTTCATTCTCTAAGATCACAAACTTGGCATTTGCAGCTAAGGCTCCACTGCAGAAGATAATAATGCTAAGAGTCTGGTAGCCCCTATGTTTGGTGAGATTTAGGGTCCATTACAAGGTTTTGGGTGGGTTTTTGTCAAGTCTATAGTTCAATATCATAGTGCACCCAATAACATTTTAGGGATATGCCTTTGTATATCAAGTCATAAGTCAGCTTTTTAGTGAAAATTTGTCCTGAGGCAAGTTATCCCATAATAGCCTACTGCAAGGTTCTTGCACCTTCCTCTGAAGTAGTTAGTACTGGTGACTGTCAGAGACAGGATACTGGACTAGCTGGATTATTGGTCATTCTACTACAGCAGCTCTTATGTTCCTAATTTAAAGTAACTGAGCCAAATTAATCACTGGTTTACCTCCACTGAAGTCAATTAAACCCAGGATAAATTTTGCCCATTGTCTCTGATTGCAATGCTATTATATGTATGTTTAAATTTCACAGTTCCCAATTGCCATATTATTGAAGCTGCTACACACTTGTACCTGACTTATCCATGCTGATGATGACAGTAACCATAAGGAGTTTTAAAGACAGTGCAAATGGCAGTGGTAATAAGGTGCAATCATATCAGGTGCCTCTATGAAGAAAAAAAGAATGTATTAAAATTTCAATCTGGAACCTTAATAAAGACATACTAATATTTTTTAAATGTACACCTGATATACAAGAGTTACACTTACACGCTCAGTAAGTTCAAGTTTTGTATCATTTCAATATCTGATGTCTTTTGCTAGAGACTAGATCATGCCTCAGCTGTAGGAATACAATAATTTCTATCTCTAGCTACTCTGATTGTAATAACTGCTCATATCCCCTTCATCTAGGACACATGAAATACTTAATTGCAGTATTTGAAATCCCTAAATGAAGGTATTATCATAATTAAATCAATTCAAACCAGGTTTCAGATCAGATCTATTCAGAAGTTTGATCAAAGCAAGTAAGGGTAAGGAATGGTGTCCCTAGACTCTGTTTGTTAGAGGGTGGAGATGGATGGCAGGAGAGAGATCACTTGATCATTACCTGTTAGGTTCACTCCCTCTGGGGCACCTGGCATTGGCCACTGTCGGTAGACAGGATACTGGGCTAGATGGACTTTTGGTCTGACCCAGTACAGCCGTTCTTATGTTCTTATGTTCTTAAGTGCTTCCAATAAATTGGGGCTGCCAAACACAGGTGATAATTAACACCTAATTCTAATTTGGTGATTATGAAGGTGTGACTTTGGAGTTCCATGCTTTTCAAGCAAAAATAATATTGCTCCTCGCAGTTTGGGGGTTGATTGATTGTCCTTATGGGCAACATTCTCCTTTCTGATTTGCTCTGTGGACCTCTTAGTAACAGAGTGGATTATAGGTGGTACCCTATAGTTAAGGTTGCTCAACACTTCCCATTATAAAACCATTGTTTCAGTTGCTTATAGCTTCCCTAAACTTTATGCATTCAAGATGAAATTTTCCATGCTGGGAGTTTGCCCTATGCTGAATTTTTTAAAAATGTTTTAAAGTTTAAAATTGTATGCTAATTACAAACTGAAAACCCAGAGTGTCAAATTCAGTCTTCAGATTCAAGAGGGTTCTTGTTCCATACAGTGAGGTCCCAGTGATGTACCTGAAGGCAGAATCTGTCCCACAGAATCTAACATTAAGTTGTTGATTCAGCGAGATACTTAAGAGATGTGCATAACTTTAAGCATGTCAGTAGTTCCACTGAAGTCAATGGGTATTGGACCCATCCCTAAATAATGAGCAAGTGACACATTGAACTATCAGAGCTTTTCCCCTTCATTAAAAAATAAAAAAGTTCTCTGTCCAGTTCATAGTGGACAAGTGTCCATACAAAACCCACCAATACTACTGACACTAGATGGCACACTTGTTGGCATACTCACTAGCAAGGACAAGGACTGAATGGGCAAGGAGACTGACTGACCTTCCCTCTCACACACAAAGGTGGCCCTCTCAGAAAAGAGATGAGGTACAGCAAAGTTGTGCTCCTGCTACTCATGCTGTACCTGTCCTGTGAATAATTACAGGGCTTCAGTCTTCAGGATTGTCAGTCTCCCATGCTACACTCTCTTAAAACAATAGGATACGTTCTATAAATTGTGCTACATTTCTTTACACAAATAGATGATGAAAGTCAGTGATAGCTGCTGCACCTGTTCACCTTACGGCTGAATTTAACCATTATTCTGATCTATTTTCAAGCATAAGATCGGCACATTATAGGATGGTTACTGATAGATAAAGAGAGCCAGAATAAGTGATTCACTAAAAGTCATGACATTGTTACTCATGGTGTTCCTCATATTTTGCATTAGTTTCTGCTTTGTGTAATAGTAAACAGAGTAATCACCAGGACACATTCTACCATGGCATATGTAACTCCTTTTAAATAAGTAGAATTATACCACAGATAAATTTAGTCCAGAGTTGGATGAATTTGACCAAAAATTAATTTGGTTAAGAAACCATTTCTGTGTGTGTGTGTTTGCTTGTACACAATGTTTGCACTAAATCATACACTTCATTTTAGGATTTTTTTTCTAATGTATCTTAAACAAGCTCTTTGGAAGATAAATATTACAACACAAATGTGTTTGAGTGCAGGGTCTAAAAAAAAAGTAGGCATTTTCACATCTAAAGCAGTGCAAATATGCTGGGTTTTGTGCCCCAAAGTAATTGCAGTTTATTCTTAATAGATGCAAATGTGCACTATAAATGGCATTACTTCTCCAGAAACAATACTTCCTTTTATCTCCTTCCCTTCAAAAGTGCCTAATAGAAAAACCTAACTTATCTGCTTCATCTTAAAACTGGAGCTGCCTGTCAAGTCTTGACAATCTTCAGATTCTTTGAGAAATAGGAAGCAACCTATTGTGCTCAAATTTGCTCTTAGTGACAGCCGAACCCACAGGAGGAACTAGTTAGAAAATAATTGATAGCACTTGAAACAGAAAAGATTACAAATCAGGTATGACAAGTTTGCATTCAATGCCAACCTTAAAACTAATTGTGCAGTTAAGAAATCAGCTTCTAAAGGAGAAAAAATTAAGGGGAGGATAATGAAAATTTTGTTTATGGCAGATACACTTTCATTCTGACAATATTTTCTGTTTCAAAGTGAGTTTTGGAAAATGTATAAGCAGTATATTCAAGGGCTGGGTCCAATGCGAAATCTGTGATCCAAACACTCCAAACTTTGGAAATGGATATTTATCTAAATTTTATGACTTGAGTCCATCTGTAGTTTGTTATAAACAAGTCATAAGGCATAAGTGAAAAAATCTGGATGCAGAAGGATGGGGACTCAATCCTGCTACTATTCAAGTTAATAGCAAAGTTCTCATTGACTACAGTGGGAGTTGGATCAGGCACTAGGATTCCAATGCAACACTGGCAAAACTTCAAACATATATATATATATATATAACCAGTGTAAGGAATTTTTAACCCTGATTCTTATAGCAAACTATACTACCAGATGCCAAAAATGAAGATAACATGGGAGGAAGTTTATTTTGATGAGGAAATCCCTAAATGCTGTTGAAAATATGTCTGGAATGGTTAATTAGTATGTAGGAGCTTTGGAGGAAATGATATCTTGCAGCTTGACCGTCATCTTTTTGCCAGGTTTCCCTTCGATTTATCTCTTATCTGCAGGAAACTGTCTCACAGCTTCTGAATCTGCAGTTGGCTAAAAAGAGAAAAAGGACAATGACTCATTTTTGGGCAGTGGTACAAGTTCTTTTTGGATTCTAAGTTTCCACATTAATGCTAGTTAATGTCACATCTAATGCACTTCAGCCCATCCCGGGGAAATCCAGGGTGGGCTCTGAATCTAACCAAAAGTGAAAGTTCCTTTTTAAAATAACAAACAGTAAATTAAAGCAGGAGATAAGACCCAGGGGATGAAAACACTGAGTAATGCAAAAAGTATTTGCTGCTTTTCCTATGACTAAGGCATCAAAAATGTGTATTATTAATAAATGAGAGTATTGTGAGATGGTAAATAACTGGTGACAGGATACAGCAGCCGATACCCATTGAAGTTATTTCTGGCTAGGAACATTAAGCATGCTGGCTGCTGTGCATTGCATTTGATGGACTGTTTTCATGCATGATCAAACTGTGCAAATATTTAAGATTCCTCGCTCCGCAGCTATCAATGCGTCTTGCCAACAAAGAATTGGTTATCAATATTGAGGGGTGAAGTTCTAAAGATTAAGAGATGGGATAAGGATCCTGATCTGGGAAAGCACTTAAGCACATGCTTAGCTTTTAACCTTTGAGTAGTCCCATTATAGTGTTTACAGTTAAGCATGTGCGTAAGTGCTGTCTAAAGAAATGAGGGGAGGGGGGCAGCACTTTTTTGAAAATACATGAGTCTTGTATCACCACTAATGGGACATCAAGAGAGTTATTAAAGGTTGGGGGGATGTGTCCCTTTCATTTTGCCTCTCACCATGTTTGCTCCAATGTTCAGAGGTGTGGTTTGATCTGGGTAAGTACCTAAAAGTTCAGCTGCATATCCAAATATTACACAAAAGGAAAATATTACATAAAAGCGTAATCTAATCGTGTAAATATTTTTTCCAGTTTCACAGACTGAATCCCGAACACATCATGCATCTCACATTTTTCTTCTCTCAGCTCTCTCCACATCCCTGAGCTAACATCTGAAATAAGAATAGACAATCAATATGTTAATAATCAAGAAGTCTGCTCATTGTATTATACAGACTTCAGAGGAATTTCTTCCTTTGTCTGATTAATATTATAAACAGGCCTTGTTTGTATTAACATATCCTTATGTAGCAAATCCAAAAGTGACAAACCAAACAGTTTCAAGTGGTCACATTCCATCTCCAAATGTCCCACGTGTTGCACATCATTAGAAAGCTGCATCCTGGATGTGAATGAGGGGAAACAAAGAGCAGCAGCAGCATGTAGGCAGTTTGACTGGCTCTATGTGTTGAAGAAGATGATTACAACAAGGTTTTTACATTTCCAAAGAAATACTGAAAATGCAATCTGGTATCGCAGCTGCAGAGCCAGAAATATTGTATCAGTTACTGAGAGGGAAGACATTTGTTCTTGAGAGTGACATTGCAGGAAGGGCTTACATCTGAGTCATCATCTCTGACAGCGTGTGTGTCCATCTTAAAGCTAAACTGCAAAGCTTCTGCAAAACATTTTAGAATAGTTTTAAGATCCTCATCTCACTGTGGCCCTGGCCCAAAGCCCACTGAAGTCAGTGAAAAGATTCCCTTTCCATATTTTTATATTTATAAATATATTATATTATAATTATATATTATAAATCTAAAGTCATCGCTGTTTTATTATTAAATGTTCTTATTGCACAACATAAAGCTGTTAACAAAACACATAAAGGCGCACTTGCTCAATTATTGCTACTTATGTGGTGCCCCAAAGCAGGCTAGATACTTTACAGGCAAATAAACAGGCACAGTCCCTCTCTATACAGCTTACAATCAACATTTTAGACAAGACACAATGCATAAACTCAACAACAATGCAGAGGAAATAGCAAGAAAGGATTATAAGAATGAGGTCCCATGGTTAGGTTTTGTTATGTGAATGTCTTGATGGCGTTAGTGGCTTGCTCCTGCATCTCCCCTCTGCAGAACGAATGGCCAGTGGGTCAGCAAAGTCCTGGATCCACCAGACCCACCCCCCAAAAATTTCAGTGCACTGGGGCACAGGGAGCCCGCATGGAATACAGCTGTGCAGCAACAAGGGAGTGTGAACTCACAACTGAGGTGGGAGCTTGAGATCATGGACTCTGTTCCTTCTACTATGGCCAGAGCTCTCATAGCCACTAAGCAGGGCAGGATTTTTCCCCATGGAAGTCCTTTATATAATTTGTTTACATGTGTGGAGCCAGAGATGTTGGGATCTTGAATTGTGTTAGATTCTTGTGTAGCATGCGGGCTTATGTGGCTAACTATAAAGTTTGAAAATGCATGTTTAGGGTGTCTTGAGCTGAGAGTGAATGAATATCCTCAGGATGATCACTATTTATCCCTCTGCATCTTCTGCTAGTTACATTATCTTTGTGCATGTTCGAATTCGGGATGAGTGAACCTCAAGAGACTTGGAGTTGGGGTTTGGTTCAGATAAAGATCTGCCAAGTTTGAAGGACGCTTTTTTGAAGTTTATCTAAATGGAGTCACTTGAGTTTGCAAAACTGGGCTGGAAATTATGAGGCAACAGGCTTTCTCATGAGATTTCCTGTTCTTGCTGCTTCCAGTAGGGCCGGAAGTAGCACAAGAATAGCCTTTCTTGTATTTTATTACTTCTGCTTCTGCTTCTAGCCGGAACTTGGAAGTGCAGAGGTGCATGGAAATAAAAAATTGTTAGGGGGAGAGTTAACTGAACAGTTCTTAGTAACAACAACAATGAAGTTCCATTCACTTGAAGTGAAAATCTGGAATCACTGAGTCTCACAGCTTCACAGTCCTTGCATAGAATCAAAGAATCACAGGATTGGAAGGGACCTTAAGAAGTCATCTGGTCCAGTCATGGCAGGGCTAAATATTATGTAAACATGTATGTAAGCATGATGGTATGATTAGCTGTACTGATCCTCTACACAGAGCTGGCCAAATAATTTGCAACAAACCAGTCAGCCAGTAAATTTAATCCTTTTTCTTGTTCCCAAATTGTCTATTAACAGCGGCCCAGATCCTCAAAGTATTTAGGTGCTCAACTGCCACTGAATTCAATGGGCATTAGGTACCTAAATACATTTGAGGAGCTGGGCCAGATTGTGTTATTAGGTATTTGTTTGCTATTCATAATAATTTAGCAAATGCTTTGTGCAAACAAATATCAGTCTTTGGGTTGTTCATAAAATGTTTGTGGCAAGTATTGCTTCAAGTATCTCAATATCCCAGCTGAGTTTCGAGACCTTAGTCACATGGTATTGTTTCTGTTCCCTGACTGGCGGGACCTACCCTTTATTTCTGTTTCTGCCTGAAATTCTTTTTGATTGCAAAATGAATTGTGCTCCATGATGACTCCTGGCTACTAGCCAAAAATTCACTGTCCTGAACAAAACTTATTTTGCAGGAATGTTGGCAAGAAATTAAATAAAAGGGGTGTGAGCACAGTTTAAGAGAAATTCTGCTTAGCAGTCACCAAAAAGTTCCCTGAGTTATTCTCACTGAATTCTAGTCTCAAAAGTGCATTGTACATTTTAGATTAAAACCCGTGGATTTTTGCTAGAGACATGCCAGTATCCCAAGTGATAATCACATACTAGCATTTTTAACAGCATCTTTATGATATAGTAGATGGACAGATTCTCTATTGACTCAGGCATGCAATATTGCATTAGTTTATGCTTGGTTCCTGGTATCATGGCTATCTATGTATATAATACACGCATTATTTTTAAAAAAATTAAAAGCTGAGAATCTGAAGCACAATTCTGTGCCCAGGGGTGAATTCCATAGTAAACTCCCTGGGAGTGGAATTGCAGAACACATGGAGTCCTGCACACATACGATAGAAAAATATAGGGACCTATATTTTAAAGAATAGGGTGAGAGGCCTTTTTAAACAACAAATTAAACACCATATTTGCTTGTTGTGACTGTCACATGAAGATTGTGCTGTAAGAAGTGAGGAATTATTATAGACCAAGAGAATCTACTTGTGTCTCTTGAACATGTTTTCATACACAATATGTTTTGATATTGACCTAAATTCTTATTAAAATGGTTCCTTACTTAGGCCTCCATTACCATACACTGGCATCACTAATCTTCAGAATTGCCTAAATAACACCACCTCTCCACCCCGAAATGTAGAGCAACCTAATGACACTTTTCTGTGTTCCTTGCTCATTCCTTGCTCAGGCAAAACTCCTATTGATTTCAATGGGGATTTTACAGTCAATGGGTGTTTTGCCTGAGAAAACATCAAAATGCCTTTACCTGGGATTTGCTATAATATAATAAAATATTTCATATGTCATAGCTGGAATACATATTTCTCCTCATGAGGTTTTATTTTATATCCCCCCCCACAAAATGGGAGGTGGTGGAGAGAGATGTGTGGTCCAGATGAATAATATCCCTTTCCAGGATTGTTCAGTGAAAGTCTGAAACAGTGACTGCTTTTCCTATTGCTTCATAAGCCTGAAGTGTTCGTAGTACATTCCCAACAGAAAATTTTCAATGTTCCTTCAATCGTGGTCAGATAGTAAAAAGTTTGAACAGCTGCAAATTTCATGTCTAATCTCTAGCTAAGTTTTTCACAAACCTCTTAAGCTTGCATAATAAATACTGAAAAGCTTAAGCGAAAGAACTGAATATCATTACCAACATTATTATGCAAGCAGATTGCAAACCATTCAGCATCCTAAAATATGTCATTCCACTGAGAAATTTTTCTGGAAATCTTTTTGAGAGAATTAACATTTCTGAGAGTAAATGTAAACTTAAAAGCTGAGTTTGTACTCAGAAAATGGACTATGCAAAAGTTACCTTGAAGAGTTCCAAATTCATCCTTTTGCACTAGAAAGCAACATTAAACACGACTTTGTTGAGACTCTTATACTGACTTTGTTCTGTTTAATAGTCAAAAGATGATTTTTTTAAACTGACATCCCTGTAAATTTCAACACTACTGTAGTAAAGATTAGCGTTCCAAAGTTTAGATCCATGTATGGATCCAATATAAAGCAAAGTTCAGAAGCATCCAGAACCAGGGATTTTGTTTGGCCAATTCTACAAAAAGGGATAAATCACAAAGTCCAAATCTGGATCTGTTTATATACTTTCCTGACATTTGGGAGAGTGTGGGGCTGAGGTTTTGAGTCAGGCCAAGTTAAAGAATCTGCAATCAGAATCTAGCTGTCAATTTCCTTGATGATCCATGAGGCAGAAAAAAATCCATCTGACTCTTATAGCAGTATTCACTGTGGTGAAGTAACTAGACCTGAGATGCAGGAGATCTGGGTTCAATTTCTGATGGTGCCACATACTTCTTGAGTGACCTTGTGTAAATCACTGACTTCACCTCTCTGTGAATCACCTTTCCCTTCTGTAAAACAGGGATGAATAATACTTCCCTACTTCAATGGGGTGGAGGGGAGATTTGAAGATGAATTCATTAATGTTTGTGATACACTCAGATATTATAGTGATGGAAGCCCAGACAGGAAAGATAGGCAAAGAGGAGTACTTTAGCATGTGCTTAACTTTAAGCATGTTCTAAGTTCATCTCAGTTCAACAAAGCACATGCTAATAGTTAAAGTGCTTTTGCTGAATTGGGACCTTTGTCTGGAAAGTTGGCAGATATGACTCAAAAACAGAGTATATAAGCTATGTTGAGAAATAAAGGAACTCAGGCTGTGTTTTCGGTGAGCCCTTGGTAATGTAGAAATCTACTACTGTCTTGTATTGATAGTCACGTTTCTGATATTAGTCTCTTTTTGTGTCAAAATCTGTCCTTTGATGGACATGTACAGCTTCTATGGACTTCAGTGCAGTTGCATTCATATATCTGAGGGCAGAATTTGGATCATTAGGTTTAAATGACAGATTTGAAGAGTGAGGGACACACATCTCTTATGTCAGAGATGGGCCTGAACCAGAACACGGTATCAAAAACTTCTCAAACTCTGGGGGAGTTTGGACCCAAATCAAACTTTACAGCTCAGGCTCATCTGTATAAGATAGATCTGAACCGGATTGCAAGACCTTAACCAGTGGTTATTTTATCAACACAACAGAGTTGGGCATGATACTGTTACAGTTCAATATTAGAACAGCTCTCTCATTCATTTAGCAAACACTCTTTTAATATACTTGAATTCAAGGAGCTCAGAACACAAGACATTATCGTCATTGTGGATCGCAGGATCTAACACTTTTTGGAGTTAGTTATCAGTTGCAGTAAAATAAACATTTTATAAGCCTCTATTCTTGTGCCATATTTGTAAAAGCTGAAAAGCTATCACCAGAACAAATGCTTCTTTCATTGGCTTTCTGGAAACGTACAGTTCATTTAAAGCCTAGAAGATTAAATTGTGTTCGTCTGGGAGACGGCGTGTAGACAAAATCTGCTTCAAAAGTCAGAAGGCCCCTGAGTCAGAGGAAAGTTCAATTAATTTGTCAGAGAACTGAAAACAGATGATTTCAATCAGCACAAAAAATGACTTCATGGCAGGAGTATACTGAAAAAGACAAGGGTTTGATTTCCAATATACAAACAAGTGGCCCCCTAGAATTAAACTGTGCTTTAGCACTATTCCAAAAATATTTCAAAAGCCAGGCTTTTTGATGTCTTGAGTAAATGAAGTCAGAATGTAAAGTTCAGAGTTTTGCATAGCTACAGTGGAAAGCTCGACGGAAAGTGATAACAGACAGCCCTCCTCCCCCCCACATCCCACTTCCTGTTCTTTAAGCAAAAGAGTGCCATGCTGGCTTTCATGAATGGTCAGGCTTCCTCGTGAACTCATTGGCTAAGCCTCTGCTGGGGCTCACCAATCAGAAGTCTTGGATACACCCACAGGATCTGTGTGAGGCCTCTGTCTCTGCTGTGAATGATTTTTGCCTCCAGTCTCATACCTTGTTGAAGCTCTCTCTCTGAAATAGGAAATGATGCAATTTTTTTTTAAACAGACCATATGAGGATTCTGGTATAATTGTATCATTCTTGTACTAGGGCTGTGGTTACCTCCAATAGCCCACAGGCTTCGCTTCTTGGTTCTGTGTTGACTTTAAGGATCTTGTGACAGCAAAAGAGTTGAATAGCTATAAATTCATTTCTTTGCATGTGGCTTTGGCTCGAGTTTCATTCACTAAAACAACTGTAACCCTCAAATGTCTCAGCAGTGCAGCTGAGAGACAAAGAGAGGAAGGAAGGAAGGTTTTCTCTGAGCCCTTTGATAGGGGCTGTAGAAATGCTTGCAGCATACCAAGTGAAATCTGCTTTGGAGCATTTTTTCACTGAACAACAAAGACTAGTAGTCAAATTGCTGTGCCACAGCCAAAACAATTTAATTGTCCTCATTAATGATATGCCATTTGGAGTGGGGAATCCAGGGGGGCACACAAAGAGGGTGACCCTTTATTTACTAACAATTCCAAGCAAGAAAAACCAGTTTATTGCATAAAAAATTGGTGTATTGTTGACAAATAGTTGTTATTTGAGAGGATACTTTCTACTTCTCATAACCCTGAATGAATCATTAATCGTAAAAATGACACGGGGTGAAAATAGCTGCTTATTCTTAGTAGAAGAATAGCAGCTATTCCTCCATCTTGTTTGCTTTGAGGCTTCAGCCAAGAAATTGAAATGCACATTAAATAATTCAAAGCACTAGATCAAACTCTTCTAGTTTATTAGTGGCTGTCTTTTGGACAAACTTAAAACCAAAATCCCTACTTGTAGTTTTCAAAGATTGTATGGATGTTTTTATATAAGTCGGGGTCAATCCTTTTATCTAACCAAACAAACCTACATTTTGGTCCCCTAAGTCCCCCCTACATTTTCATTTGATAGTATTTTATTTGTGCCTCAGATTGTTGTGCAGTATTGCTATAGGCTGATATTTAGTGAGTTCATGCACGCCAGAGGTGGCTGTATTTCAATAGTGGGTGAACTAATCCTTACATTACCCTCTCTTGTCCGCTATCTCTCAGGGGAACTGTGAGATTAAATTTGAAAACACAAGGTGTTATGTCAGGCCAAATTATTATTTATTTCATGTTATCTACATTCACTATTCCCTCCTTCACCTGCCAAAAATAATCAAAATTATTTTTATTACCATTATTAGATCACTACTACAAAGCTATGGAACAAAAAATGGCAAACAAATACACAGGATTGTGGTAAAACATTTTATGTACATTTATAACCCTAAACTTATTGGTATAGACAGCATTAAAAAGGCAAGAAAAAGAAAAAGCTTGGAGGTGAGAAAGAAAGAAACCTACACATTTGTGATTTGAACCTTGCATGGACACTTTTGGATTTGGACTGCAGGTGTGGGGGTTGGATTTGGGTTGTAATGCTTTTGCACTTTCCAGTGCTTATTCATCTTCCTGTTTTCTCTTGTTTCTCAAGTGTTGGCAATGATAACTGACAAGGTATGTCTACAGTGCAGCGGGGAGCATGCCTCTCAGCCCAGGTAGATAGACTTGCACTAGCCCAAGCTAGCACATGAAAAATAGCACCAACAGAGGCTTGGGCTAGTGACCCACGCTTGGACTCACACAACCTCCTGGGTCAGAGCTCTTGAGTGACTAGCCCAATGCCACATCGTCCACATTGCTATTTTTAGTGCGTTAGCTCGAGCCAAGCTAGCATGAGTCTGTCTGTCTGGGCTGGGGGGCTCACTGTAAATATACCCATAGTGACTATAGTGGTAAGATGGGAACAGCTGGACCTCTATGTCAAGTCAGGATGAGGTTGCCTCCTTCCAGACTGGAAGCAGTTTTGCTCTGCTGTGTGGACCATAGGAGGATATGGTGGGTGGAAAGAGATTAGTATAGCAGAGGACAGAAACCCATTGTATGCATCACAGCAGGAATTCAGATAGCAAAAAATACATAATGGCAATAACAGTAATAATATAGTAATAATAATGTATTATTTGTATAATCGTAGCCCCTAGGAGTCCTACTCATGGGCTAGGACTGTATTGTACTAGGTGCTGTATAAACACGGAACAGAAAGACAGTCCCTGCAAACAGCTTACGTGAGATGCAGAATCAACCTAGCCCCTCTTTCTGATGAAGAGCATAGTCTGACCTTAAATGTCCAAGTACTTGTCATAAAATGATAATTTCGAAGCACAAATGTCTAGAGAACCATTTTGAGAGGAACAGAAAGTTCCTCTGTTTAAATCCATTTCTAACTTTCAGTGACAACTTAAGAGCTCCAACACACAAGACAAAAATAGTTAGATGTTAAATGAGAATGCAATGACAAGGCAGAAACTGATGCTTTCATAGAAGAAGATAAGAAAGACTCAGGGCTCCAGGCTCTTGTGTAAAGGCCCAATACATATCCAATTGACGTCAAAGGAAAGACTCCTACTGATATCAGTGGATGATCAGTTAGGGTCAAGTGTGGAAAATGGACAGGTAGAATATGTCTACCTGAAACTAAAAGACAATCTCTTCTCTGTCCCTCAGTATCTAACGGAAAGGTGACAACCACAAATGACAAAACACCCATATTTCCATCCTTCTTTTCCATTCTAATGTCCCTGCAATCACAAAGTCTACATGACACTGGATCTGTCGTGAAACACTGACTAAATCATTAATGTACATAAGAACATAAGAATGGCTGTACTGGGTCAGACCAAAGATCCATCCAGCCCAGTATCCTGTCTACCAACAGTGGCCAATGCCAGGTGCCCCGGAGGGAGTGAACCTAACAGGTAATGATCAAGTGAGCTCTCTCCTGCCATCCATCTCCACCCTCTGACAAACAGAGGCTAGGGACACCATTCCTTACCCATCCTGGGTAATAGCCATTAATAGACTTAACCTCCATGAATTTATCCAGTTCTCTTTTAAACCCTGTTATAGTCCTAGCCTTCACAACCTCCTCAGGCAAGGAGTTCCACAAGTTGACTGTGCGCTGTGTGAAGAAGAACTTCCTTTTATTTGTTTTAAACCTGCTGCCCATTAATGTAATGTGTAATTGCTCCTGACACTGGTGTAATAGAGAGCAGAATTTTTCCCAAGTCTTTTTTATGGCTTAGGGGTAGTTTTCAAAGACCATCCATAGTTACATAAATAATTCAAACCTTTTATTTCCTTTAAAGTGATGCCTAAACGCTAATACAATTAAACAGACACGTCCCCTATGGACAGGCTACTCCATAATTGTCCACTATGGAGTTTCTTGCACCTTCCTCTGAATCACCTGGTACGGCCTGAAGAGACAGAATACTGACTTGATAGACCATTGATCCAATCTGGTATGGCCAGGACCCAAGCCTCAAAAAGACACAATGACTCCCAGGATTCTGGGAGAGATTGCAAAATCTGCTTCCCTCTCTGCCACCCTTCTGTCTCATCTTCGCTCGCTTCGAAGAAGTTAGTGCCAACAGCAAGATTAATCCTGTGGACTCCTTATGCTCCCTCAGTGCCAGGACTCCTCTTGTGCCCGAGCCTTTCATGGTGGGCTGTAAAGTCCAGTATAGGCTCCTGCAGCTCCACAGATGCCAGGCACGATCTCACCCTAAAAATCTTTTCCTGCTCTGTGCCTGAAAAGTCCTAGCATTATGCAGCTTGCTACTGATCACAAAGCAATAAATACAAACAGTGCCCGTAAATACTTTTTCAGAGAATAAGGAATGGAATGCAACAAAAACAGAAAGAAAATCCTGTAAAGACGTATAATCAAGGGGATGATCCTGCTCGTATTGGAATAAATGGCAACACTCTTACTGACTTCACAGGAAGAAGATCAATCCCCTATTCTTGGCATTGTTTATTTGTTGCTATTGTATCACTGCGTGCTCAGGAGTAAACACCCTGTTGTACATGCTGTTACAGCAAAATTGGAATCAATGCATTTCCTATATTTCACTCTTCTCCAAGCTAATGCTTAATTGTGCAAATCAAATTTTACGACAGCCTGATTCTCACTGTTAAACCCACTATTCAGGTCTCTGTTATTGCTATAAAATCATATTTGTGCTATTTACAGAATTTGCAGGTACAGGGAAAAATTATTTAGAGCTGCATTGACTAGTTTTTCAGTAATCTTGAAGAAAAAAATATGGAATTTAGGGGTTGGCATATTTGACAGTAGGCAAATTAGAAGGGGGTTTAATTAGAATTGCTGCCATTTGCTACCCTGTGGTTATCAGTTCAATCACGCATCTTGAGTTGCAAGTGGCAAACAATACTCTCAGCACCAGCTACATCCTTCTCTTCAGCTAATTATGTTCAAAGTGTTGTAGCCAACTTGTCTCTGTTAACTGAAGTAAATACTGACTGAAGTCATATTTGAAAATGTCACTTGGCACCAATAGTTGATTTAAAAAATACTTTATGTTTAAAATGAAAACCTAGCAGTTTGGTTACATAGTAGGAACAATCTACCGTCTTTGTTTAAGTCCCATACTCAGCATGGGTAGGGGTTCTTAGCATGTATCTTTAAGAGGTCAGAAATAAGCCAGCTACGTTCTTTAAATATAACTATAAATTCAACCTCTGTTATGAGGCTCTCCCAAGACTGATGTACCAGGTATTACTGCTCGCCTTTTCTTCTCCAGATTCCTGGAACTAGAATCCATAATACCCTTAATAGTTCTATGATTTGTTGAAAGTTTCAAGAAAGCAGTGGTTAGATGATGAAAGGGAGAAAGGACTTACCAGCTGAGCTACTGTTCTACTTACTTGCTGGGTGACTATGGGGAAGTCATTTAATCTTTTTAGCCCTTTTTCTCTAACTAAAATTGATATAATAATACATACCCACCACACAAAGATTTTAAAGCATTGTGACATCCTTAGATGAAAGGTTGTATTTAAGATAACATTTTGTTTGTAGTAGTAGCTCTGAGCAAATAATTCATAATTAATAAAAAATTGGGTTTGTGGAATACTCATAAAAAGATTTGGGATTTCCTTGAATACATTCATTATTTGAAATTATTCAACAAATGTTTAACTATTATTTTTTAATCACGTGTGCAGAATTCTCTGTGTTTGTTAGTCAAGTTGTTTTGAATGGCTGTGATTGGTTAGGAAAGTCATGTGGTATTGATTCCATTTCCAATTGGGTGAGCACTTCCAGTGTGAATACTTCCATACAGAATTTCAAAATTCACTTTCTGTCAACACTTATATAAGTTTAACTCGATCATGCAAATGTCTCTGGAAAAAGAGGTACGAATTTAGTCTAAGAAAATTCTTTTAAATACACCTCTACCCCGCTATAACGTGATCCAATATAACATGGGTTTGCATATAGCGCAGTAGCAGCGGGGCTTCGGCAGCGCTTTAAAGAGTCCGGGGCTCCGGCTGTTGCGGGGACTCCCGGGCAGGGCCGGCTCTGGCTTTTTTGCTGCCCCAGGCAAAAAAGCCTCCGGCCGCCCCCTCCCCCCCCCCCCCGCGGGGGGGGG
>NW_020664447.1:19437324-19449541 GCF_002925995.2 Terrapene triunguis | reverse complement strand
CGTTGGAGCCCTGCCGCCCCTACCCTGGGGCTGTGGCAGCGGGGCTTGCCGGGGATTTAAAGGGTCCAGGGCTCCCCGCAGCGGGCGGAGCCCTGCCGCCCCTACCCCGATATAACGGGGTTTCAGCTATAACGCGGTAGGAATTTTTGGCTCCGCACGACCGCGTTATAGCGGTGTAGAGGTGTACTCACACTCCCTCCCAAACACACACACACACACTGGTGGCAGCATCAGTAAACTAACCCCCCACCCTCACCCCGGCATATAGGGATATCTCATACATTCTTCATTTCAAAGTTACCTTAGAACTATTTCTGCTTACTCCATAAAATTGCTATTTCTGCTTAATCCATTTCTGCTTCCCCACCCATCTCTACAGTGATGTGTGGAGTACAAGAACTTATATAGTATAGACCAGGGGTCGGCAACGTTTGGCACGCGGCTCGCCAGGGTAAGCACCCTAGCAGGCCGGGCCAGTTTATTTACCTGCTGACACGGCAGGTTCGGCCGATCGCGGCCCCCACTGGCTGCGGTTCACCATCCCGGGCCAATGGGGGCGGCAAGAAGCCGTGGCCAGCACATCCCTCGCCCGCGCCACTTCCCGCCGCCCGCATTGGCCCGGGACGGCGAACCACGGCCAGTGGAGGCCGCGATCGGCCGAACCTGCCGCATCAGCAGGTAAATAAACTGGCCCGGCCCGCTAGGGTGCTTACCCTGGTGAGCTGCGTGCCAAACGTTGCCGACCCCTGGTATAGACATTGTACTTGGACCAAAAATTGACCATATCCTTTCCATATATATTTATTTTCACTGAAGTATTATAGAGCCTGTGATCATGATTACAGGTGCCACAGCATTTTCTGCTAGGATAACATGATATAAAAGCCTTACCCATCTTGTTCTTATAGTGACAGATACTTCCCACACACCTCCTAAGTAAAATGCTGTAAAGAAACAGCAGCATAATGGTAATTTATTTATATTATGGTAGCAGGTAGGGGACCCAGTCAGGGATCAGAGCCCCATTGTGCTATGCACTGATGCACTCTGTACAAACAAATACCAAAAAGATGAGCCCTGCCATCCTTGGGTGTCTAAGCTTGGGGTTTAATAACATCTTCAAACTGGAATATTTTTGGTGTATCTAGACATTCTGAAATAAAGCATCTGCAATAATAAGTAAAGGAGGTTGTGTTGGGAAATGCCATGATTACATTTATATAAATTGGTCTAGTTAGATTAAATGAATAGCTTTTAAAGAAGCTCTCCATTCTGCACACAGGTTTCATGTAAGACCACCAGGATTCAAAGTAAAGAGGCTGTGAGAAACAGCTGGATTGAGTGAAAAAAATCGACAGTCTAATATGCAGTCAATCCCACTTAATTATGCTTGCTAATTATATTTCCCATGATAATTATATACAGTATTTAAATGCAGCATGCTATTTCCTGTTCAGAGTGATTAAAAACACCCCTGTTATTGATGAAACGATCTTGGAGACATACATTTCCAATGTAATTGATATTGCTTATTCCCACTCAGAAAAAGAACTTCTTGTCAGTTACACAAACACTGGATTTGATCCCCATCTGCAGCCAAGTTTATCAATTTTATACCATTAGAGTGCAGTCCTGAAGTGCTTGTATCTTACCTCAAGAAAGACTACGAGGTTTGATCCCTTTTTATAAAACAATCTCTGAAGAATTTTTAAAAGGTGGTCATAGGCCAAAAGTTTCAAATTTGGGTTACTAAAGTCAGATACTTAAATAAGAGGCCTGACTTTCAGAGCTTCTGAGCATGCAGTATTTTGGCAGAATCAGAATTAAAACTCTGGATTTCTGATTACTTGTCACTTTTATTATTATTAATATTGTTATTATTTATAGTTTGGTAGTGCCTGGCTCCATCAACATGACATTCAGAAACCTGAACAGGCCAGCACAAGACCAAAATAAATGGCGGAAACTGATGGAGGCCCTATGCACCCGAGGGTGTGGGAGGATAAAGAAGATGATCGAGTCATGGAGCAAAGCCCCATTATGCTAGGTGCTTTAACTTGCATCTGCAGAAGTATCAGAGTAATGCTATGGTTTAGGGGGGGAAAGGCAGCAGGGAGGGACAGCTTGGGAACACAGCTTCTATGCTTCTATGGGAATAGAGTGTGGCCCAGAGACCTACATGGAGACAAATGAGCCTTTATATGCTGCCTTCCATCAGTTTCCCGACAGCTGGGTGTAAGAACAGTATGCATTTCTGTGGGGGAACTGCCAACTGTGTTTTAATTAAACAGAATATAAAGAATCAAACAGGAGTATTGGATGATAATTAGTGCTATGGTTCTGCATTATCTAAATGTTTGGGGTACCATCCTGAACTAGACATATAGTCATGAACCTTTTTCAACCAAACTACTGACCCAAGACTCCAATGTTTCCTACCAGATCTGTGTTTTGACAGGTTGGAACAACTGAGGCAATTTGATTCTGAGCCATCCCAATGTTGCAGGCATTTTTAGCAAGATTCATAGAGTAACAACAATAATGATAACTTCTTAATCATTCAGTACCTATCCTATTTATTAATGATATAGAAACTTATATGGGTTAATAATATAATATAATGTATATAATTAATTAATATACACATCTGATCAATAAGATAAGAACATGGCATGATAAGATAGGATCTACTGAATGTATATTGCATGTAGTTACCTACTAGACTACGGGTAAAGGCATTGGTTAGAGGTATTTATCTGCAGTGGATTTAAGAATGTTAAGACTATGTTCAAAATCCTTAAGTATTTTTTAATGCATCCAGGATGGTTTTGACACTTTTAATTCAAAAACGATAGAGAGAAGGGGCCAGATTCTGATCTCAGTGACATCAATAGAAATACAGATTAAATCCAGTAAATCAATGTTTATTAATCCTGAAGTCAATGGAATTATTCCAGATTTGCTCCAGTGTGGTTGAGATCAGAATCTGTCCCAGAAACTTTATACAAGGCAAGCACTTACATCTGGGAGTACATAAGCACCAGAAACCCCAGAACCTTTGATATTTTTTTAAAACTATCATTCAAACTAATTAAGACATATGTCTTAATTTTCTGGTTTGAGGTTTTCCAGTTACATTCCCCACCTCCCTCTCTCTCTATCTCCCTCCCCTCTCCCTCACTCCTTCTGAGTGAGAAATTATGCCTTTTAGGTCTTTAAAAACATTTTAAATTCAGGAGTAAAGCTTCATTCCCAACTCAATCCCATGAACCAAGCTGCTTGCAGTATTTCAGCAGTTAATTAACAATGAATGCCTTCCTTTGGAAACTGGGGAGGGAGGGATAAAAGATGAAGAAGGCTGAAGACAGACATAACAAGAATGGGGAAGGGGCAGAGTGGGTGGCTTATCAAATTCCACAAATACCAGACATGGAGAGGTGTTGATTTGTTACTGGGAAAACCATGTTTGTTTATGGAGTGTAATCACCTGTTGTCTGTTTGTTGTTTGAAGCATATGCAGACAATGGGACTGTTTGCCGTGCAATGTACTGAAAGAAAGTACAGTAGGGGTTGTACACAGAGGAATTTTAAGTCATTGGCATGCATAAACTGGAAGAGCTAAGATCATTAACAACTAGCCTCATGGCCAGCCCAGTTAAAGGGGGCAATGAAGAATGTATACAAGATTGACCATACAAACAATTTCTAGCTGACGGCTCAAAAAAGTAATATTGTCTTTTGAGATGGGCCAAACAGGCTTGGCAAAATTATGATATTCCCTATGCCTCTGAAAATTTCATGTCTGCAAGGCACTGGTTACACTGCATATTTTTGACCTCTTTCTCCTATGACACCTTTCACCTGCTTTTTGTCAGGCTTGATAGGCTCGTGGTAGTTCTCTCTGCATTACCATTCCAGAAACCTTGGCTCAAATCTTGCTCCTGTACCCGAAGAAGAGTTCTGTAGTGCTCAAAAGCTTCTCTCACCAACAGAAGTAGGTCCAATAAAAGATATTACCTCAACCGCTTTGTCTCTGTAATATCCTGGGACCAACACTGCTTACTCTTACTGCCCAGACTGTTCAACACTGATCATATTTTTGCAGCAATGTGTTCTGCCCCCAAGACTCACATGCATGCTTCTAGATGACTTTAGAGTGGTGTTGCTGGACTGGGAAGAATGTCTCTTACCTTTCTTCTCTTATCACTCTTATGACATTTTCTCCTCTAGCATTGGAAATCTCTCCCCCATGTCCCTTTTGTTTTACTTAGGACTTGTCTACACAGAGCCAGCAAAGTGCATCAGAGAATATGTGATTTGTAAAGCACTCTAAAGCGTTGTGCTCAAACTGCCCCATGTATACCCTGCTGGCACACCCTGAAAGGTACCTGGTTTGCATTAACTCTGACCACACCGATGTAAACTAGGTACCTTTTTAGAGCACACCAACAGGGTCTACACGGGGAAGGTAGAGTGCAGCACATTAGAACTCTTTACAAACCACACCCCGTTGGCACACTTATTCTCTTTTTCTTCTTAAAGTTCCTCATTCTAATGATTTGGTATCACTTATATCGCTTAAAATGACTTTCTAGTCCTCATGGTTGCAGAGTAAGGCTTGAAAGCATGACCGAAGTTCACTCTAAAGGCTCAAAAACCAGAAGACAAAAAGAAACTTAAAATTTATTATTTCCTGACAATCTCATGACTTTAAGCCAATCTCATGATTTTGGGGGTCGGGGCACACATGATTTTTGAATGCATGGAGTCAGCAATACTTCATCAGCTCAACTGTTAAAAGTCAGTGTACCTTTCATATATCAAGCTCTGACAAAGTTTGCATTTCTTGAAATTTGCTTTCAATTCCTATTGCAAATAGCTAGGAAAGTCAATAAGTGTTAATTATTTTATTAAGGGAGGAATATGCCTCAGCTACCGTTTAAAAAAAATGGGTTCCACACTTGTCAACTTACATTATTTAGTACATTATTTAGACTTTTTTACAGAGATGCCAAAGGTAGTAGTGAGAATGCCAAATACGAGGCTGTCGTCGCCTGTGCTTTTTTGGTTAGGGTCCTGTGTAATGCAATATTTGTGATCCAATCAATCTAAGTCTTTTTGACTCTGAACTCAAACCTTAAATCTAACCACTGTAACCTTTGGAGATGTTGGAAACTGAAACCCACATTTGGATTAAAACCTTGCAAACCATATATCTTTATAAGTGACTAAGCTAAAATCCCAGATCCAAACACCCCCCCCTCTATTGGAATGCAGATCCAGAACCAGATTTTGTGGCTTGGGCCTACCTCTACTTGAAATTAAAACAAAATGCAATTTCTGAGTTTTCCAGTAGCTAAACTTGCAGCCCAAGGTGGCTGGAACAGATAAAACAGAAATTCCAGAAATTAAGATAACGATCTTCCATAGTCCCTGAACAAGACAACATCATAAAGCTCCCACCCCTCGGAGACAGCTGTCTATCTTCACTCCGCAGAGACCCAGCACTGACTTCCTGCAGATGAAAAATTCAGTGCTTAACTTTCATCTTCTGATGCGGCTAGAACCAGGGCCGGCTCTGGCTTTTTTGCCGCCCCAGGTGGCAAGCCCCGGTGGGGGCTCCGCTCTCCCCCCGGCGGCCGGGGAGAAGGGTGGGGAGGGCGGCCAGAGCACCCGGGGGGAGGGCGGCGAGCCCGGCCGTGGCCCCGCTCTCCCCGGCGGCCGGAGCGCCGCGCCGCCCCCCTCCAGGTGCCGCCCCAAGCACAAGCTTGGTGGGCTGGTGCCTGGAGCCGGCCCTGGTTAGAACTAAGATGGTATTCACACACTAGAAATTTCTCTGTTTCCTGTCTGTATATAGGTTTGAGCTTACATTTTCAAAAGTGCCTATGACTTAGTTGCCAAAATCTCATTTTCCAAAGTGAATTAACCACTTTAGAGTCTAAATCCTACTGACTTTCAATAAGACTAGTCTTCTAATTTGCCTATTTCCATTTTGAAAATGGGACTCAGGCTCCTAAGGCTTCTAGGTGGTTTTGAGAATTTAATCCCATGCCTCCTGGACTGAATTTTTTCCCCCTTCATTGTTATGATTAAATACAGCAAGCCTATCTAAAATTCATGATAATAGTAAAATCAACAGAACTAATAGAATGACAGCCAGAATTCAGTACTTTTCTAACCTGCATTTTGCCACTTAAATGATGTAGCCATACCTGTTTAAGTGAATGTAGTGCTTGTGAAATGTTCTGGCTTGACAAACCTGAGGGATGATGTTCCCCTATTCATTCATGGCACAGAGCATGGGTTATGGCAGCATAAGGTTCCCTACACAATTCCACTATTGTGCCTATCCCCTTTTCTGAAAGTGACACCTCAAGGGGATGAGAGAGTAGGTCACACTCCATGCAGTTCAGCCTTTGCCCTCTCCATTGAGAATTCCCTCATACTGCCCTGCCCGTGTGCTGTAACACTGACATATGAAACAAGTCACTTCTACTAGTTTAAATATCCATGATAATTCAGTTCTCTCATCTCTGCTGAGGCTGCTAATTAGAGTATCATGCAGTGTAGCAGTAGCCATGTCAATCCCAGGATATTAGAGAGACAAGGTAGGTGAGGTAATATCTTTCATTGGACCAACAGAAGCTGGACTAACACAAGATATCACCTCAACTACCTGGTCTCTCTAAAAAGAGAATCAGTTCATTCTGATTCTGAAGTGGCTACCTGACATACCAGACTCTGATTTCAGTTACACCAGTGTACACTTGTTGAAGTCAATGGTGTAAGTGAGATGAGACTCTAGCTCCACTCCACTAGACACAGGAGGACAAAAATCACTGATTCATTTCAGATAGGTCACTAAATATCCAGTTCAGATGTTGTTGGCTGTCAACCTGGGCTGGATTTGTTCCAATGACCTAGAGGTGAAAGACTGCATATCCTATTACTAATCCCTAGGCCATCCATTTCCCCTGAATAATTCAATCTTAATATGCTGGGAGCAATTTTCCTAATAACAGAAATTTTCCTTATTTCTGGCACTCAACAAATATGCAATCTACTGAAGAACATGTTATGGTAATACCAATAAATTCCAATGTGATAGCTCAAATATAGAGCTGGTTGGGAAATGATTTTTTTTTCATTGCAACACTTTGACAAAAAAACTCATTTTCATCAACAATTTTCTACAAAAAATTGGTTTTTGAAAAAACTGTGTGAGGTGGGAGAGAGAGAGAAATATTTCATTTTCAACAAAACCATATTTTTGATCAAGAAAAAATATTAACCCATTCTACTTAAAGGATCACTGAAAATTATAGTTTTGTTTTGAATTGTTTGCATGTAGTGGACCAAAACTTCTTCAGTTTCACAGGAAAACTGAATGATTTGTGACTCATAAGAAAGACATGAAGTAGCTCTTTTTTCGGACTATAAATGCAGGACTCTGTATTTGAATGAGAAGCCAAACAAATGTTTTGGATTGTTAGAAGATGTTTCATCCACTTTGAAACCTCAGAACTGTGTTTCTGAAATAAACTAAGCTCAAAGTTTGCTGTAGGCCACACTGTCTCTCGTTATTAATAGAAACACCCACTCATATTTAATGTTTGGGGCAAATAGGCAGCAAAAATGAATGCCAGATATGCAAATTTTACACAAAAATTAAATTATATTGTTTAAATAGCATTATCTCTCCAATAATGCTCCTTTTCCCCCTCCCTGTGTTAGTCTTGCCTATTTTGGCCCAACATCCCTATTCAGGAAAAAGAACAGGAGTACTTGTGGCACCTTAGAGACTAACAAATTTATTAGAGCATAAGCTTTCGTGGGCTACAACCCACTTCTTCGGATGCATATGCATATTCAGGAAAGATGCTTAAGCACCTGCATTGCTTTAAATATGTGCTTACGTTGTTTTGGCCTCAAAGTTTAAGTTTAAAGCTTTAAAATTAAGAACACGCATAAGTAGTTTCCAGAACAGGGATAGAAAAAAAATGCGTAAATGCTTGTCTGAGCCACAGTCTTAAATAGGAAGCTCTTTTGTGCAGGGACAGTTTCCTATTATATGTTACAATGCCTCCATATTGTGTGTATTAAATAATAATAAAGTTCAGTTATTCAAATATATTTCCCACTAACACACAAAATGCATTTGAAGTTCATGTGGATAGCCTACTGATTTCATTTAAAATGAGCAGAGTTCATTTGGATTAATTCCAGGTTTAAAAATACCAAGATAAAGGTTGAAGCTTTGGCCTTTACTCTACTGCAGAAGCTAACACTGGGCCACACTGAGTTTTAAGCAGGCCTGAGTCATAATTGCTTCCAAGAAGTGTCAGCACCATGTGACCAGCCAGCTCTCCAGGGGACCACAGACCTCCATTGGTCCATGGGTCAGTTTGGGAAACTTAACTGTGAAGAAAAAATTTCATCAGTCACTGAATACCAGCCATTTCTGTGGTGGAATGTGGTACATCTTATCAGAGGCAGTCAATCAATTCCAGTAGAGAGGGGAAATGCAGCATTATGTAGACTAGATTAATTTGCCCGTTATAGTTAAATTACTAAGTAAATTCTCTTGATTTTTTTTTCTTTTGAGTTCTCCATATGTAAGAGAAGATGCTAAGATCTATAGCAAAGAGACTCTATCATACAGAAACACGAGGAAGAGAGTGAACTCTTAAAATACCTTATTATCTCTTAGGTCTCTGTTGATTTAGACTTCAGAGCAAGAGAAATGGAGTTCAGTTCATCTCTGACTGAACTGACACTGCAGATAACCCCAGCACATCCATCTCAAATTGTCAGCGCAAGACAAATTACCTTCTCTCCAGGATACTCTCTTTCACTGATTATCTACTACTCAAATTAAATGCCATCTGACTTCTGAGGGGCTTTTGTTTGTTGGATTCCATTGGATTATGCAAAAATGATTGGGGGAGAATGTAGTGTGTTTAAAGTCTTGTGAAAAGAGCACACAGACCCTGCCTCCCCAACCAACTTTGGTGGATTACTTAAAATTGGCCAGTGCTTTTGCTAATCTATTTGTTGCCCCATAGTTTAGTAAACTCTACTACATAAAAGCAGAGCTAAAGAGAGCTAAAATCCAAACAGACTTCTAAATGATGCCCCAAAGCAAGAAAATACTGTAAAATCCTAGTGTTTGGTGACAAAATTTCTCACAAGATAAAAGCAGGGACTGAATCTTGAACAAAAAAGTTGTGGTTTCATTTTTTAAAAACATTTTTTCTTTAATATTTTATATTTTAAATAAACCCCATGTAATTTACATAAATAAAACATACAAATGCATTATATGCAAAACTAGTCGCACCACCTAAAGTTAAGGTTGCCCAAAACTTTCCATCACAAGACCCTGTTTTCATTTGTTTACAACTTTGCCAAACTTTAACTATTTGGCCTGAAATTTTCCATGCCAGGTATCTGCCCCAGGCCATTTTTTTGGAGGGTGTGTGTGGGGGGGGGGGGGCGGCATGGGCTTGAAAATAATAGCTAAAATCGTTTGGCCATTTCCCAGAACAAGTGTAGGAAAAAAATACAGTATTTTGCCTATGTTAAAATAATTTTCATCTGTTTCATTGAAAAACTATAGCACTTCCATGCTTTGAAGCAGACCTTTGAAATTTGGTAGGAGGGGTTGTTCTGGGGCTTTTTGTTAAACCCATGAAAATTTGCCCAAGTTAGTCCAAGTTATAATGCTTTGAAAAGTCACAGTTTTCACATGCTCAGTAGAGACTTAAGGGCGTTTAGCAGTGAAATTCTTTAAAGAGTCCGTCTGTACTGAGTATGCTCCATCCCCTCACAATTACTACAAGACTGGACTGCTATGTGCCAGCTCTTTAGAGTGACTGAGCAGGTTCCAGCCCAGGGCTGCAGGGGTTGAGCCAGACTTTTCATGTAACTGCTCCTCCTAGCAGCTGGAAACAGCTGTGGCAGCAGGTACTGGTAGCAAAAGCACAAAGACTGTCTCTCCTGTGCTGTCTAAACTCCCCTCCTGTTGCTCAGGCAGTGAGGTGGAGAAGGAGGGTGCACCTTGATATGAATGAAGAGAGGTGGGGCAGATTTGCAGAAGTGCTGAGCATTCACAATAGGGTTGCCAGGCATCCGGTTTTCAACCGGAACGCCTGGTTGAAAAGGGACCCTGGCGGCTCCAGTCAGCACTGCTGAACGGGCCGCTAAAAGTCTGGTTGGCAGCACACCGGGGCTAAGGCAGGCTCCCTACCCAGCTCTGTGTGGCTCCTGGAAGCAGCCGGAATGTCCGGCTCCTAGGTGCAGGGGTGGCCACAGGGGCTCTGCACGCTGCCCCTGCCCCCAGCTGCGGGGGTGGAGCCCCCTGGCCCCTCCACCCAGGATCTGGAAACGCCAGCCACTTCCAGGAGCCGCCTGTGGTAAGCGCTGCCCGGAGCCCGCACCCCAAACCCCATCTGGCACCACAAACCCATGCCCCAGCACTGAGCCCCCTCCCGCACACAGCTGGAGCCATCAGTCCTCCCGCACTCCAATCGCCTGTCCCAGCTCGGAGCCCCCTCTTGCACTCTGAACCCCTCATTTCTGGCCCCACCCCAGAGCCTGCACCCCCAGCTAGAGCCCTCACCCCCTTCCACACCCCAATCTCCTTCCCCAGCCCAGTGAAAGTGAGTGAGGGTTGGGGTGAGCAAGCAATACAGGGGGCTTGGAGTGAGCGGGCGGGAGCAGGGACTCAGAGAAGGGGTAGGGCAGGGGGCAGGACCTCAGGGAAGGGGAAGGGGCAGGGAAAGGGTGTTCAGTTTTGTGAAATTAGAAATTAGAAAGTTGGCAACCCTAATTCACAAGTGCAACTCAAGTCGATTGGAGCTGTGCTTTGAATGTATAACATGGTAAAAAATACTAAGTACTCTAAAAGATCTGACTGTTTCTCAAGCTGGGCACCCAAAGTTAGTGACAATTTTGGCCTTAATCACTCGGTGCCTTTTCCCCAGCTGTTAAATACAGATAATAATACCATGTAATCTCACAGGAATGGTGTGAAGATAAATGCATTAATCATTGTGAAGCACTCAGATATTACAGTAAGAGCACCACAGAAACATCAATGAGGAAATTAACATTCAGTGCAGTATCTTATGGTGTGCCTTAAATAAGACTTGGGGCCACACAGAATGTAATCATATCATTTAAGAGAGCATCCTAATGCACAGTGCATCAGCACACAGAGAAATGAATTAAGGTTGTGTGGGCAATTTTAAGTCTGGTGTGCTTTAGAGTGCTTGTTTTATAGCTTGTGTGTAGCTTATCTAACTAGACAATGCACACACACATATATATTTGAACATATAAATATACATATATACAGAGAGGGATCACTCTTTTAAAATCTATTATCCTCACTTTCACAACTATTTCTGCAACTTATCATCCATACTAAGGTTCCTGATACTGCAAACACCTGCTACCAAGTGGAGTGCTTACTACCATGAGCAGTCCCATTGACTTCAATGGTACATGTCAAAATGTGTAAGTTCTCTCCGGGACCAATCCAGTAGTCCCACTGAAGTCAGTGAGAGTTCTGCTGGAGAAAGGCGGAAAGGCTCAGGCTTGTCATATAAATACCTTTTGGGTCTCTTGGGAAGTAGTGGTCTAAAAAGGATGTTAAATCGCATTTACTATTTCTGTCTAAAGAAGTTTACTTTAGGAAAATCCCCAGTCATGTGAACCAAATTTCTATTTGCCTTCCCATCATCATTTCAGCATATATTATTTTCTTGTCATTCTTCTTTTGCTTTCACCTTTTCCCCCCCTATTAGCACATGCCTCTCAATTAGGATTCTCAAGAGAGATTGTAGCTAGATGGGAACTAACCAGGACATCTTTCACACTTACGTAACTGATTATTATTGCAGAAAAGCAAAATGTACTAATTGACACTGACTGATATAATGTTTCATGCACCTACTCCCCCACTCACCCCACCCCACCCTACCTTAAGTTAACTTCCTCTTCTGGGTATCTTAGTGAATCCTGTCCCATCTACATCTGTCTTTTAGAGCCGGATCATGCAGGCCTCACTCACTTGGGCCTGGTAAGCATCTAAGCACGTGCTTAAAGTTAAGCACACATGTTTTCCTTAATTCTGTCCTTGAGTAGTCCCATTGGGTTGCAGGATCAGGGCCTTTGGTTGTAATCTTTTTGGGACAGGGACTGTGATTATTTC
>NW_020664447.1:19433332-19437314 GCF_002925995.2 Terrapene triunguis | reverse complement strand
GCTTCAACAATGCTGATCACAGAGGGTATGTCTACACTGCAATTAAAAACCCACAGCTGGCCCATGTCAGCTGACTTGGTCTAAGGGTTTTGGACTTAGGGGCTGTTTAATTGCAGTGTAGATGTTCGGGCTTAGGCTGGGTAGATTCCATAGCTCCAGTCCAAGCCCAAACGACTGCACGCAATTAAACAGCCCCTTAGCCTAAGCGCCATGAGCCCAAGTCAGTTGGTAGTGTACACATACCCTGAGCATCAGAACTTAACTAACCTGGAAGAATGGGTTCATACAGAACATGGAGGATTCAAAGCCATTTAGACTTCACAGATTCAGGAAGTTCAAATGAATGCTTTGCTTTTTGTAGCTTAAATTCTGTCAGTGAAAGATTGCACAAGTGAATTTTTTTGGAGCTTGATGTGACCAAACCCCTGCCTCCCAAGTCTTAAAAAAGGGAAAGTTCTTGTGCAGTTGTAAAACTCAGCAAAATTCCTCATTACTTCTACTAAGGTGTTAGTTTAGCAGATGGTTAAACTTGGATCAGCTTGAGAAAATCAGGCCCACTAATCAGACAATCTCTCTTTTTGTAGCAAGTTTTCTAAGATCATCAAGCCAGTTATTGTAAAGCCAAATTTCTTCTTGATTTACAATATGCCCTATGCTGCTGCACTGAAACAAATAGGATTGCATGGGGTATAAACAAAAGCAGAATCCTGCCCTCTATGTGAACACCAGTAAAGTTCTTAGGGAGAAAAAAATTAAGAAATAAATGGTTATTTGTCAGTCCCAAATTTTTGAATAGTTCGGCCTCCTCTCACCTCTTCTATTTTGGGGTGGTTTTGGTTGTTCTTTTAAAAAAAAATCCCAATTTTTGCTTCTTTGTCTTGTGTGATTTAAATAAGCCCTCCATCCCACACCTCAAAGTAGTACTTCGAGTTTCAATTCACTTTTCCCCACACTCCGCTTACAAGGTAAGGATGCTTTCATAGTTAATACCCTGGACTGGGACACAGACGATTGGGGTTCAATTTCTAGCTCTCTTGCAGACCTTGGGCAAGTCACCTAATCTCTTTGTGCCTCAATTCCTCATCTGTAAAACAGAGACAATAATGATTCCTTTCTCTCATCATTTGTTTGCCTTGTCTATTTAGCTTGCAAGCTCTTTGGGGTGGGGACTCTCTTTTACTATGTCTTTGTACAGCAGTGAGCACAATGGAGCCTTGATATCAGTTGAGTCTTCTACGTGTTGTGCAAATAATTCATATAAATAATAAGTCCCTCTTTATCTTCTAATCCATGCACCTGTATGAAGGGAATGATGGAGTGCAAATGTAGGAACTCATTGTGCAGAGTTCTCTCAGTCCTTATTGATTTCAATAAGGGAACTCAGCACTTCACAGAATCAGACTTTGTGTTATTTACTGCCCTATTATCCCCCACTCTGCTTTCCATGCCTCAAAGCCAGATCTTGAGTGGTACATAAAAGTCAAAACTCATATTGAAATCAATGAGAGCTGCAGATGCTCTGTACATCTCAGGATCTGGCCTTCAGTTTCAGTGTTCTTTTGATTTATGAACATAAATTGACCCTGTACTGGGTTCATGCTTTATCACTACAAAACGAATGGAGCTAACAATGAAGAGCAAGTCCTAGCATCTCTTGCAAAAGTGTTGAATAATTTCAGCTCTTATTGACATCAATAGGGGGTTGAGGCGGCTCAGCATAATACTGGAGGTGCTCAATCTTTTTCAGGATTAGATCCTTACTAAGTGAGCTAGAAGCACGCTTGCAATCAGAGGCTTCTCATGGCATGGATGAACTTGTTCACTAGATAGACAAAGAGTTTGAAGCAGAAGGTATGGTCACTGCAGAGAGAACAATTTTAAAAAATCAAGGAAAAACAGAAGGGGCTATAAAAAGCAAATGACCATTGAAAAAAACTACCAATGATCTCAATCTATTTAGTATGTCGTGAACAATCACCGAAGGCAAAGTGGTAGGGGTCGCATCAAGTGGGACATTGAAAACTACAAGGAGTCCTTGTGGCACCTTAGAGACTAACAAATTTATTTGGGCATTAGCTTTCGTGGGCTAAAATATCAGATATACTGAAAACTAGATATTCTGCACTGAATAATCCCCTTAACTGGAATGAATGTGACCAGGCCTTTTGCTTCTCTAATTTCAATGATCCCACAACAATAAAAATGGGAAAAAATATGATTATCAATACAAATTAATAAAATAATTACTTCCAAATAAAAAGAGACTGAAAATCAATTACACAGCCACAGAGAAAGAATAAAAGGCTCAGCTCCAGCAAGGAAGAATAAAGAGGGAAAAAAAGAGAATAAAAGAAAATAGGGAGAAAAGATAGAAATGTAAGTATAGGGTGACCAGACAGCAAGTGTGAAAAATCAGGACAGGGGGTTGGGGGTAATAGGAGCCTATATAAGAAAAAGACCCAAAAATCGGGACTGTCCCTATAAAATCGGGACATCTGGTCACCCTATGTAAGTAAGAGATACATATTGTGGGAGAAATTTTCCATAGTATGTGTGTGAGGAGGTCATCACTTCCCATTAACATTGGCAGGCATTATTGAGCTATTTCCCAAGCTCTGTACTGAAAATATACCAAATAATCAGTATGAGAGAAAATGCTTGAAATGATTCAAATTGACTTTTAAATTATATCGCTTAATACAACATATTTCTAATAGACCATATTTATTAGAATTGTTTATAACTTTGGTCCCAAGTTCCAGTTTTAAAGAGCCAAGTCTGGCAAAGTTTTTGCATTTCTATGTGAACAGTAGTAAACAACTCTGAACAGTACAGCAAAACACTTCATATTTTCCAAAAATCCATTACTGTATTTACAGGGCTTAAAACTTTATGGATCTATAATGATCAACAAAATGCTTTTATTCGTTAAGCAGCTTTTATCAACAACTCCAAATGCCATAGTATCAGAGTTCTCTGCATGAAGGCCATTGGCCTCAATTGTGCATTGTGAAAGGAATGATTTTTCAGTCCCACACCTATGATATGTTTCAGAGTTTGTCATTATTTATATTCTCTTTGCAAAGTTTTCACAAGTTCTTCACCATTGCATTATTGACTAAGCTGTGTTTCAAGCAGCAGCAACAGAGAGAAGCAAATGGGACAATTCTATTTCCCACATGAATTTAAATGGTTGTAGTCAACTTCTAATTTGCTTTTGAAATTCTTTAAATCCAAGAGTAACTTGACCTTCTATATCTTCCCTATGCACCATTAACTTCTCTTGTATGCATATCTATACCCATTTGTTTGATATATGAAAGCCCAGATCCAGCAAAATACTTAAGCACATGCTTAAATTTAAGTACAGGCCTACATACATGAATAAAGAGCTGAATAAATAAAACTCATTGAAGTCAGTTGAGGTCTCTCAAATTCAGTGGGAGGCTATTGATCATGTTCCAAGTCTGTGAGGACTACTCTTGTGCTTAAAGCACATGCACACGTGCTGTCATAACTATAAAGGGAAGGGTAACAGCTCTCTGTGTACAGAGACTCCAAATCCTTTTACCTGTAAAGGGTTAAGAAGCTCGGGTAACCTGGCTGACACCTGACCCAAGGACCAATAAGGAGACAAGATACTTTCAAATCTTGGGGGGGGGAAGGCTTTTGTGTGTGCTCTTTGTTTTAACGAGTGGTTCGCTCTTGGGACTGAGAGGGACCAGACATCAATCCAGGTTCTCCCCATCTTTCTAAACAAGTCTCTCCTATTTCAAACTAGTAAGTAAAAAGACAGCAAGGCGTCTTAGATTTACTTTGTTTTCTCAACTTGTAAATGTACCTTTTTACCAGAGTGTGTATCTTTGTTTGCTGTACTTTGAACCTAAGACAGAGGGGGGTCCTCTGAGCTCTTTAAGTTTGATTACCCTGTAAAGTATTCTCCATACTGATTTTACAGAGATGATTTTTACCTTTTTCTTTA
>NW_020664447.1:19200628-19433322 GCF_002925995.2 Terrapene triunguis | reverse complement strand
CCCTACATTTGAACCCTAAAGTTCAAAGTGGGGATCCAGCCTTGACACGTGCTTTTCTGGATCAGGGTCTAAAATTAATGCTTAAGCCATATTTAGAATGAAAATGCAGCCTGAGAAAATCTTTTCATCACCAATGTTAATGGTTTGCATCAAGTGGCATTGTTATACTGCACTCCTTAGCTGAAGACTTAATATGCAGTCAAGGTGACCACTGTTATTCTGACTTAGTCAAACACTATAACAATGTTTCTTGCAATTTTTCGGTCTGCAGAACAGGTCAGAAGAAAGCAATCATCTCTTGGCCCAGCCCTTCCTTCCTCAGCGCTCCCAACTTCTCAATTTCCCTGCCTTCTCCATAGCTTTCTCTATTTCTGGTGGACCTCCAGGAAGATTATAAACTACAGCTATCACCAAAATTTGAAGAATATTACCCTTCAACATTTGCTTGCTTAACCATATGTAAAACCTGGTCTCTGAACTCTTGGGATACAATTGGCAGGATTCTTAAGTCTTGCTGAGAAGCATGTATTGTGAGTCTGGATGGGGTAGTGTAAAGGTAGCTTTAAGCCACCTTTGACCAACTTCACTGATTGTAGCTGCCCAGTGCTGCTCTGGTTTTAGCATGTAAATTAGAGTTACCTGAAATATTCAGCTGTTGCTGCTGCCAGTCCCCACATAGCATTATGGCAGCCTGGGATCTGCCAGGGGTAGGGACATTCCAAACACATACCCTTTTCCCTGACGACAGACCTGCACCAACAGCCAAGAGGGTGACAGCACTCAGAGAATCTCTGTACCACTCAAAGATTCACATGCACTGTGGGAATCCTCCAGTGGCCATGTCTTCCAGTTCTAAGGCTACTGAGTGTTCCTGGAGCAGCTACAAAGTTGCCACCAGAGAACCAGGGCCTCCAGCTTCATTTCAGATAACCAAGCATCTAACTATAACAAACTCAAAGTACTGTCAGTGAATTAAACATAGCAGTAAATAGCATGATAATACTCTCAATGTACTGTTTGTAATCAAGCCACAGAACTGAAACAAAAAGTGATGGGTAAATGCAAATTAGGAATGAATTCAGTTGCTCATGGATATCACACAAACAGAAGAAAAGACTTAGTTCTACCCATTTTACAGACATGGAAATTGAGCCGGAGAGGAGACTGGGCCAAGGCTACACAGAAAATCAGCGTTAGCACCCATATTAGAAATGAGCAGCTCCTTGTCCTGTGCTCAGAGCATCAGGCTGCAGCTTTTTTTTTTATGCCCACAGATATCAACTTTGGCCTCATACTGTTCTAGAATTTTGAGGGTCAAAAAGCTAACAAGGCCTAGGCTTTGGTCTGGCTTTCTGTCACATTCTCAGGAATGTCCATTCCAAAAGACATTCTGGCTTCTGATTTGTCTGAAAATTTGCCCCAGGGTGTTGTATTTATGATGAGGAAAACATTAGCAATTTTTCAAAGATTCAGAAGGTTGATGGTTTTCTGTTCTACAGAAAGTTGTTAATTTTAATGCCGGCAGCTGATACAAAAAGAAAGTATAAAAACGAGTTCTGACATTACCTTTGCTACTGCACCCAGATTCTTTCTCAGTATATATACAAGAACTTTATATGTCAACCTTGTTAAATTTGTCTTCAAAGGTTAACATTTATTCTTAGCCTGATGTGAAAGGATTGAGGAGATTTTTCTCAAAGCCACAGACTGATTTCCCACAGCAAGAGGAAAAAATATTTTATTTAACATCACATATCAAAATAGTGTTTTGCTTACATGGTGACTCACATAATATAAAAGGAACCCTACAATATCTTTTAATGTGAATGGGCAGAGGCTTGGATGACTTAAAAACAGGTGTTGGTCTTCAGTAACAACATAAGTGGAAATTAGATTGGGGGAGTGCATCTGAAAGGGACAAACACTTTGTCCCTTAATACTGTAGCATTAAAGAAAGGAAGTCATTGACATTCCAACGGAGGCAGGGTTAATCAGTAACGTACCTGATTAGTCTCTCAGTACTCCACTCCGTAACAAAGCCTCCTTTCTGTTATTGTTCAGATCACTAGAATGCGTTTGTAAGAGGTGGAGCAGCAGGCATTTGGGATTGATTAAAAGTTCCTATATTGTATAGGACAACATCACTAGGTAAATGCAGGGTGGCAAAAATGGGGTATAGAGAGCAGCTGGTTGTGTTGACCCTTGATTTAATATGGAAATCATCTCCTCTCAGATCATCATGATGGGACCTGTAATCTCCACAAGGCTTACCTCATTATTAAAGATTAAGGTTGTCAGTGTGGCTCTCAGATGAACAAAGTTTGGGTACTCCTTGGATACTGAAGAAATCCTGGAACATTTAAAAACAGTTCAGCTTTGACAAGTCACAAAAACCAGGAGATTTTCTTGTTAATAAACGAAGAGGAAAGTTGCAATTCTCCCCTGGAAAAAGCTTTGATTATTGTTTTTCTTTCCTTCTATCAGGTTCCTTGTTGCCTTGAAATCTGCATGAAAGTAGAAATGAAACTACTGGAATACATTTCGATTAAAGATTTTTCTTCAGAGACAACTGATAAATCTGCGTGGAAGATCCTTTTTTTCTGAAGACTTAGGGAGCTTATATTCTCCTTCTGAGGCAAAATCTGAAAACTTTTCTCTCCCAAAATACAAACTGTGACGGAATTGTTATTTGTGTATAAGGCTTACATATAAATTTTGGTTTCTCTAAATAAGCAAGTCAATTCAAAGTATTTAACATAGAGAATTTTTATAATTCAGTAGTAGTTCCAGCTTTCCCTGAAAGGAGCTTAAAACACAACTTGCTGTTCAATGTTTAATACTGGTCCAAACTACCCTGTCACAGACAAAAGAGTTATTTACAATTCCTGCAATGTGCTTGCAAACCCAAAGATGAGAGGACCTTCGGATTTAGATACTCTTGATTGACTGTAACCTTTTGCCTTCTCCAGGTACTTCTGAGCACCTTGTAGCTATTAGGCTAGCAAAGCAAAAAAGTTTAAAGGACAACAATTTAATCCTTTCCAGTGCATGTATCTGTCTCATTAAAGCATTCTCCTGTAGCAGTGTAATGATACATTAAATGGAATCCATTTCAAGGTAAAATGAGTGCTGCTGATGTCTAACATACTGTTCCTGAGGCCTGGTTTAGGTCCCAGTCCTAGTGCAGCCTAGCACTGAAGTAGATTAAATATCAACCTGGGTCACGTTCTCATGGCCCAGGCACAAGTGCCAACATTCTTCCAATTATTCAAGGCCAAAGAAAGAGCAACCTGCCTGACAGAGTTGTGACACAGCTTGATTAGATTTAGCTTAGAAGCCTGCCGAAAAGGATACTGTGGTATTTAACTCAGATGGAGAAAGGAATGGCATCTCCGTTTAAATCGAACAGAAGAAAGAAAGACAGAGTACGTTTAGGTAGTGAGTGTGTGTATGTTTTAAACTTAAAATGACCACTTCACCGTTTTGTGGTCAGTGTAGTTCACATGTGTACACACAATAGTGTAACCATAAGAGGCAGCACAGCAGGTCCCTTATTTAAAGAAAACTATCTTAAGTATTTAGTGCATCTTTCATTCCAACAATCTTTACAGACTTAATACATTTATCCACCATTGAAATGAAATGACCTCTGGGAAAAGTGCAGCAACAGGTGAATAGTGCACAATAACATTATACAGCAATCACCTAGGGCAGGGGTTCTCATGACAATTTTTTTGGTGACCGCTCTGACAATTTTTCCTAAAATACTTAATTAACTTTAGGAAAAACAAACAAATATGCACATATGCACATCAAAATGGTTATGATTTATTTATTGCTAGCTACTAAGTCTGCTGCTGTGAAAAGTGATATTTGCATGTTTGTTAATATTTTTCACAACCTCCCAGCTAGCTACTAAGTCTGCTGTGAAAAGTGATATTAACAAACATACAAGTATCACTTTTCACAGCAGACTTACTTAGCCCTGGCAAGCCCGGGGGCAAATTAAGGCCTGGATGAGGAGGTGGATGGATAGGCAGCAGGGGCCAGGGCGATGAGGGGTGGGAGAGGCAGAGTGGAACCAGAGCTGGAACCTGAAGCCTGGGGGATGGGGCCCCAGGAAGGAGCTTGAAGCCCCAGGGCCGTAGCCCGAAGTCCTGCAGCCAGGGGACTGGGCTAGAGCCTAAAGCCCCACGGCCAGGGCCTAGGGATGGAGCCCGAAGCCTGAAGCCCCATGGCCAGAGCTTGCCACCCTGGCACCCCAGGGCTGAAGCCCGAGCCCCTGGGAAAGTGGGGAACTCACAGGCTGCCTGCTCCTCCAGCGTTGTGCCCCAGGTGTCTCCAGAGAGAGGCAGGGCCCAATCCCTGCCGGCAACCCCAGAAACCAACACCAAGGCAGCATATCCAAGAGAAACAGGGAGGGGTGTTTGTGGCTGCTTTGCCCCCCAATCACTGCCCATGAGGCGGTGGCTGCAAGAAAAGCCCCTGGTGGCCACATTTGAGAAATGCTGACTTAGGGGGTCCTGGTCTCTGTCTAGGGATCCTACAGCAATACAAATAGTAAATACTACTAATAATAATTAATAGTAAATTAGGAGAGAAAGTGAAGGCGAATAATATCCAAGATGCAAAGGGAAATTGTAAGGCAAATTGAGGTAGGCAGAACAGAATTATACATGCAAGCAATCTAATTATCCAGACTAGACAGGACTTTAGGATTAAAATCCACATTTGTGAAAATATGGGATTTATGAAGGTCCCACGGTGATCAAGAACTCATTTAAAAGCCTGCACATCCAGAAGCATAGTGAGTTCTAACGCCAGACCCGGGTACTGGTTCAGTAGTGATTCAAGGGAGGAAGAGTGCTCCCAGCACACTTCCTAATGTTCATCAGAGGTCTACTTTCCACGTACTGACCAAGCCCTGAAAGACTCTTATTAGCACTGGTTGACGGTTTCTTTGTTTTTTGAGGAAAAATGGCTTTTTGAGCAAATTGAAAAATTTCCCCTTTAAAAAAATTTGCAAGGAAGTGAACAAAAAAATTTCCCCCAAAATTTCCATGAAAAATAATTGGCATTTTTTTACTGTCTCTACTGTTTTGCTTGTGCGATAGTACTGGATCACAGCACAAGTTGATATGGTTGCATATTTGGCATTAGTATTCTCCTTTCTACAATTTGTGCAATTCATCATATTTCTAGGGCCATAGCAATGTTGGGCATAGAGTTTGTCTCCCACAGAATGTGACCAATACAGTAAAAGAGTCAAGGAACTGCCCCTGATAAACCATTCATCTTCTTCTCTGCAAAGATAGTTGCTCAGAAAGAAATAGCATATATACACATTAGTTCAGATCAGGTCTGATGCATACAAAGTAGATGATAGCAGGTTTTATAACCCCAGTATTTAGAGCTGTCTACATAAAAAAATCATACCATTTAACTATGCTGGTAGAGTTAAAGCAGTACAAGTTCCTAGTGTGGATGCAGTTTACAAAGGTAAAGGTAATTTCACTGATTTGACTGTCCCCCTATGAGAAAGGGAATAAACTATACAAGTATAAGGGCACTTTTATATCAACACAAGCAGTGGAACTGTTATAACTTTTTGGAAAAAATCACACCCCTAACCAAAATTTTTATACCCCATGGTACAAGAACTGTTTGTAGACCAGAGCTCAGAGGAGATATAATGAAACATGTATTAACCTGAAGACCAACCTTCCACCTCTGAAATCTACATTCCAGTATTATTCCAGTCTCTGACCATCATGTGCTCACTCTTTGCGGATGATACCAAACTGGGAGGGATTGCAACTGCTTTGGAGGACAGGGTCATAATTCAAAATGATCTGGACAAATTGGAGAAATGGTCTGAGTTAAACAGGATGAAGTTTAACAAAGACAAATGCAAAGTGCTCCACTTAGGGAGAAAAAATCAGTTTCACACATACAGAATGGGAAGAGACTGTCTAGGAAGGAGTACGGCAGAAAGGGATCTAGGGGTTATAGTGGACCACAAGCTAAATATGAGTCAACAGTGTGATGCTGTTGCAAAAAAAGCAAACGTGATTCTGGGATGTATTAACAGGTGTGTTGTGAGCAAGACACGAGAAGTCATTCTTCCGCTCTACTCTGCTCTGGTTAGGCCTCAGCTGGAGTATTGTGTCCAGTTCTGGGCACCGCATTTCAAGAAAGATGTGGAGAAATTGGAAAGGGTCCAGAGAAGAGCAACAAGAATGATTAAAGGTCTTGAGAACATGACCTATGAAGCAAGGCTGAAAGAATTGGGTTTGTTTAGTTTGGAAAAGAGAAGACTGAGAGGGGACATGATAGCAGTTTTCAGGTATCTAAAAGGGTGTCATAAGGAGGAGGGAGAAAACTTGTTCACCTTAGCCTCTGAGGATAGAACAAGAAGCAATGGGCTTAAACTGCAGCAAGGGAGGTCTAGGTTGGACATTAGGAAAAAGTTCCTAACTGTCAGGGTGGTTAAACACTGGAATAAATTGCCTAGGGAGGTTGTGGAATCTCCATCTCTGGAGATATTTAAGAGTAGGTTAGATAAATGTCTATCAGGGATGGTCTAGACAGTATTTGGTCCTGCCATGCGGGCAGGGGACTGGACTCGATGACCTCTCGAGGTCCCTTCCAGTCCTAGAATCTATGAATCTATGAATCTTACATACTGAAACAAGAAAAAATAATCTCATAAAGCATTTATATTTAGACTTCATTAACATTATCCTGGCCTGGCACAAAAATTCTATTTAAAAAAAACTATAGTTTTTGGTTATTTTTAAAAAGTATTTATCTATTCCAGGAGGGGTAGAAACAGCAGCTGGTCTTTGTGTAATAAATGTCAATGTGTTACCTTCCTCAGTTTCTCATCTATTTTATTAACTGCGATGCAGCTTGCATCACTGGCCAATATCCCTCTCCCCATCCTAATTTATGGAATGGGCTGTTTTACAATGTGCTGTCAATACCATGTCCATGCATTGTACAATGTCTTTCTCTGCCTGAAGGCTCTTCCATGCTTTCTGAAGTCAGCTTGGTATAATTTTGTTTTTGTTCCTATCTCCCTTTTGGTTGTTATGCTAATTTCCCCCTCTAGGTTTTATCTGTTGCATTTCAATAGCTTTCAGTACCAATTTCGAATTTGTTGCTGGAAGATTGATAGATAGAGCTCTTCTGTTTGATAAAACATGATCAAGGTTGTTGTTCAAAATAGGTGGCTCTGAAACTGGAATTAGTGCCACTGCAAATAGTTCATTTGAAACCAGAGATTAGAGAAACATTCTTTTGTCTGAAATGGGAAAAGAAAGTTCATTCTCAGCATTCAGTATCAGTCACTTCATTTTTTAAAGGGTTATTGTGACCGACACAGTCTTTAATCTCCTCTTTGCCTTTTCAGGATTTTTAAGGGGCTTTAGGAGATGTGAATTTTTGCCTCCAAACTATGCTATTTTTTTTCTGTGTGAGGACCAAGTGGAATGTGAAACTTAACCAAGCATGCAGTTGAGAGAAGTAAACACATGGTACCTCAAGCGCAGCCCTTTGCCACTCTTAGCGGCAAAGAGCAGAGGTGCACCAATTTGCAAAACAGGAGGTTCATTTTCATGGTGGAGGGTCCACTATGCCCTGAAGCTGCCTGTGAAAGGAGCAGCCACATTGGTTACAATCCACGTTCTCAACTTCATTCAAGCAGAAGAACCCATAAGTCTTGACATTCTGCCCCTGGCAAACTCAGATCCTGTCCCTGCCCCTGCCCCTCCCTTGTCCCAAGGCCAGTATTTAACAAAGCTTAGGGTTAGTTAATGAATGGTTCAAAGAAAGAGCATCCTCCCCCTTCTCCCCATACTTGGATTCCAGAAGGGCACTGATGGACATTCAAGGAAGTGAATTAAATAATATTGTTATGATTCATGTTGTGAGGTTGTAATTATTGACTATTGCCTTTAAAGATATCAATTGATTTATCTGCACAAATAGAGTTTTATTCAGTGAAAGGGCTCAATCCAACAACCCTTACTTACTCAAGTAGTCCCTTTGACTTGAATGAGATTATTCCTCTGAATATTGGTTGCACAATCTGGCCCTTTGTTTTTAGTCCCTTTTATTTCTTACCATTATCCATGTTTTATCTTGTGAAACAAACAGAAACAACAAATCTCACACATCCTGTGGCTTGGATGGATTAGTTAAATTGTAAATCATACAGTTTATTAAATTCTGAAATAGATGAGTTGCATTTTAGGGCCCCCTTCTGCTCCTAGTAAAGTCAAGAGGAGTTTTGCCAGTTGTATGACCGGGCCCATAGATTGTCAGTTAAAAACACACATACACATAATTAATTTTAAATTAATATTGCAGCAGTTAAAATGTTGATACTTGGAGAATATAAAAATACGAAAAATGCCTCCATATACACAGATGTGGCTCATATTTACTTCAATTACAATAGTGTGTGCATGTAAATTTCTAAGTTTCTGCCAGCAAAGTCACCTAGGCAACTCAGTTTCTGCCAGACGGTGTGCACAAAACCGCTTAGGTTCTGATGCTGACAAGCAGCTCAGAGCCCCAGCTCACACCTAAGTCCCAGCAGGATTCACAAACTAGGCATTCCCCCACCTATCTCACCTGCAGAGCCCGATTCAGTAGGTGTTCTCAGAGCATGCCTATTGGATTGGGCCTCACACAATAGGGTTGCCAGCCCTCCAGGATTGGCCTGGAGTCTCCAGGAATTAAAGATTAATCTTTAATTTAAGATTATGTCATAAAATCATAGGACTGGAAGGGACCTCGAGAGGTCATCTAGTCCAGTCCCCTGAACTCATGGCAGGACTAAGTATTATCTGGACCATCCCTGACAGGTGTTTGTCCAACCTGCTCTTAAAAATCTTCAATGACAGAGATTCCACCACCTCCCTACGCAATTTATTCCAGGGCTTAACCATCCTGACAGTTAGGAAGTTTTTCTTAATGTCCAACCTAAACCTCCCTTGCTGCAATTTAAGCCCATTCCTTCTTGTCCTATCCTCAGAAGTTAAGAAGAACATTTTTTCTCCCTCCTCCTTGTAACAACCTTTTATGTACTTGAAAACTGTTATCATGTCCCCTCTCAGTCTTCTCTTTTCCAGACTAAACAAACCCAATTTTTTCAATCCTCCTTCATAGGTCATGTTTTCTAGACCTTGTTGTTCTTCTATGGACTTTCTCCAATTTGTCCACATCCTTCATGAAATGTGGTGCCCAGAACTGGACACAGTACTCCAGTTGAGGCCTGTCATGTGATGAAATCTCCAAGAATACATCCAACCAAAATTGACAACCCTACACACAAAAGACAGACAAGGCCAATCAGGAATTATTGGTATTGTGGATGTGGCACTGGTGTCCCAGAATACTGAATAGTTGGGCACTCAACTGGGATGTGATAAACCTCAAATCCCGACTCTGCCTGACTTGGAATTGGTGAGTGTCCTGACAACTAGGCTATTGATTATAGTAATTTTGAGATGTCTCCCTTTCTCTGTTTTTTTGTGAGAAAGGGCTGACCCACATCCCCATGTTCCTACTGGGCATGCTCCAGGTGTAGCACCAATATAAGAGGGAGCAGCCCAGCTCAATCTGGGCTGACTGCCAAAGAGAAAGGATGCTCCTTGCTGGCTCCTGCCCAGGAACCACTGGAGCCCCGGACCGCAGAAGTCAGCGGCGCCAAGACCCGAGCACACGCCCAGCTACCTGTGGATGCCCCATGTAGGTCTGAGCTACAGGCAATTGCACTGGCCAAGGAACCTGGAGATCCCAAAGACATGTAGACCACCACCAGGAGTAACACAGTAGGAAGTAGCCCAAGGGGGATTAGCTATTGTCCCAATGATGGTCAGCATGTTGCGGATGGATCCCTGCTGGCCCAGTGGCAGACACACTCACCACTGACAGGGCCCTGGGCTAGGACCCAGTGGAGCAGGGAGGGCCCCGCTCCTCTACCTGGATGCCACGCCCCCTCCCTCCCGGGGGCGGCCCACACACCCCAACTGGCCGCTAAGCCATACAGCCCCATCTGGAGGGCAACTCTATTGACTCCGGCTGCTAGGCCATACAGCCCCACACAGAGGGCAACTCTACTGACTCTGGCTGCCAGGCCTTGCAGTCCTGTAAACCCAGGATATCTCTATGGACTCCACTAGGCCTTACTGGCCTGCAGAGAAGGGCTACTCTCCGCCCCCCACGACATAGATCACATGACCCTACTGCCCTGTGGATCAGGGCAATTACATAGACTCCGGCCATTGAGCCTTAGAGCCCTGCGGATCAGGGCAACTGTATGGACTTCAGCCCTTAGGTCGCACAGCCTAGAGGCAGAGAGCAGCTCGAAGGACAGGGTGAACTCACCATGCACTGGACAGGGTCTCCCCACCCCGTCACAAGCACCTAAGTCACAGAGAGTATATCTACACAGCAAAGGAAACCCCATGGCTGGCCCGTGCCAGCTGACTTGGACTCATGCAGCTCAAGCTGCGGGGCTATTTCATTGCTGTGTAGACTTCCAGGTTCAGGCTGGAGCCCAGAAGTCTACACAGCAGTGAAACAGTCCTGCAGTCTGAGTCCCATGAGCCTGAGTCAGCTGGCATAGGCCAGCCACAGGTGTCTAGTCGCTGTGTAGACATACCCATAAAAGCCTATGTCTTATTGACCTTCAATGTGACTTAGGATCCAAAATGACTTAGGCACATTTGCAAATTTTACTTAAAACTTTGGAGAAAGTTTGGATTCAAGTTTCTGTTTTGGGACCATCATAGAGGTAAATCTTCATATCTAAATCTGAATCAAAACTTTCTCAAAATTCAGGTTGGGAGGAAAGGCTGTTTCCAGTTTGATCCGTCTCCAGTTCTGTGGTTGTTGGGGGTTTTTTGGGGGGGGGGAAGGGAAAGGGGGAGTGGCTAGGTAAATAAGAAACAAGCTGCAGGAAAAGGATAATTAGGCAGGGAGACTTACACGCCCTTTTGGCATGCAACTGAAATTCCTGTTAAATAATATTATTGATAGCAGATATGATAGAAATCTTAGATACCTTGAGACAGATGCTCAGTTAGCATAAATTATCATAGCTGCACTGACATCGTTGGAGCTATAACAATTTATGTTAGCTGAGGATCTGCCCCGTTATCTTTTATCTGGTCCATAACTGACCACTATACTGGGGGGGAATAGGGAGAGTGGACACAGCTAAGCTAAATATTTCCAGTCTGTTCCCTATGACCTCCATCTCACCCATAGAAGATGCTGTAGCCCAAAGAAAGCCTCTCCAGTTGATGAGTTTGGTTTCAAATGGAAGATACTTTGTTTGGATGAAGTCCAGAAGGAAAAATTCTAAACTATCGTAACTCTGTCTGGAAATACAATTGAAATGCATAAGGTATAGAAAAAGTATTAGGAAAGACACTGTAGCATGTTTTTGGTATGGGGCTGTGCTAATTTTCTCATCTGATTGTCCTTTGAATTCTGACATGATACAGAAAATATTGAATGGAATGTTTACAACAGAGAAAATGTTTAAAAGAAACCTCAGAGCAACAAGAAGGCTAGTTTAATAGTTACATTAAATTTATACAGTCAAATGAATTTGAATATTATTTTATGAGAATTTACATACCCATGCTATGCCAGCTGATTTGCTTCTCCACTATGCAATTATTGGAAGCTTTCCCAGTGGTCAATGGGCTGGATTTCAGTTCTTTTACAAGGTATTATAGAAAGTCTATTAAAAAAAAATATGAAGAGATGGCTATGACTGAGCTGAACATAATAGTAATAGCACTAATAGTATGTAATTTAACACTATATGCTCCTCAGTTCAGGAACTCAATGGAATTTAAGGGTATGCTTAAAGCTTAAGTAGTTTACTGAATCAGGGCCTTTGTCATGTTGACTCTTTTCCCTAGTTACGCACTTAATTGAACTAATATTTTTGATTAATGTACCAAATAATAAATAAAATTATGCTGAATAATTATACAACAATTTTTATTTACATAATAACTACTAACAAACTTAGACCCAGACTGATTCTCTTATTCCCATTGGTAAAAAATTACTCACAGAAGCCATTCCGTTAAAGTCAATGGAACTATTTGTGTGAGTAATTGCTCACCAAAAGGAGTAAGGAGTTCACAGTCTGGCCTATAAGTGTGATATAATTATTAGTAGAAGCATTGTATAATAGTTAAGGGTGAGAGTGCGATGCCCTATTCACATTTAGTAGTACCCTACTCTGTGAATAGTCCCATTGACTTCACTGGGACTTCACATGGAGAAAGTACAACTGAGTGTGCATAAGGGTACTGTGTTTAGAGGTGATTGGCAATTTTCAAAACGTTGAATTTGTCTGCAGAATATTCCTGTCTCCCCCCTTATAACCGACTATACGTTCTTATTCAGGAAAGGCGCTTAGGCACATGCTTAATTCACATTGCTTAAGTGCTTGCCTGAATTGGGGCACTAGATATTTTCCTATTTCTTAGTGGAAAACTATAGATAAGGTAGATCTCCGCAGCTGTTGCTGCATGTAAATTTTATTATCCTATGTGCTAATAAAAGCACATTCGAGTCAGGCCACGGTGCTACCACAGAGTAAGCACTTGATAGTACCAAGTACCAAGATTTGGAGAATCTAAATCTAAATCTGTCGAACTAAAACTTCCCTGTAGTTTCAGTGGGATATAGTATTTTGTTTCCTTTCTGGCATAAATTGTTTGTAGCATTACTGCATACTATTTAAAAACTACCATCTTCCACCCCAGAGATTACTGCATTATAGTGGTTGATGTAGTGATAACCATACTCACAACCTCCCAAATCCATTATCTTTCCCTTCCCTTCCCTTTCCCCTATCTCTCTCATCTCTGCTCCAACTTTTTCATGTATTCACCCCCTGACTTCCCTATCCACATCCAGACCTGGTCTTCTGCATTGGATTTTCCCCTAAGGGCTTGAGCCTGAGTAGCTGCAATTCTTGTTGAATTCAAAGGGAGTCATGGCTGCTCAGTACCACTCAGGATCAGGCAACAAGGCTCTGAAATGTGGCGTTCTAGGCAGCTGCCTATCTACTCTAAAACAGATCCTGCAAAAATTGTCACTAATGCAGTAAAATGATCTTATTAGCTGATGTAACAGCATAGGGATGTCTGCCAAGGGCTGCGGACCTTACATGTGGTCCTTTGATAAATATCTTTGTGTGTGTTTAGTATTAACAAAAGTATTACCATCTGTTTACCTTGCACAAATACACATAGCATTTTTGCACAAATCCTAGCTTGCATTGCATAAGCTAAGCTAGGCATTGTATCCATCAGAATGGGTGACAACGGTTTAAATCAAGTGGGCCATGTTTCAGCATGTTGTTCATAAAACTAGGTCATGGGATAAATGTACTGCTGGAACACTGCTTTATACTAATTTTCCCAGTAAGATGCATCATAAATATTAACTGTCCTGAACACATACACACAGGCTCACGGCTTTGGCTCTGAGCCCTTCACGTGGAAGCTAGAGAATGAGCTCTGACTTAAGGAAGTGAGAATGTGAGGAACTCTGAGTTATCATCAATAATGGATTCTTGACTGCCTCAAGCTCTTTCTGCCAAATACTAACACAACACTTAACTGGGGAAGGTAGCAACATAAGGCCTGATCCTGCAGAACCTTACTCACGTGAGTAGTCCTACTGACTTTAATAAGATTATTCTGTGTCAGTAAGAACTGTTTTCTGAGCCAGATCCGAAGCTGGTATAAATTGGTGTAGTTTCATTAACCTGAATGTGGCTTTGCCAATCACACCACCTCCATTCACAGACACCATTGTACTATCATACTAGATTAGGGTGTTTTTTGACTCAGCAGCTATGTTTGTAGAATATGTGGAGGGAGCATCCACAAGGGATCTTGTATCAGTCTTGCCACTTACTGTTGTGGCACAAGGAAGGAGATTAAACCTATATGAATTCACAAATACAAGAAGACTTTACAGTACATATCTTACACTCTCAGCTCTCATGATATGTCCTGCCTGTCTCAAAGAAGGAAGTACCAGAAAAAGTCTGTCTCAGAATTTTTCAGTCTCTCAAGTAGTCTTGCTACTAATAAAAGTATTTAGCTCTTTTCACCTATTGTTTTCAAAGTGCTTTACCAAGACAGGTGAGCATAACTATCCTTATTTTACAGACTGGAGCATGCTTACAACAGGGTCAATGAAATAACCAAGAATGGAACCCAGATCTTCTGAACCCCAGCCCAGTGTCTCTGCCACTGGACCTTGCTATTGTTTACGGTTTAAGACCTATATTCAGGATGACACTTAAGTACATGCCTAGCTTTAAGCACGTGCTTAGGTACTTTCCTAAATCATGACTTAGATAATAATGCAAGATTTTAGGTGCTTATCCAAATCAAACCTATATTTCATTTAAACTTACAAGCAGGAGGAAGTTCACATTTAGTGCTTCTGTTTTGCCCTTCAGCCATCCTGTTGTGCCTACATGTTACATGTTACAGCTATGCAAGGCTTCTAGTTATTGCAGGCAAATTAAACAATGTTAATGGAATCTCACCAGAAAGAATAATGTTTAGTGCCAAATGTCACCCAATTTGACTGAACTTTAAAAATGCACCGGAATTTCCAATTTTACTTTCCCAGATTTCCACTTCAGAATTGTACAAATATATAGTTAAAGCCCAATTCATAGCAGAATACATCTTAGAAGATGGCCAAAATTTCATCTGGTAATGTTACAGTGTACCTGTGAAACCCTACATTTAGCTGACCAATGGATATATAGTATTATCCGTGCTATATCATCCATGTAGTATCATCTATCTCTTTCTCTTAATAACTACCCATTCTTTTTCCTTACTTATGTTTGGTATACCCAATAGAGCCTCATTTCTCTTCTATCTAATTTTCTCCCCCAACTTCTCATTTGTTTTATTGCCCCAACAATCGTAGCTCTGTAGTTCCTATATTGACATAACTTCCTTTTCTCCTATCTCACCATCTTAACATTCTTTTTTTACTTAGGTTTTAAAGCCAGTGAAATGCCTAAAACTGATGCTTGATTATAATGAGTAGAATGATTACTTTATTATGTGGGCGAGCATGACTATCATTAGGGATGGGTGAAATTCTTGGAATTTGAGGTTTTGCAACCCTGTCAAACTATTTTGGGTGGTTCACAAAGCTAGTTTGAGTTTGTCAACCTTTTTTTTCTGTAATTTAATCTCATGTGATTTACTCCCTGCGTGATTCAGCTTTTAAAAGTATACATTTTTATAATTCAAGTGGAACTTGTGTTATATATTGGAAAGAGAACATCCCTCAGCTGAAACAAACTGGGACCCTCTAACTGGTTTATATCCTGGCTTGGTCCAATACTTTGTTGAGCTATATACTGTGCATTCTCAGTGAGGTCAAAAAGATTGCACAAGGTGTAATTTAGTATAGAATTTGTTCCCATTTGTTTTTTCATTCATTTTTTCTCTCTCTCCCGTCTCTTCATTTTTCAGGATTTGTTCTTCATGCTGCCTGTTCTCTGCTCCATTCTTTTACATGTTTCATTGCACTATTTCCCCCTCTCTTCTCCTCCCCTATAACTTCTTCGAAGCAGTTTGCAAATCCGATTATATTGGAGTCAAGGTTTAGAACCCACAGTGAGACAGAAAAGGGACTTTTCTGTATTCCTTCTGTAAACTGTACGTCTGATGGATTCCATCCATTCAGATAAGTTATCCTCAGTCCACTCCATGCCAAAGCCTCTTCAGTATTTATCCTGCTGTCATTCAGAAGGGTTTGACTGGAACTTCACTATATATGGCCCTTATGGCATGAAAAGGATGTGATATTCTTAATCCAGTCTGTTTATCAAATAAATGTACTGTCAAAGAAAACTGCCAGGGATATTTGATGGCATTTTTTTTCAGATGTTATGAGTTATACTTATTTGTAAACTAACACAGATAATAGGGTCAAACACACCAGTAGGACAGGGCACTATAAAAACAAAGATAAAAAGACCATCCATGTCCCAGAAAGTGTTTTGCTACTGAGCCCCCAACTCTGATTCTTGGGTCAGATTATCCCAGAACTTTTTATCCCAAAGGGGTGTTTCACATTTGACACATTCTGCTCTAAAAATATCACCTCTAAGGTGCCGATGCTTCTGGCAAGGAGGACTGCTTCAGTCAGACACCAAGATAAAATCCTATCCTTTTGAAAAGTCCCCTGGGCAATTCAGTGTTTTTGTGTCTTGTTCAGAAGACTCATACACAGAGTAAAAACTAATTTATCAGCTGTAGAAAGTAGAAAAGGTGAGTCAACCTGGCTGTCATGCCTGGTAGTCTAACTATTTCAGACCTGATGCTTATACCCATTAAAACATCCCTCCAAGCTAATATCTGTTACTTGATTACTGTCACAAATGTTTTGCCAACATTAATACACCAAATATCTGCATCTAGAACAGATTTCACCTGATAACAGTGTAAACAACTTTGTACACTATGACCATTTTACGCTACTATACATCCCTGATCTAGAGAAAGGCTGCTGCATAACATGAGACTGTTTGATCTCTCTTCTCCCTCTTTCATACATATATAATATCCACAGACACAAGCTCACTGGAGCCCATTTATTGTGAACTCAGATATATTGAAATTCCATTTATATTACATTCAAATGAAATGCACTCTCAACTGGAACTGCCATTTCTATATATAATGACCTTCTCCATTCAGGTTCCAATTCAGCAGGTACTTTAACATGTGCCTAACTTCAAGCTCTTGAGCACTGCCACTGAAGCCAAAGGGAGCTCATGATGTTAAAGTTAAGCTTATATTTCTTGCTGAATTGGGAACATGGTAAATAAGTGATATTGAAAATAAGCAACTTCATGACAAGCTAGTCCTACTAGGCAGATGGACAAAGATAATCACAGAGTTGATTTAAAAGATGTAACCAGATCCGCAGGTCAAGAAAATTTGTACACTTCCATTGACTTCAGTGGAGCCACATTGATTTACACCAGTTAAGGATCTGGCCCGTCATTTTCTTTTTGATATATTTCTTTTAACACATGCGTGATGAGTATTTTCACAAAGGTAAAAACAGCTTGAAAGCCTTTCTAGAAGAACAGGAAAGAAAAGGAAGTTGTAACACCAACGGCCATTATTTTATCTCAGGTTTTACTACAATAAAAAGAATCTAAAGTGTGCTGCTATCCTGGCCACATACTTTTACATTTTTAGCCTTGGAAAAACAGACTCTGACTCCTTGTGTCAGAGTAAGGGCCTCCACACATTGTCCCTGCATTACACTTTTTGATCCTGTTCAAAAATGTTACCCTGTGCAGCTCCATGCATCAAAGGAACACTTGTACACACTGGGATCTATTTCAGCCCTTAGGCAATGAGACCAAAAGACCCTTCTCATAAATTCTAATTCAAAAGTTTTTAGTTATCAAGAGGAAGTTTCCAATTGCTCTCTCACATGTGGGAAAATATGTAAGCTACTGAGAGGACCTTTTGTCTGGGACTTTAATGGGGGCAATTTGCAAAGGGGGAGTGCAAAGGTTCTAATATGCAGTGTGCACAGACAGTAAGCAGGCACATACTTGGTATTTAATGAAATTCCATGAATCATTAGCCATACAATAACCATAGGGTTCTATAAATCACCTGCAAAGATTTTTAGGCCAGTAAGTTGAACAGCACAGTGGCAAAGTAGAACACCTAAATGAGACTGGGAAGCAGGAGGAAGGAAAAGAGAACGATAAAAGGGGGGGCCACACAACGTATTATCCTTTAGCTTCCCTGCCAATCCAAAATTAAATCCTGTTGTTTTAATTTGTTGGCTTTACAGGAAAACAAGGCAATAAAACAAAACTTGTCCTAATAAAAAACACTAAGATCTGAAAGAAGAAAGTGTGTCATGAAGATCACGTGCATTTTAGACATCTGATCTGGAAAACAAATGCTAGGGAAATGCTAATTATAGCTTTTTATTTATTTTTTTTAATTCACCCTTCTGATGGAGCAGGTCTTCTAGAATTCCTTTCCAGATTACAATTAAAAACAAAATCAAATCACATCTTTACAGCAAAACACAAGCTCGATTTTTCCTCATTAGTGGGAATGCAATTGTTATTTACAAGACAGTCTACATGGCCTTTATTAAGTGAAATTCCTGTGTATATTCAATTCTGGGAATACATTAACTTGTACCTAATTTGACAGGTCTAAATTTTCACTCATGTTACTAAAGAAAGAGATATTCGTCTGTGTTTTTAAAAGACATAATGCACCAGATTCTCTGCTACGGCCAAGATCAATTTTGGCTGGTCACAGATCCCTGGTACTCTGCCAGGCTTGGCTCCACCCCAGCACAAGACAAAGCTGCCTGGTGGCACCTAACCTAAATCAGATCGCAATAGTCCCAGAGGGACTGTCCCCCAGTTAAGAATAAATGGAACGCAGCAGCACTTACCCCTCTTGCCCCCTGTATGCCCGCTAAAGTCAGTGTTGATATAGGAGCTGGCAATAGCTGGGATCTCCCCATGCTGAGGGAATTCCACATATTCTGTTCCATTTGTACTGTTCGATATGGCCTTATATGCATGTATTTGCTTTCAATTCATCCCCACTGCCAAGTTTCTCATTCCCTTCCACCCACTCAGAGATGTAGCATTTAACAAAATTATATTCTCCAGATTTTTTTCCCCTTCAAAGCTAATCAAATCTCCTCCTCACCTATGTAAATGCAGAAGCAGACGTACAAAGGTAACTAATCCTGACAACAACGCAAGATATCATCTTAAATATAAACCTAAAGATATCATACTGGGACAGAGATTGCACATCGTTCATTTCAGTGATCTTTAGCATTGTGGACCAAAATTACCCCTGAGACAAGTTCAGTGGAGTGACACTAGGGATAAAATTGGCTCTGTGAGTAAAATGTTCAAAAGCACCTCTGTGACTTTCAATTAGACCTAGGCTCACAAGTGCCTATGAAAAGTGAAAATGAAACTTAGGCTCCTAAATCACTTACTTGCTTTTGAAAATTATACTTTGTGAATCTAAAAAAAGAAACCCAATATGGCCCTTGCATTGGAGAGGGGAGTAAACATGAGTTACTGATAGTTGCAGAGAAATGGCAGAGTGATTGAAAGGCAGCTACATACACATGAACAGCTTTCCCTGCACCACACACAGACTCCTTACAGCAAACTGAGTATATTAAAAACAGAGGCCTCAGTCAGCCAGAGTGGGGCTGAGTTAGGGAACAGCCCCTCTAATCAAAGGTACTTAAAGCAGTGTTAACTCGTTTTCCACATTTTGTGATTCTCTACTCCCCACCCCTCGCTTCCCTTTGAAAAGGGGTCACAGAATGCAGCCAAAATCCATCAGATACCAGCAGTACAATGACCAAGGTGGTATTTAGCCCACATTGCATAGGAGGGGGATGAGGGAGAGAGAATAAAAAGAGATGATAAAGGGTCATGATGATAATCCATTTACCTTTAAATACCAGCACTGCAATCGAGATCTAATACATTTGATGGTTGCCAGCTAGTTCCTCATGATCATTTGTTCACATCACAATAAAACAACCACACAGCATGCTTGCCTGTCTCTACCCATGAGAGGCCCCAGTATTAAAACAGCAGGGAGGTTGCAGGTAAAGAATCCAAGTAAATTAGCAGAATTGTATGCATGCAATGCCTGCCTGCACTGTGCCAGGATCTAGACTTTGTTTTAGTTTTCTATCAAATCCATCAATTTTGAAAATCAAGTGTATAAAAGCTATCGGATAGATACTGCCATAACTGTATGGCAAAACCTAAAAGGCCTTCTATCATGGTTATTCTTCTCTTACCTAAGAGTGAAATGTTAGTAATAAAAGAGCATACCCACCAGTGTGATTTTTACATGTAGAGCAATTAAAAAAAGGTTACTGTGAAAGAATAACTTGATAAATATTATTTTTAATTCATGCAATATATTTTGAAACCAGAGATTTTTTTAAACAATCTTTTGTGTAGCATTGTGCGAAACTGTGACACAACTAACTGTTATGCAACTCAGATGTAGAATGTTTATACTTAAGTTATACTTACCGGTAACTTTGTTATGAATTTTAAAATGGGGATATTTGATGAACAAATTTGCACAGTTTGCTTTTTTGGTGTTTATATTTGCTCAAAATTATGCCCGCTCTTGAGCAGAAAAGCTCCCATTTGAATAGTTTTTGAATTTGATATTCAAAATTTGAATTTTAACATGCTGATAATGGGGGGAAATAACCATTTCATTGAACATAGTGGATAAAAATCTATTTGAGAGGTGCAACGTAACCCAAAACCATATTGCAATATCAGCGCGTGAAATTTGGTGGAAAAATATTCACTAGTTTCACACAGCTCTAATTCTATGTGTAATTTAATCAGTCACATCCTGTGATAATCACTTCTTCTTATGCTGGAAAATTAATAATTTTATATAGATATACACTTAATCATTTTATATAGATACATTGAAAGTTCAATTAAAACACTTTTTCTAAGCCATCTTAAATAAGAGATAAATGTATTTATAGTGTGAGCATTTGGGGTGGTATAGAATAGAACAGAGGAATAACTACCTCTCTTGGTAGTTGGTATCAGATTGCTACTTTTATGAGCCATAAGGTAGTGATTAAGAAGCTTAGTACCTAAAAGCCTGTTTACCACCTTAAAATATGCCGTTTTACTTTTCCCAAATTTTAGGATTCTGCTTCTGAGCATCGATGCAGGAGACAACAATAGGTTCCATCCAATAATGTTTACAATCAAAATCATTAGTGGTGCCGTGTAATCTGTTTTCAGTGTGTTTCCACTTCATACTTTTGTATAGGAATGTTTGTAAGTGGTATGCGCAAGCATGTGTGCTCATGTGTGTCTTTCTAAACTGATGGCCTGAAATAAAACCCCAGATCCAAACACCTCTTGTTGCTAAGGGAGTTCTGTCCCAGACCTAATGTTTGCAGCTGTCCCCTATTTCTATAGTGAGCTGAGCTAAATCCCTGAATGAGAACCCTTTCTCCTTACAAAATTTGTGAAAGTTTGGATTCAGATCTGACTGGGCCCATTTCTCGTTTTCACTCTTCAAGATTCCTTGCCCATTGAATCAAACTATGCAAAAACTTGAACAGTAATGAGATGTGTTTTCTCTGATGGCACAGAAAATCTTAGTTCATTTAGAACCAAATAAAAAGCACAACAGGTTTTTCTTCTTGTTATCATACAGAAAGGGTGGATTCACAACAAGATGACAATAGTTGCTGCAGAGTGTTTGAAGGCACAAGAAAGTAAGACTATCTACATATCTTTTTCTTAGAAAAATACATAAAGCTTACCTGTCATCTGAGATTCCGAGGCCCACCATGTGCAATTAGCTGGCCTTGCCTCTGGAGTTCACTTCCTTCTCAGTTTGTCCAATCTTTACAATTATTTCAACACTTTCGCTTGGAGGTGTATAGGATCAGCCCTCTACAAGAGTTCGTAAAGCTTTGTGGGGCATGGGGTAAGAATATAGCAAGCTTCCTAGTCTTATGCCCCATGTAGGGCAGACCACAATTACACTCCTTGGGTGAAATCCTGACCCATTGTAGTCATTGGCAAAACTTCCATTGACTTCAGTGGGGCCAGAATTTCACCCCTTTTGCTCACCTGAGCGAAATGATTTGTCACCACCACAATTGCCCCTATAGAGCTCACGAAGAATTAAGGAGCCTCAGGTTGGAGGGAAATGTTTATTTAACAATTAGATCAACCACACAATGGCTGAAACCAGATTCTGTTTCTTATTCAGTGAACCCATTGAACTCTGTCTCCATGCCTCTCTATAGCCAACACCTTCTCTCTGCGCTTCCTATTAGTTCAGTGGTCCCCAAACTTTTCACTGTCATGCCCCTGAGTCCCTACCCCTGTGCCTCCCGCCCCCCCAGGAACCGGGGCCAGGAGCAGGGTCATAGCTCGGGGGGGGGGGGCACAGATGGGGTCAGAGGACTGAGGCTGGGGCTGCAGCTGGGGGCGGGTCTGGGGCCAGGAACAGAGCTGCAGGCTGAGGCTGGGGGCGGGGCTAGGGACAGGGCTGGGAGTGGAGCCGCAGCTGCGGGGGCAAGGCAGGGCGTGAAGCTGGGGCTGGGGACGGGAGCAGAACTGGGAGAAGAACAGGGCTGGGTGGTGCTCCCACCCTGCCCCTTGTGGGGGCTGGCCTGGGCCCCATCATGCCCCCTGAAAGTCCCTCTAGGGGGGCACACCCCACAGTTTGGGGACCTCTGTATTAGCTACTTGTGGTATTCACAAGATAGCACTATATAAGCTGCTGCAGTAGCCAGTGGTGCTGCCTATGATGGGAAACACATGTTGCACCCCCTTTAAGGGAGTAGCAACAGCAAGTATGCTCACCTATGTGTGCCTAGGGTACCTGGCAACGCTGCACCACTCTGAACATAGGCCCAACTGAGACCTGACCAAGGACAACAAACTTTAACATTAAACAAACTTCCAAAGCCCAGAACAGTTATGGACATCATTATGTTACCCTGAGCAAAGGTGCAGCTGAGGCCCAGAGAGCTTACTGTCTATATTAAAAATTAACCATGCAGCATCTGCCTTGAAAATAATGGAGCTTGACAGCTGTAGGATGAAAGGCTGCAACAGAGGAAAAACATAGGCCACCACCCTTGACATTGGTGACCACCCCCATGATGACTGCTTCTTCCCACAGCCCCATTTTCTAGAGCTTTTCCCTCTCTTAAGGAAACATATCAGAAAATAGAAGTTTATGTGACCTGACCTTTACCCCAGCATTGAACCTGCTTTCATGTTAATTCCTTTCACAAAAGCCACCACTTGTAAGGTCCCTGCAGTGTTTTGTCTTATATGGCCCTTATTTTATTTATTTATTTGACAGATGATAAGGCACTGATCAGGAAATTCTTAGAGCACATTAAATATGAGGATTTGTTTGCTGCCCTTGATAACTTTTAATGCAGATAGCTAACCAGATGTTTTCTTTAGAGCAGCCTTGGGGAAATGAGAAAAAACAGGAATTTGACTTGTAAGGGTTTCAAAGAAAAAAAGTTTATAGTACCATTACACTACCAGGATTTGCATTTGGGTTTTACTTTTCAGACTTTATATCTTAGCAGTTTTGAAGAATAGAACTCTAGGACCAGGTCCACAGCTGCTGTAAACTGGCATAGCATCCTTGACTTCAAATTCTATTTCCTCCAACCCAGGAAGGTAGGCCCTGAATGGCAGTAGAACCAGGGTGGTTCTATTGCATGAGATTGAGAGATTAGGCTGCAGAGAGGATTGTGGGGTAGGGGTGTCTGCATCCCCTGTGTGCCATTTTTAATGATCTCTTAGAGGCCCTTATTCAGTTGAATGGAGTGCGGCTCTATGGGTGACTGAGCAAAGGGAATGGTGAGTGGATCTGTAACTATGCTGATCCATCACCAAGACTCTCCATATAAAAGCAACCAAAGCTTGTAGGCTAAAATAGAAACCACACATCTCTATAGCTGGTACTGTCCTCTGTAGTGAAGGACAGCTAACAGCCTCAAAACTGTCATGGCACCTCAGTTCAAAGCCCTTTCATTCATGCTTTTCACAGAGGGTAGAATTTATGGCATATAACACAAGTTCTCTGTTGAGCTATGAATTTGTTTTTACACCAGCCATTGTATGCATATATATGTACAAATTACACATGAAGACACATCTAGGTATACACCATAGATAGAAAAATGTATAGCTATTTAAGGAGACAAGGTGGGTGAGGTAATATCTTTTAATGGACCAACTTCTGTTGGTGAAAGAGACAAGCTTTCAAGTCACACAGAGCTCTTCTTCAGGTCTAGGAAAGGCACTCTGAGGCCTGGTCTACACTACGAGTTTAGGTCGAATTTAGCAGCGTTAAATCGAATTAAGCCTGGACACGTCCACACGGCGAAGCCCTTTTTTTCGACTTAAAGGGTCCTTTAAACCGGTTTCTTTACTCCACCTCCGACGAGGGGATTAGCGCTAAAATCGGCCTTTGCGGGTCGGATTTGGGGTAGTGTGGACGGAATTCGACGTTATTGGCCTCCGGGAACTATCCCACAGTGCTTCATTGTGACCGCTCTGGAGAGCACTCTCAACTCAGATGCACTGACCAGGTAGACAGGAAAAGCCCCGTGAACTTTTGAATTTCATTTCCTGTTTGCCCAGCATAGAGAGCACAGGTGACCACGCAGAGCTCATCAGCACAGGTAACCATGGTGGAGTCCCAGAATCGCAAAAGAGCTCCAGCATGGACAGAACAGGAGGTACGGGATCTGCTCGCCATATGGGGACATGAATCAGTGCTAGCTGAACTCCGTAGCAGTAAACGAAAGGGCAAAATATTATAAAAAGTCTCAAAGGCCATGAAGGACAGAGGCCATAACAGGGACGCACAGCAGTGCCGCATGAAAATTAAGGAGCTAAGGCAAGCCTACCACAAAGCCCGAGAGGCAAACGGAAGGTCCGGGGCAGAGCCGCAAACATGCCCCCATGCTAGGGGGTGCAGCCACCACTACCCCAACCGTGTGCTTTGACTCCATCAATGGAGAATCGCACAACAGGGAAGCAGGTTCGGGGTACGAGGAAGATGATGATGAAGACAATGAAGATAGCTCACAGCAAGGAAGCGGAGAAACCGGTTTCCCCAACAGCCAGGATAGGTTTATCACCCTGGACCTGGAACCAGTAACCCCCGAACTCACCCAAGGCGTGCTCCCAGACCCTGAGGGCACACAAGGGACCTCTGGTGAGTGTACCTTTGTAAATATTACACATGGTTTAAAAGCAAGCGTGTTTAATGATTAATGATTAATTTGCCCTGGCAATCGCGGCCAGTACAGCTACTGGAAAAGTCTGTTAATGTGTATGGGGATGGAGTGGAAATCCTCCAGGGACATCTCCAGAAAGCTCTCCTTCATGTACTCCCAAAGCCTTTGCAAAAGGTTTCTGGGGAGGGCTGCCTTATCCCGTCCGCCATGGTAGGACACTTTACCACGCCAGGCCAGTGGCACGTAGTCTGGAATCATTGCATAACAAAGCATGGCAGCGTATGGTCCCGGTGTTTGCTGGCATGCAGACAACATCCATTCCTTATCTCTCTTTGTTATCCTCAGGAGAGTGATATCATTCACGGTCACCTGGTTGAAATGTGGTGATTTTATTAAGGGGACATTCAGAGGTGCCCGTTCCTGCTCGGCTGAACAGAAATGTTCCCCGCTGTTAGCCATGTGGTGGGGGGGGGGAGGGGTGAAGTGATCGTTCCAGAGAATTGGGTGTGGGGGGGGATAGTTGGGTTTGTGCTGCATGTTAACCCGGAAACCGCAGCCCCTCCTTTTACATTGCAAACCCATTTTAAATGGCCAACCCAACGGGTGCTTGGTATGGGAAATGAGGGCGCTACTGTTTGAAACCATTCCCACATGTTAAGAAGGTTAAAAAAGCCAAAAGACTGTGGCTTACCATGGCTGCCTGCAAGCTGAAATCTGTTGCCTGGCACTGCGTGAATGATCTCTCACACCAAACCGGCAGGCCCTCAATATAAGAGGAAAAATGCGACCTTGTAACGAAAGCACATGTGCTGTGTAATGTGAACAGCAAAATTTAACGTGAAAGAGTGTACCCATTGTTCTCTAAAATGTGTCTTTTTTAACCACCTCTCCCTTCTCCTCCACCAGCTGCAAATGTTTCTCCTTCACAGAGGCTAGTGAAGATTAGAAGGAGAAAATGGCGGACTCGGGATGATATGTTCTCGGAGCTCCAGATGTCCTCCCACGCTGACAGAGCACAGCAGAATGCATGGAGGCAGTCAATGTCAGAGTGCAAAAAAGCACAATATGAACGAGAGGAGAGGTGGCGGGCTGAATCGTGGGCTGAAGAGAACAAGTGGCGGGCTGAAGAGGATAGGTGGCATCAGCTTGCTGACAAAAGGCAAGAGTCGATGCTCCGGTTGCTGGAGCATCAAACTGATATGCTCCAGCGTACGGTTGAGCTGCAGGAAAGGCAGCAGGAGCAGAGACTGCCGCTACAGCCCCTGTGTAACCAACAGCCCTCCTCCCCAAGTTCCATAGCCTCCTCGCACAGACGCCCAAGAACACGGTGGGGGGGCCTCCGGCCACCCAGTCACTCCACCCCAGATGATTGCCCAAGCATCAGAAGGCTGGCCTTCAATAAGTGTTAAAGTTTTAAAGTTTTAAACTGCAGTGTGTCCTTTTCCTTCCCTCCTCCCCCACCTCTCCCGGGCTACCTTGGCAGTTATCCCCCTAGCTGTGTGATGAATTAATAAAGAATGCATGAATGTGAAGTAACAATGACTTTATTGCCTCTGCAAGCGGGAGGGGTGGGGGCGGGTGGTTAGTTTACAGGGAAGTAGAGTGAACTGGCGGGGTGGGGGGGAGGGTTCATCAAGGAGAAACAAACAGAAGTTTTACACCGTAGCCTGGCCAGTCACAAAATTCGTTTTCAAAGCTTCTCTGATGCGCACCATGCCCTGCTGTACTCTTCTAACCGCCCTGGTGTCTGGCTGCGCGTAATCAGCAGCCAGGCGATTTGCCTCAACCTCCCACCCCGCCATAAATGTCTCCCCCTTACTCTCACAGATATTGTGGAGCGCACAGCAAGCAGCAATAACAATTGGAATATTGGCTTCGCTGAGGTCTATCCGAGTCAGTAAACTGCGCCAGCGCACTTTTAAACGTCCAAATGCACATTCCACCACCATTCGGCACTTGTTCAGCCTATAGTTGAACAGGTCCTGACTACTGTCCAGGCTGCCTGTGTACGGCTTCATGAGCCATGGCATTAAGGGGTAAGCTGGGTCCTCAAGGATAACGCTAGGCATTTCAACATCCCCAACGGTTATTTTCTGGTCCAGGAAGAAAGTCCCTTCCTCCAGCTTTTGAAACAGACCAGAGTTCCTGAAGACGCGAGCATCATGTACCTTTCCCGGCCATCCTACGTTGATGTTAGTGAAACGTCCCTTGTGATCCACCGGGGCTTGCAGCAGCATTGAAAAGTACCCCTTGCGGTTTATGTACTCGGTGGCTTGGTGCTCCGGTGACAAGATAGGGATATGGGTTCCGTCTATCGCCCCACCACAGTTTGGGAATCCCATTGCAGCAAAGCCATCCACTATGACCTGCACGTTTCCCAGAGTCACTACCCTTGATATCAGCAGGTCTTTGATTGCGTTGGCTACTTGGATTACTGCAGCCCCTACAGTAGATTTGCCCACTCCAAATTGATTCCCGACTGACCGGTAGCTGTCTGGCGTTGCAAGCTTCCACAGGGCTATCGCCACTCGCTTCTCAACTGTGAGGGCTGCTCTCATCCTGGTATTCTGGTGCTTCAGGGCAGAGGAAAGCAAGTCACAAAGTTCCATGAAAGCGCCCTTACACATGCGAAAGTTTCGCAGCCACTGGGAATCGTCCCACACCTGCAACACGATGTGGTCCCACCAGTCTGTGCTTGTTTCCCGGGCCCAGAATCGGCGTTCCACGCCATGAACCTGTCCCAGTAACACCATGATTTGCACATTGCTGGGGCCTGTACTTTGTGAGAGGTCTATGTCCATGTCAATTTCCTCATCACTCTCGTCGCCGCACTGCAATCGCTGCAATCGCCTCCTCGCCTGGTTTTGCTTTGGCATGTTCTGGCTCTGCATACACTCCAGGACAATGCATGTGGTGTTCATAGTGCTCATAATTGCCGCGGTGATCTGAGCAGGCTCCATGATCTCAGTGCTATGGCGTCTGGGCTGAAAAAAGGCGCAAAACTATTGTCTGACGGAGGGAGGGAGGGGCGAGTGACGACATGGCTTACAGGTACAGGGAATTAAAATCAACAAAGGTGGCTGTGCATCAGGGAGAAACACAAACAACTGTCACATAGAATGGCCCCCCCAAAGATTGAACTCAAAACCCTGGGTTTAGCAGGCCGTTGATTTCACGGAGGGAGGGGGAAGCAAATGAATACAGAACAAATCTGGTCCATCTATTTTTTACATCTTAACCTCGCAGCAGATGGTGCAGCATGACTGATAGCCATCGGCATCTTCTGGGTGCTTGGCAGAAGATGCTGTATTATGACTGCTAGCCATCATCGTCAAGACGGTTCAATAGGACTGCCGGCAGGACTGAGTCTCCAGGAGACAAAACATGTCTGCCCAGGTGCCTCTGATTGAACTCACTGAGGAATACGACGACGATGGATACCAGTCGTAATACACCATCTACTGCCAAAAGGCAAGGAGCTGCTGCTGTATAGCAATGCAGTCCCACGTCTGCCAGCACCCAGATAGCCGATGACGGCTACCAGTCATACTGCACTGTCTACTGCCAAAAGGCAATTAGCTGCTGCTGTGTAGCAATGCAGTACCACGTCTGCCGGCACCCAGATGACATTTGGTGACGGTGAGCTGAGCTGAGCTGAGTGGGCTCCATGCTTGCCGTGGTATGTTGTCTGCACAGGTAACCCAGGTAAAAAGGCGCGAATCGATTGTCTGCCATTGCTCTGACGGAGGGGGAGGGGCCTGACGACATGTACCCAGAACCCCCCGCGACACTGTTTTTGCATCATCAGGCATTGGGATCTCAACCCTGAATTCCAATGGGCAGCGGAGACTGCGGGAACTGTGGGATAGCTACCCACAGTGCAACGCTCTGGAAGTCGACGCTAGCCTCAGTACTGTGGACGCGGTCCGCCGACTTAATACACTTAGAGCATTTTATGTGGGGACACACACAATTGACTGTATAAAACCGATTACTATAAAACTGGCTTCTATAAATTCGACCTAATTTCGTAGTGTAGACATATCCTAAGCGTTACAGCTAAATGCAAGGTGGAACAGATTGTTTAGCATCAGTATTAAGGGATCATTCAAGGTAGAGTGGCCTGTTAACATCTCTGCAGTCATTGGACAAAAAGAAAGGGGGATGGGGGGAGGTGGCTTTTTTTCCACAGCATCTAGCTTCCAGGTTTCTGTACTGTTAATGCTGATTGAAAATTTTCAACATCAGAAATGTCAACAAATTTCTGAAGTTTACAATTTCAAAATTACAACTGAATAAAATGTTGGTCAGTTTTGATGAGACTTACAAATGAGGAAGTGTGAAAACAAACACTGCAGATTTGTGAATCATATTGAGACTATATGGATCATTGAAGTTGTATGGACCTTAAACATTTATCATACAAGAATTTAAATAATACAATTCACTGAATTTTATGGTGCTTTACAAAATTATCAGTTAATGTATTTTTGAATGAAAATACTACTTTTCCTGCCAGCACTGAGGGATGATTTGATAGAAGTGACTAAATGGTGCATGTTCTCTCTTTAGATAACTTCTTTGATAGTTCAAGGACATTACATCATGCTGCAAAGTGGGAGAGTCAAGCTCAAATCTAGATTTGAGTTTCTACTCTCTAGGCCCATCTTTATGGGTTATATTCCTGTCTTTATACGGTTATCTGTATGACAGAACTTTACCATATTGAACAGAATTGTGAGCCATCAAGTCAGTTGACATGATGCTGATCACTACTGATAGGCCAATGTAAACTACAACAATCTGAGTGCAGTATCATGATTAAATCCTGATTAAACCGGGCTTTAATCACAATTAGCTGACAGGTACTGAATGCAATTTCTCCTGGTCTACACTGGTTCACAATTACATTCAACATTGCGTAATGTAGATAAGCATTTTTGGGTCAGACCCAGTCCAGAGTATTTCCTCACTGTCAAACAGCTGCTAGGAGCAGTTATATGAAGGAAAAAATTACCTATCCTCTGAGCTAGAGATAAGCTGCTGTATTGTAATTATAATTATGGAGATGGAGGAAAGAAAAAATATGCCAATCATGAAGGGGTACAGGGAAACCAGACTCTTTCCAACCTAAACACTGTGGCAAATGAAAAAGTCTTAATTAGAGAACTGGTAGGCATAGAAAAAGAGCCCATCCTAAATGAATTGTGGTGTGATGAGCATAAAGAAAATGTTTTTTAAGAAGTTCTTTGACTCCCACTGAGTGCTTGTTTCTTAGACTTCCTTGCCTAATAATGTGAGCATTTAAATGGCCCCAACTCCCAAGTAACTAGTCTTTGAAGTTAGCACCTCATTGAGGTATAGAGTTCATACGTTTGCTACTCCTATTATTAGGCTGGAAACCATTTTCTGCATGGTTGGCTTAACAGAGCAACAGAACATTGATTTGTATAGGGATTGAGAAGGCTGTCCACACAAAGGAAAGGACTACAAACTTCATTTATTTGAACAGAACCTTGCAATTAATAGAAAAGAGCAAAAGTCTGGGAAGCCCCTTAAATTGCACAATTAGAAATATTTTTCATCCTTGCGATATTTGCAATGGGTAGGCACATAACCGAAGATTTCTAGAATAAGAGTTTATTGGGGAGATGTAATTGTGATGAAGTGCTGTAGCAGAATGATGACCATCCATAAAAGAATGCCTGTTTAAATTATTATTATGTATGTATTAATTATTATTTATTTGTATTACAGGAGATCCTAGAGATGCCAACCAATCCTGGGGCCACATTCTGTTTCACATAGTCGGAGACAGTTCCTGTCTTGAAAAGTACATGATCTAAATAGAGAACACAGACAAGGAAGTATTATTATTAGCCCCATCCAATGCCTTGACCACAAGACCACCCTTCTGTAAATACCCCATAAAATAAATGCTAAGAAGATGATGCAAATAAAGTTTTAGAAATTATCTTCTTGTTCCAGTCTATCTTTTTTGAGCTCATCATCATAGCAGCTTCCAAGCTTATTTCTACCATAACTATTGTTAAATTTCTGATTTTATGAGAGGGCGGGAGTCAGGTGTCAGGATTTTCTTCCCATCTATGTCAGTGACTCTTTCACTGACCAGGGGCAAGTCAATTAACTTCTCTGTGTCTCAATTTACCAACTGAAAAATGGGTCTAATAATACAGACCTCACAGAGGTTTAATTAATGGACCACATGCCATTCTCATTTATACCAGTAGAGTTACTCCAGATTTACATCACTGTAAGTAACAGCAGATTTCAGGCCAATGTTTATAGTTTCCTATCCTTTGACAAATGCCACTGTAGGAACACAATTATTATCAGTTTATACTCTTGTGAAAATTAGAGATTCTTTAGACAGTTATATATGCAACAGAATCCTATGGCACAAATAGCTTTCTTACTATATTAGCCTGCTTAGGGTTTGGAAAGTCATTTGCAGGCAATTTCATTTGTTTTTATTAACTCACTGAGAGGAGTGAATCACAGTTTCCACAGAAGTCAGTTGACATGTTAATAACATATGTTCATGTTACCGAAATAAAGTAATAGATTTCAGAATGGCTATAAGGGGCGGGGGGCGGAGGGGAACAGCTCCATAAACTAGGTGGTCCTATATCCAAAATGTCATGGTGTGTTGGATGGCCATGCATTTTTTAAAATAGTTTATTTTTATTAAATTTTTGCAAATGTATAACATCACCCCATAGAGTACCACAGAGTACAAGAACATTATGCCAGCATGAAATCAAAATTATAAGACTAGAGTGTATTCAGTCACTTCTCATCCAATAAAACAACATCCCCCATAAAAGTGTGGTAGACCTGAGTATCTCCAGGGTTATGTGCTTAACAGAATAGCTGCATGACTCTTGACTCAGAAACAAGTCTCATCAATTATCTCTGACTCCACACAGAAGGATGGGTGGGGAAGAGGGGTTAGTCCCTACTCCAGCTGTTTTCAGTTCATCCTTTGCCATATTAAAAATACCTTTAGTTCATAATCGAATCAAGGTGAAATTTTACATCCAGGGTAACTGGATGAAATCCTAGGCCAGTGTTATACAGGAATTCAGACTAGATGAGCTAATGGTTCCTTGTGACCTTAAAATCTGAATCTATGCATCTTCTACTCCCTTGTTGTCTTGCATAATGTATCCATAACACAAAAGAAAACTTTACAAACATACCTTTTGGTTAGAAACTTGCATAGCTTTTCAATATAATCAGGAGTCATTGTTGACGGTTACCAAAAAAAAAAAAAAAAAAAGTCCTGATCCTGCAATGAACTCAATGCAGGTGGACCTATGTACTCATAGATGTGGAAGATTTTAGCCCCTAGGTACAATAAGGAAATTCACACTGATGTAAGTTCCATGTATTTATCTTCACAACACCCCTGTGAGGTAGGGGAGTGCTAATATCCCAGTCTTACAGATGGAGAACAGAGAATAAGTGTCTTGCCCAAGGTTACACAGGAAGCTTGTGACAGAGTGAGGACTTGAGCCCTGGTCTTCTGAGTCCCAGGCTAGTCACTAGACCTGCTGAACCTCAACAAGGCAGGACAATAGCCTGGATAAGATCAACTCTGGAATTGAATGAATACTGCAAAACATTTTCATCAGCATTCTCTCCAATTTTAGAATTTATTTTCTTCCCCCATGCTATGGCCTCTCCTGTGTTTGCACTGCAACATAACTTGCTGGCAGGACAATTGCTAGGACTGTCCTTTTGGTTCCATACACTTTAAATTATGCCATATAACTCTTTCTGAAGTCCTAGCTCTTCCAGTGTGTATGGAGTGCTGTCTTGCTCATTGCATATTCAAAGGGAATTAAAATTATCCATCCTTTTCAACCAAAATGCCGTGAAACAGTCACCTGCTCTTTATTTCATTTCCTTCCTAACAGTGCAGATTGCTAAATTATCCATGCATATCTTTGTGATCCACTATGAAGAAGTTCTCTCAGCTAATATTGTGTCCACACTAACCAGATATTTATTAATCTTAGCTCATTTCCCCAACATCTTGCATTCTCAGAATAGTAGCATGTCCATCATTTCTTATCTCCATATTTTCAATTTCCTTCTTAGTCTCCTTTTAATCTTAAAGGAAAATTGTTCTGCTTACTTTAGACGTAATAGATAATACCTTATATAGGTAATTATGTAAAATGCCTTTAAATGGCTATGCAGTGTAGTTGTAGCCATGCCTGTCCCGAGATATTAGCAAGACAAGATGGGTGAGGTACTATCTTTTATTGGATCACCTTCTGTTGGTGAGAGAGACAAGCTTTTGAGACTCACAGAGCTCTTCTTCAGGTCTGGAAAAGATACTCCAAGGGTCACAGATAAATGCAAGGTGGAACATATTGTTTAGCATAAGTAGTTAGCACATATTCAAAGGGGCCATTCAAGCCACAATTCTGGTCTTTCCTACATTTCTGTTCTCACTTCCTATGACTCTCCTCTTCATGCCCTTTGTTCTGTCACCTTAAAGCTCCGTTTAGCTCCTTCTCCCACGTTTTCACTTTGCCCCTTCAGCTTGGAAATGCATTCCTTCTTCTAAATACCATGTGCACACCCTCAGCTTCTGTAACTTCCTCCTCCGAACACATTTATTCCAGCTTGACTTCCACTGCTGGGATTCACTGTGCTTAAACCCCCTGCTAATATCATGCCTGCTCATAACTCCTTACATAATCATTATCTTTCTTTAACAAGCTATTTAACTTGAAAATGAAAGGAGAATCATGTCCTTTATTCAGACAGAAACAGGTTTGTAATCATCAAGATGGGAAAGGAAATACAGCAAAACCTGAAGGAGGTGAATAAGAATTTGATTAAAATAGAATATCCTTCAAAATTTGCAGGAATGTGAAGAAGCATCTTTTAATAAATAAGATCGAAAAGATTCTGATTTGCTTAAAGAGAGCATGATCCAAAGCCCACTGAAAACAATGAAAAGACTCCCACTGAATTTAACTGGCTTTGGATCAGTCCCCAGGGGCCTATTCCTGCAAGATACCTAGCAACCCTATCTCCCATTAATTTAAATGGCAAAGGGAAGTGCCCAGGGCTTCACAGGAGGTGTTTAGAGGCAATTAAGCAGGATTGGACACTGAAAGCCCTCCTCTGCACAAGTGCACAACTAAAATGTCAGTTTGCACCCTGCAGCCTGCTAGCTAGGAGTGTCCAGATCTGGCTGCTTGTGCTTATCCTGTTGTCAGGAGCACACTACTTCTTTCTGCTTTTGTGATGAAGAGCAGGATTTTGCCCTAAATGAGGGGAAAAGAACATATTAGGAAACTCATCCCAGAAATCTTGATTATCATAGAAATGTAGGGCTGGAAGAGACCTTGAGAGGTCATCTAGTCCAGCTACCATACTGAGACAGAACCAAATATACCAAGACTATTCCTGACTGATGTTTGTCTAACCTGTTCTCAGAAACCTCCAAAGACGAGGATTCCACAAACTCCCTTGTAAACCTATTCCAGAGTTTAGATTATCCTTAAATTTAGAAAGGTTTTTTTAATGTCTAACCTAAATCTTCTTTGCTGCGGATTAAGCTCATTACTTCTTGTCCTACCTTCAGTGGACACGGAGAACAATTGATCACTGTCTTCTTTATATCAGCCTTTAAGATATTTGAAGACTTACCAGGTCCCCCTTCAGTATTCTTTTCTCAAGACTAAACATACCCAGTTTGTTAACTCTTCCCTCATAAATCAGGTTTTCGGAACCTTTTATCATTTTTGATGTTCTCCTCTAGACTCTCTCAAATTTGTGTACATTTTTCTAAAGTGTGGAGCCCCAAACTGGACACAATATTCCAGTTAAGGTCTCACTGGTGCTGAGTAGAACAGGACTCCTGTGTCTTACATACAACACTCTTGTTAATACATCCCAGAATAATATTACCCCTTTTTGGAACTGCATCACATTGTTGGCTCATTTGTGATTGTCTATAACCCCCAAATCCTCTTTTTCAGTACTACTAGCCAGTTATTCTCCATTTTGTATTTGTGATTTGATTTTTACTTCCTAAGTGCAATACTTTGCACTTGTCTTTATTGCATTTCATCTTGTTGATTTGAGACCAATTCTCTACTTTGTCAAGGTCATTCTGAATTCTAATCCTGTCCTCCAAAGTGCTCATCACCCCTTCCAGCTTAGTGTCATCTGCAAATTTTATAAACATACTGTCCACTCCATTATCCAAATTGTTAATGAGAACGTTGAATGGTACTGGACCCAGGACTGACCCCTTCAGGACCCCACTAGATACGTCCTCTCTGTTTGACAGTGAACAACGGATAACTACTCTTTGAATATGGGTTTTCAACCAATTGTGCACCCACCTTAGACTAATTTAATTTAGACCACATTTCCCTAGTTTGCTTATGAGTATGTCAAAAGCCTTACTAAAATCAAGATAAATCAAGACTACTGCTTCACCTTTATCCACTAGGTCAATAACCCTGTCAAATGAAGAAATTAGGTTGGTCTGGCATGATTTGTTCTTGACAAATCCATGTTGGCTATTACTTATCACTAGGGCTGTCGATTAATCCCAGTTAATTTACACGATTAACTCAAAACAATTAATGACAATTACAAAAATTAATCATGATTAATTGCACTGTTAAACAATAGAATACCAATTTAAATTTATTAAAATTTTTGGGTGTTTTTCTACATTTTCAAAAATATCAATTTCAGTTACAACACAGAATACAAAGTGTACAGTGCTCACTTTATATTATTTTTTATTACAAATATTTGCACTGTAAAAATGATTAACAAAAGAAATAGTATTTTTCAATTCACCTCATACAAGTACTGTAGAGCAATCTTTTTATCGTGAAAGTGCAACTTACAAATGTAGATTATTTTGTTACATAACTGCACTCAAAAACAAAACAATTTAAAACTTCAGAGCCTACAAGACCACTCAGTCCTTCTTCTTGCTCAGCCAATCGCTAAGAGAAACAAGTTTGTTTACATTTATGGGAGATAATGCTGCCCACTTGTTAATTACAATGTCACCTGAAAGTGACAACAGACATTCACATGGCACTGTTGTAGCTGGCATTGCAAGATAGTTGCATGCCAGATGAGCTAAAGATACATATGCCTCACATGCTTTGGCCATCATTCCAGAGGACCTGCTTCCATGCTGACAACACTCGTTAAAAAAAAAGTGTGACTGAACTCCTTGGGGGGTCAATTGTATGTCTCCTGCTCTGTTTTACCCACATTCTGACATATATTTCATGTTACAGCTGTCTCGGATGATGATCCAGCACATGTTGTTCATTTTAAGAACACTTTCACTGCAAATTTGACAAAATGAAAAGAAGATATCAATGTGAAATTTCTAAAGATAGCTACAGGACTTGACCCAAGATTTAAGAATCTGAAGTGCTGTCCAAAATCTGAGAGGGACGAGGTGTGGAGCATGCTTTCAGAAGTCTTAAAAGAGCAACACTCAGATGCGGAAACTACAGAACCCAAATCACCAAAAAAGAAAATCAACCTTCTGCTGGTGGCATCTGACTCAGATGATGAAAATGAACATGCGTTGGTCTGCACTTCTTTGGATTGTTATTGAGCAGAACCTGTCATCAGCATGGACGCATGTCTTCTGGAATGGTGGTTGAAGCATGAAGGGACATATGAATCTTTAGCGCATCTGGCATGTAAATATCTTGCAACACCGGCTACAACAGTGCCATGTGCACACCTGTTCTCACTTTCCGGTGACATTGTAAACAAGAAGCAGGCAGCATTATCTTCTGCAAATGTAAACAAACTTGTTTGTCTGAGCCATTGTCTGAACAAGGAGTAGGACTGATTGGACTTGTAGGCTCTAAAGTTTTACATTGTTTTATTGAATGCAGGTTTTTTGTACATAATTCTACATTTGTAAGTTCAACTTTTATGATAAAGAGATTGCACTACAGTACTTGTATTAGGTGAATTGAAAAATACTCTCTTTTGTTTTTTACAGTGCAAATATTTGTAATAAAAATAAATATACATTTGAAAACAGAAAACATCTAAAAATATTTAAAAAATGGTATTCAATCATTGTTTAACAGCACTATTAATCACGTGATTAATCATGATTAATTTTTTTAATAGCTTGACAGCCCTATTTATCACCCTATTGTCTTTTGAGTGGTTACAAATTCATTGCTTAATAATTTTTTCCAGTATCTTTCCAGGTTTTGAAGTTAGGGTAACTGGCCTATAATCTGTGGGTCCTCCTTGTTCCCTTTTTAAAAGATAGGTTCTATATTTGCCATTCTCCAGTCCTTGGAAGTTTCACCCTTCATCCATGAGTGCTCAAAGATAATTGCTAATGATTTCAAGATTGTTTCAGCTTAAATACCCTGGGATGAATTTCACCAGGCCCTGCCAACTCGAATACATCTACTTATCTAATATTCTGTAACCTGTTATCTCCCTATTTTGGCTTGTGTTTCTTCTCCCTTGTTGTTAATATTAATTGTGTTAAGCATCTGGTTACAATTAACCTTTTCAGTGAAGACTGAAGCAAAATAGGCATTAAACAGTTCAGCCTTCTTGATGTCATCCTTTATTAGATCTCCTTCCCCCCTAAGTAGTGGACCTACACATTCCTTTTGTTGGTCTTTCTCTTGCTGTGAATGTACTTACAGAACCTCTTCATATTGTCTGTTATGTCTCTATCTAGGTGTAACTCATTTTGTGCCTTAGCCTTTTGTCCCTACATGCTTGTGCTATTCTTTTGTATTCGTCCTTTGGAATTTGTCCATGCGTCCACTTTTTTGAAGGATTTCCTTTTGACTTTCAGGTCATTACAGTGCTTCAGATGCATCCATATTGTCCTCTTACTATGATTATTATCAATAATATTCTCTATGAGTTTTAGCCATGTTCATATTAAAAACAAAGACACATGTAATGAAAGAATAATATTAAGGTGGCATCATTTCAGCAGATCCAAGAAAAATATGTTCAGAATCTCTGTTTCAGTGCTTCTGTGGTCACCATCACAACAGTATCCGAACACCTCACAAACACCAATGAAATTTATCTTTGTAACACCCCTGCATGGGAGGGAAGTGTCACTATTCCCATCTTACAAAGGGAGAACTGAGGCACAGAAAGAATTCTTGATTTGCATAAGGTCACTCATGGCAGAACAGGGAATTGAACCTAGCTCTCTTGAATCTCAGCCTAATCTCGTAATCACAAAGCCATACTTCCATCTAAACAAGGCTGCTACTGAAATAGTTACTTAGGTCTGGTCCATACACCCAGGCTTTGTTGTACCGCTTTAACTGTGTCAGTTCATATATTTAAAACAGTACAGCCCTCCCCCCCACCAAATGGATGAGGTCAGAACAGTATGAAGGTATCGCTTATTCCAGACATTGTACTGCTCTAATTATTTCAGTAAAAAATAACACCCCTGATCGCACTAGTTAAATCATCACAAAAGCTGCATGTAGACCAGGCCTTTGTTTTATTAGTTTATCTCATAACTTTATTTTGCACAATCTCATTATCTCCAGTGCCTCCTACTGTTCAGAGCTGCGCTAAACTGTAGTGAATGCAAAGCTCAACCAAACCAAATGAACAAAAGGAGAACACAAATTAAGTGAAATTAAATACATTGGCCAAGCTTCTTTGTTGAACTAAGCACCTTTGTTGTACATATGTGGGAAAAGACAGTCTGACCACAGCTCACCCAGATTCTTTAGACACACACGCCCAGCGATATGTATTTGTGAATATTTTCCACATTTATATCTGCTAACCAACATAACCAGTTTTTACTTGTTTAATTACTGCTGAAGAAAGAGGAACTGTCAGTGCTTTAAGAGTTATGCCAAAGCACAGGGTGGGTTCTGTGATTCATATGCTGCATGGCTACAGAATCCAAGACCCAGCATCAGGAATGCCAGGCAGTAAAAGAAGAGGAAGAAGTGGCAGCAGCAGCCAAGCTCTACCACATTCTTTTTAAAGTCTAACTCTCCTGTTAAATTAATGCCATTCCTTACTTTCCCTTTAGTTTAGCCTTATAGCTGCCAAATTAGCAAAGACACTGGTACAGGAGGATCTAGGAGTGACCGTGGAAAATGAAATAAAGTAAAAGAGATTTTTCAGTAGCAGATCACAATGGACTGTTGAAAGGTTCCATAATTGAAAGGAAAATATGATGTAGTAAAGTTCGTCATCTTAATCATAACAAAAGAAAAAGATCTGAGATCTGCACCAGATCTCCATGCATCTAAAAGTAAAAAATATGTATTTCGATATTTGGAATAACCATACATACAGAGGGATCTAAGCATTTCTTAATGCATATGATTAATGACAGATAGACCTTGCCACTTACAGAGGTGAATTTCCAGTTTGATCTTATACAGTTCTGGAGATATAAAATTCCACCTATCTTGTAGTTCTAATTCTTCCTTTGCCATTGACCTTGGTAAGTCTTGATCAACTAATTTAAGCTCACTGACTCAGTTTCTCAATCTGGATAATGCACATAATATTTACCTACCTCACAGAAGACTTAAAGATTAATCCGAACCCAATTGTGTCTCACATAAAATCTCATGGGAGTAGGGGGGAAATAGATGCAAAAAATGCCACCAGGATTTTTGTATATTATGGTCACTACATCATCCATTCTGGAATGCAGGAATGTTGGGCAGAAACAGGCAGATACTTTGGCCTGTGCTCTACACTAAACGATAGTCTAAATCTTACGTCTAGAACCACTGATCAGAAGCCCTTTTTTGCCCCTCTCCTGGAATTTACGACTCAATCCTGGGAAGTATAAGTATGCCCACTGGGGAAACTGAGACACCCAGGGTCTGTCTATACAGCAAAGAAAAACCCACAGCTGCCCTGTGCCAGCCAACTCAGCCTTGAGAGGCTTGGGCTGTGGGGCTGTTTCATTGCTGTGTAGACTGCTGGGCTCAGGCTGGAGGCTGAGCTCTGGGACCCTCCCACCCTGCAGGGTCCTAGAGCCTGGGCTCCAGCCTGACCCAGGAAGTCTACACAGCAATGAAACAGCCCCACAACCCAAGCCCCGTGAGCCTGAGTTAGCTGGCTCAGGCCAGCCATGGGTTTTTCTTTGCTGTGTAGACAGACCCACATAGGCTAAGGCACTTGCCCATTGCCATGGAGGGAATCTGTGTGACACCTGAGATTAAAACTCCGCACTTCCTGTCTGTTAGTCCAATGCTTAAATCACTGGTGAACCACCTCTCTAAATATCAACTCATGATAGTAAAAATCCACACGTTCTAAATGCCCATCACCTTGAGATTAAGGACCTGATTCTGTTCTCATCTACATTGGTGTATACAAGGAGTAGCTCCATTAAGTACTGTCTGTATGTATGTATCTATCTGTTGTCTCTTGTTTTATACTCAGATTGCAAGCTCTGTGGGGCAGAGACTGCCTTTTTATTCTGTGTTTGTACAGTACCTAACACAGTGGGCTCCTTCTCCATGACAGGGACTCTTGGACACTACAATAATACAAATAATAAATACCAATAATAAACTTGAATGGGGTTACACTGACATTAAAGGAGAGAAATATCTGGCTCTATAAGTTTTGTGCTCTACCAGCTGAATTAGACAGTCTAGTGTAGTTTATTTTATGCTGTGCTAACATGGATATAGAATAATGGCTGAAGCAAGAAGCTACTTTTGAAACATATCCATGATTCAAGGAGGAACAAGAGAGGTAGTGTTAAGGTATGTTTGTTATTAAGGTTTACATTCCTCAGACTGTATTGATGGTGTAAGTATTGGTTTCCAGGAGCCAAATTCTGAATTCAGGTCTGGAATTATTCTGGATCCAGGATAACTCCATTGGAGTCAATTATTCCAGGCTTTCTCTTTATAATGGAGATTAGAAACTAACCTTTCCTACCACTGCTGCCTATCGCATGTATATAAGTAGTATGTGGCTATGTTCAGAACAGTAGTGTTATTTATATTGAGGTTGCATCTAACCAGGGATCTAACCTATTGTATAAACACTGTACAAGCCAACAGCACAAAGAGAGTTCTTGTCCCAAATAGCTCACAATCTAAGATTTAGACAAAAAGTGATGGGTGAATACAAACAAAAGAAGAGGTAGAGGAAAAAGATTATAGTAGAGACTGGGTATGCAACAGAGATCTCATAGGCATGAGTGGTTACTTGCCTAACCAGTAATGGCAGATACTGAGTATCTAACCTATAAGAGACAGGTACTGAAAACACAGATGCTCCCCAGACTGTGCACGCAATGTGGGGTCTACACAGAGAGCATAACAGTTCTACATAGTATAAAAAGCTCACTATCAGCAGGGATTAAGGATTACATAAATTCTATCACATGAAAGGCCATGCAAAAGAAAATTACCATTTAGGGGACTGCTGATGGAGATCCAGCACATTTTATGCTCAGTGTGTATCAGTTTGTGAAGGTTCTGTGCAAAGCTTGAAACAATTTCCACTGCTAAATGTAAACAAGGCTTTCAGATAGTCCTGTGATGTTGGGATGTAAAGACCAAATGAGATCCATTTACACAAGTAAAATGAATATTTAAATAAAAACAGCCACCATCAATTTTTTTTTAAATATGCTGTTTTGGTTAATGCAACATACTGTATTTCTGCCAACAAAGACAGTTTCTGATCAGGACACGCCGTGTTTTCCCCTGGAGATTTTGCAGGCAGGGTGGTCCTCCATGAGGGACGGGAAGGGGCTTGGTTAACATTACACATCTTTCATATATGCAGGCTGGTAAATGTAAGGCATTACAGCTGTGCAGTTTGTTACCTAAAACTAAGCTGAAAGGATTCAAAACACACAAGACCTACAGGAATAAGAGCTAGTCACTTTCAACACCTTTTATTCTTCCTCTACTTAACAATCAAACAAATTACATTTTATTTATGAAACAAAACTTTCCTAGACAATACATAGCAAATTGAAGTGGAACAGGAAGGGTGGGATAGAACAAAAATAATCATCCTAAATTATTTATTATTTGTCTTGAAAATTACTAAAAAAAGATTGGATCCCCACTACGCCAGGCATTGTTGATATAGGTGGTAAGAGAGAGCCCTGGCCCTGAAAAGCTCACATTCTGTACCCTAGAAGTCAATGTCAATTCAAGACAATTTTGCCATTGCACTTCAATAGGAGCAGGAGCTGTCCTTTAGACTTAAGGCCATATGATGGCCAGTGAAACCAATGGCACAGGGGTCTGAGCAATTGTGGATCCAATTGATTTCAATGGGACTACATATGACTTCAGTTCAGGAAAGCATCCTTATTCAGAAAGGTTACTGAAGCATATGCTTAAATCCAATTGGATTTAAGAACATACTTAAAGTTAAGCACATGCTTAAGTGCTTTCCTGAAATCAGGGCCTATGTGAGTAACTGCTCACCACTAGGAATATGGGAGTCATAATCTCGACCTTTCCCACTTACTCCCATTCCAGATTCAAACATACAGTAAAGGTTGAACTATAGAGTACAAGGCAATCTATTTAAACTAGCAGGAAGATGTTTATACAGTTATGTGCAGATAGAACCTATGAAGGCCCTGAAATAATGTAGTAATCTAGCTAGCTCAAAAAACAAACCTTCTTGCTTGGAGGAATGACTCAGATACCTCCTTTCACATTGTCAGGTGATTTAGAAACCAGGCAGGTTGGAAATTATGCTCCTCTCTTTAAAAGGGGAAGCAAAAGAATTCTTAATGATAATATTTGGTGGGTATACATTCCGAGGGACCAGCTATTATTTCTTTCATACCTGTTATTAATATTATTATTATTAATAACTAGTATTTTCCATCCGTCATAGAGCAGGCATGTGCTTGGATCTGACTGTTAGGGTTGTGCATACAGGACCATTATGTAACATTATTACTGTTATTAAGTGTAAATGGACTCAGCAATCCTCATGCTTTAGATGTGTGATTAGTGGCACTTCACAGATCTAAGCTGCAAAAGGAAGATGAATTTTCAAACGCATTCAAACAGGAAATCGTAAAAGGACAGATACTGTCCCGTTTACTCACACTCAGTACCTTATTGCATAAGCAGTCCTACTGGAACAAATGGGACTGTTTGTATAGTAAAGTATTCAATGTGAGTGAAGGTGGAAGAATTTGGCCATTAATCTTAAAGCATTTTCTTGAGCTGCTGCCCCAAAACTATCATATATTATAACAAATCTGTGATTAAGAAGGACTTCGTGGATGTTGTTAATCTTCAAATGATGGCCACTTTCCCCTCCCAGGAACAGCAGGGCAGGGCCGGCTCCAGGGTTTTGGCCGCCCCAAGCAGCCAAACAAAACAAAACAAAAAACAAACAAAAAAGCCGCGATCGCGATCTGCGGCAGCAATTCGGCGGGAGGTCCTTTGGTCCGAGCAGGAATGAGGGACCGTCCGCCGAATTGCCGCGGAACAGCTGGATGTGCAGCCCCTCTCCGAAGTGGCCGCCCCAAGCACCTGCTTGGTAAGCTGGTGCCTGGAGCCGGCCCTGCAGCAGGGACAGAATTTATATACTGTTGTTCTAAAAAGCACATCTCCTGACCACTACAGCTAAAGGATAAACTCTTCTATAAATTATCAGCGTAGGACTTAGAGTACACAGCTGAACATTTCTCAGGGTTTGTCAACACAGCAATTTGAGGCTTAATTGCATCACATGCAGACATACTCAAGGTGGCTTTGATCTAATTATTCAAATAACAACAGCAGTGAAGCTGTGGCGCTTACACACTAGCTAGTGTGGTTTGGGGAACTGTACCTTTAAGTGGCTTTGCTTTAGAGACAGGAAGTCTGGGAAGGGGCTGCAGAAGCCCCTGTTCTGTTATGCAGAGGCAGTTGGAATGGGTCACTGAATAAAGAGGGTCACTTTCAAGTACCTTGGGCTCAGTGATTACTGAACACCACAGCCAGTTATATATTTATCTGATTCAGTTAGATATAATCTACGTTCTTTTACTTCACCCACCACTGTGGTATATATCTATGATAACGAGTGAGGTATAAGCTCATCACTGAGGCATCTGAGTGGTTGTAGCTATATGGATAGAGAGACAGCTAGATAATATATTACAGAGAGATAGATGCACGCTCGCTCTCTCCCTCTAGTATGTGATCATGTAATTAAAGACTTATAAGGCATATTTTGATATAGTTTTATATACATACAAAACCTACATTAGGAACATTAAGGTTTCAAAGTCAAGCTCTCAGAAGTTAAGAAATGCCAGAATTATGGCTGCCTTTGCAACTTTAATTTGGCCCCTTGTGCTTATGCATTATGATACAGTCTTTAATTACATGTTCATATCTTCCCCCCCTCAGAGGACCTACACCCCAATCTGCCCCCAGCTCCAGGTCCCATTATCCCCCAACTCCCCTGCTCAGAACCTTGTCCCAGTCTTCCCTTCCATCCCAGCGCCTTGTCTTCCACTCACCGTCCCTCCAGCTCCTTACCCCTATTATATAGACATCATGTGGCTGCAGAACCCTAAGCATATTTTGATTTGTCATTATAATACATCACCTGCCCTTTTATGAATCCGTCTTTTATCAGTTTCCTCAATAATGACTCAAAATCTTTGTTTAAACGTCTGTAAAGCACAGCTAAACTGCTGGAAATTATACATAAAACTTTGTGTAATTATGAATTAATCTGAAAATAATGGATTAGTCCATTTAAAAGCCCAACTCACAGTAGTTGTGGAGGTTACAGAAATGAACCATAAATACAACAAGCAACATAGTGTCTCAATATAGCACATATATATATATATCACAAAGTCAATGGATCTGAAGAAATCACTGTTCAGGAAAACTCCTCAAGAGGTAATAACCACTGTCCTAGATATTGTCTTTCAACCTTTTTTCATTTGCAGACCCCGAAACATTTCAAATGGAGTCACAGAGTCATAGACCTTAAGGTCAGAAGGGACCATTATGATTGTCTAGTCTGACCTCCTGCACAACGCAGGCCACAGAATCTCACCCATCCACTCCTGTAATAAACCCCTAACCTATGTCTGAGCTACTGAAGTCCTCAAATAATGGTTTAAAGACTTCAAGGTGCAGAGAATCCTCCAGCAAGTGACCTGTGCCCACGCTGCAGAGAAAGGCAAAAAAACCCCAGGGCCTCTGCCAATCTGCCCTGGAGGAAAATTCCTTTCTGACCCCAAATATGGCAATCAGCTAAACCCTGAGCATGGGGGCAAGACTCACCAGCCAGACACCCAGGAAAGAATTCTCTGTAGTAACTCAGATCCCATCCCATCTAACATCCCATCACAGGCCATTGGGCATGTTTACCGCTAATAGTCAAAGATCAATTAATTACCAAAATTAGGCTATCCCATCATACCATCCCCTCCATAAACTTATCAAGCTTAGTCTTGAAGCCAGATATGTCTTTTGCCTCCACTGCTCCCCTTGGAAGGCTGTTCCAGAACTTCACGCCTCTGATGGTTAGAAACCTTCGTCTAATTTCAAGTCTAAACTTCCTGATGACCAGTTTATATCCATTTGTTCTTGTGTCCACATTGGTACTGAGCTTAAATAATTCCTCTCCCTCCCTGTTATTTATCCCTCTGATATATTTGTAGAGAGCAATCATATCTCCCCTCAGCCTTCTTTTGGTTAGGCTAAACAAGCCAAGCTCTTTGAGTCTCCTTTCATAAGACAGGTTTTCCATTCCTCGGATCATCCTAGTAGCCCTTCTCTGTACCTGTTCCAGTTTGAATTCATCCTTCTTAAACATGGGAGACCAGAACTGCACACAGTATTCCAGATGAGGTCTTACCAGTGCCTTGTATAACAGTACTAACACCTCCTTATCTCTACTGGAAATACCTCGCCTGATGCATCCCAAGACTGCATTAGCTTTTTTCATGGTTATATCACATTGGCGGCTCATAGTCATCCTGTGATCAACCAAGTCTCCGAGGTCCTTCTCTTCCTCTGTTACTTCCAACTGATGAGTCCCCAGCTTATAACAAAAATTCTTGTTATCAATCCCTAAATGCATGACCTTGCACTTTTCACTATTAAATTTCATCCTATTACAGTTTACGAGGTCATCCAGATCTTCCTGTATGATATCCCGGTCCTTCTGTGTATTGGCAATACCTCCCAGCTTCGTGTCATCCGCAAACTTTATTAGCACACTCACACTTTTTTGTGCCAAGGTCAGTAATAAAAAGATTAAATAAGATTGGTCCCAAAACTGATCCCTGAGGAACTCCACTAATAACCTCCCTCCAGCCTGAGAGTTCACTTTTCAGTACGACTCACCCTTTAACCAGTTCCTTATCCACTTTTCAATTTTCATATTGATCCCCATCTTTTCCAATTTAACTAATAATTCCCCATGTGGAACTGTATCAAATGGAGGTGCGGACCCCGTTGGAAATCTTAGACATAGTCTGCAGACCGCCAGGGGTCCACAGACCACAAGTTCAAAACCACTGATCTAGGAAATAGGGCACAGATTAAAAACATAAGACAGGGAGTTTGAAATGTTATTAAAATGTGGAAATGATTTATACGTCCTTGCAAAAAAAAATGAGAAGGAACTCCCACCCCCTGAAATGCCATTACATAAAAAAATATATCTGAGTTGACTTGCAGTTGTGTTCTGGTTGAAATACTTTCATCTAGCTGTTCAGATGTATATAGCATCTACACACATTTTAGAAATCCCATGTGGAATTCTTTAGAATAACAATCAATCAGTATATAGAAAAAATTTAGTCAATCAATTTGCAGCTTCCATCTTTCATTCCTTCTTCTATCTCAGATGTTCTGGTGCTGTAACAGTTTTCTAACCACCTGTCTGTGAGTTCTGGTTTGCAGGTGAAATGAGACATTTGTTTACTCTGAAAGACAGATACTCTCATACCCAGCTACATGCAAATTAGGGAGAAAAGTGGGGTAGTCTCAAAATACAAAACAAAATGTGAAAGGAGAGGGGAACAGTAGCAAAGTGGAAGTCCTCAGGGCTATAAAAGCCCAGCTAACCTGGTACTCATGCTAGTTAAGGAAGATGGTCAGAAGAAGAAGGACTACCTGCTGAGGAAAAACAAAACAAAAGAATCCACACAAGACTAGGAAAGAGACCTGTTACAAACTAAGATTTCAATCTTGCATTGAGAACCATGCAGGCTTGACTTCAACAGGTCTGTGAGGCTGCAGGGGTCTGCCCAGGAGATTTTCTATGCAAAACTGGGGTTTAAGGCCCTCATACTGCAAAGATTTATGCATGTGCTTAACTTTATGTCCAGAAGTAGCCCCACTGATCTCAAGTCTTTGCAGGATCAGGGCTCAAGACAACAGATTTAAGACAGTTCAAAAGCATTGCACTTTGTTTTTATTATATGTCTCCTTACTTTTTCTGTGGCATTTAATATGCCATCATTCAAGATCTATGCATCTGGCCTCACAATCTTTACTGTATAAGTCAGAGGTATTCATCGTATGGAATTTAATTGATTTTCTTATTGATAGTGCTACTTCGGTAAACTAAACTGGAACTATAGATTTGTCCAAGTGAGGGTTTTTTCCCTCTGAATAGTGCATGCTTAAAGCCAACAAAAGAACATTTTGCTTCCCAAATTTGCTGAAACTCTTAAAATGTTGTATTTCTCTGAGTCAAATAAAATTGCATGTTAAATAATATCCCCAAAGGAAGTACACATTCAATGAAGATTTACCAATGCTGTATCTCACTACAGATGTGGGACTCTAATAACATTAACCTTCGGCTAAGTGAACTGATCTGAAATGGCAATATATACTGATAAAACTGTTTCAAGCATCTAGGTTTGGTTCCTAATTTTTTTTTAATAGAATGGATGTTTTAGTTTTTCTTTTTTCCTGACTTATTACAGGCTTCAGACAGTGATGTGGATGATGTGGTGAAAGCACTGAAAAAAAACCCTACTTAAATCAAGACAAGGGAAGTGGTCACTCCACGAGGTCATTTTCCTGTAAGACTTTGTGACAGCTGGAGAAAATTAACCAAAATATCTGCATTCCAGAGAGTAACAAAAAGGGAGGGAGGGGGGTTGTCAAATGTCTTGTGGAAACCTGTAGGAACAGCAACGGCATTTTCTACACCACCTCATTAGGTCTGGTTTCCTGAGAAAATGCAATGAAAGTAGGGGGATATTTTCAAAGGCACAAGGAGCAGTCAGGCACCAAATTCCTCTTGAAAGTCAATGGGATTTGGGTATCTAACGCCCATGTGTGCATTTGAACAGATTAACTGAACTGGATCTTTCCTCCGAGCTTAGGATGGGGACTTCTTAGGAAAGCCCAATATCAAAAACTTTATTAATCTTTGAAATTTTTACAAAATATTCATGCCCATAAAGCAGGGGGAGTAGAAGGCTGCAATAAATGTTATCATTGTAATATTACAGAATCTTTGGTTTCTGTATTCACATATCACCAGAGCTGGCTGGAGGACAACAGTTCTGTTTCACAACAAATTTTGAGGTTTTGAAATTTGTTTTCATTCCACACTGAAACAAAAAAATCTTTCAAATGTTTTCACAAGATGGAAATGTGTTGAAATATCCATTTTTGGATCCAAAAAAGTTTTGTTTCGGATTTCTCTCTCTCTCTCTCTCTGGGCTTTCCATTCCCATTGATCTTCTAATATGCTGCTGGTTTCATTTCACACTAATTCACAAAACCAATAGCTAATAATAAAGACTACTTGAAATAGTCATTTGAAATGACTAGAGAGACCATTTTGTGTTTGTAAACCATCATGGGGCTCTTTGAACTAACAAGGCATACTGATGTGAATCTGCAAATATGAGTTTAGGGACTGATTGAATCTGAAATACACCTCTACCCTGATATAACACTGTCCTCGGGAGCCAAAAAACCTTACCACGTTATAGGTGAAACCGCGTTATATCGAACTTGCTTTGATCTGCCAGAGTGCACAGCCCCGCCCCCTGGAGCACTGCTTTACTGCGTTATATCTGAATTCGTGTTATATCGGGTCGCGTTATATCGGGGTAGAGGTGAATGTTGCAGGGAGGAGACAGCAGTCAACTATTCACATAGGTAGAGCCACACCATAGGAACACACATTTATGGCACTAAAGAATACATTCATGGAATAGAATACATAGAGGCCAGATTTTCAGGCACTCAGGAACCACAAGACAAAAGATTTTTGAAAGAGCTCAGTTCTCATTTGTGCATCTAACGCTTATGGCCAGACATTCTTCTGGAAATCTAGCTACTTATTTAGGTCTGAAATTTAGAAAATCTTGCACTAGTTGTGGTGCTGATCCCTTCTGAAAATTATGATAATAGAAAATATATATGCTAGAATATAGAGTAGAGTAAAAGAAAGAGAGAGAGAGAGATCTTGCATCTAATGTGGCAGATTATATGCAACTGGAAGAGCAACAATGCCTGCTATCAGTCAGGAAGCACCATACTGCAATATGACCTAGAGGTCCCCTTTCAGGGAAGATTTTACAATCATCGTACATGATTTTTAGCACTGAGGATACAAGATAGTGTAAAAAAATTAAAATAATCCAGATATGGTTTTGTAGAATAAATTCAAACAGTATCTCATCCCTGACTAAATACATCAGCACTCCAAAATCTCCCTCGCCTGCCCGCTGGAATACCACAATGTAGCCTTCAAAGATTGGCCACCTCAGTCTGTCTCTCTTGACCACAGAAACCACAATATCTCTGCTCTCCCTTTGATGTAATATTCTCATGCAGTTTATTTATTTTGTGTGAGAGAAGAGAAAACTCTCTTTCTAATTAAGGAAGACAGGTTTGTTTATTTTTTTTCAGAAATTTATTTTGACTTGTTCATTCCCCTCTTCCCTTTTCATTACAAATGATGTTTAGTTCCTGATGCAGGAATAGAGATCAGCATAACACTATTGAGAAAAAAGAAAAATGCATTGGAGAGTCTATTAACTTATGTGGGGATCTAATTCCAACACATGAAAATCCCCTTTGCATTGGGATGACCCTGTTGCTACTTAAGTAGTCATATAGAGAAAGGCAAACTGCTTAAGATGCAATGAAAATGGCCTGAACTGTGACCTTAAATTCTAACTGAAGCATCTTTATAGTCACTAAGTTTCTGTTATTTTTTTTTAAATAGCATTTCACTCTAGCACACTTTAGCACTTCCTGTTTTGTTTTTTAAATGGGACCAGAAGCAGAAGTCGAAAATATAAGGCGAAGCCTTGTTCTCATGTGATATCAAGCTCAATTCTCACCTCTCAAATACAGTAAATGAGATCATACAGGCTTAGAATAGCATCTGAATATTTGGGTGGTTTTCCAGACTCCAATGCTGAACCTTTTACAATTTCCCCATAACTAATATTTTAATAAGAGGTTTTTTCTTAGCCCTTGCTACCTTTAGGTTCCCACAACATCTAGTCCCTCACATTTGTGTATGTATATATCTCCATTACTATGTCTCGATATTACTGTAGGGAGCATGCTATGTTTGCCTGAACACTTTTTCTGTGCATTTGTACCACTTATAGTTCATAAGACCGGGAGAGAAACATAATTCATGAGACCAGCGCTTGTCATGTTTACACTACAGTATTTTTATTGTGGTTATTTTTATTAATGTTAAAAAGCTGTAACTATAGAAGTGTGTCTATTTGCATCCCATTCCCTGTGGTTGCATATATAGGGGGCCAATCCTCTCCTCCATGCAAAGCCAAAGTAAACAGGCCTTGTTCAGGCAAGTTCCAGGGAAGCTGGACAGATTTCTCGCCACAGGCTGCAGAGCTGTGCCATGGCTGCTAGTGCAATCTACAGGTTGCAACATTCTGCAAGGCTGCTGTACTTCATATGAACCCAAAATATAGTTTGAGGGATGGAAAACCTCTAATGCTGTGAAGTACTCTCATCCCTGATTGACAGTCTCAGCAGTGTAACCTTAGGAAATAATCTATGGATGAATATTTTACATCTAACTCTGTCAATGGGAGGAGGAAGACATAGCTTACTGTAGTGGAAAGTTACGGGGCCTGATTTGCCATTCCACTACACCAATTTTGCACTGACTTCAAGGGAGTTATAGGGGCATAAAAACTAGTATAAGAGGCTCGAGAATCAGACCTATTAAATGTAACTTAAGGACGCATTTTCAAATCAGAGCAAACTTGAAAAGGAGGAATGTTTATAGCAAAAGTCTTTCCCCGCTTCCTTTGAAATTTCAGATGGTCAAATAGTATTTAAATACAACATTTGGTGAGGTTCTTTTTATTTTATTTTTTAATGTTGCTACACAAAAGCATTTGAAAACCAGTCCTGTTATTTGCAAGTGAGTTCTGTATTTGAAAATATCCCAAGAGTATCTCAAGCAATATCATTTGCAAAGAACTGAACACTGGTATTCAGTAATCATACTTCAAAATTGGTAACCGATGTACTCTAATAGCTAGAATACACATATTTGAGATCAAATATTTATATTAATGATCAGGTATATGTATTGGATATCGAATGTGTTTATTTGATTGACTCAGACTGATTTTGAAGCTTTGTCAATTTGTGAACTTTAAAGCCAATTAAACCAATCCCCCGAGTATTGGCAAAATACTACTGGGTTGTTTTTTGTTGTTGTTGTTTTTATATGTTGTTTCTTAATTTTTATTGTATGGACTACCTCTGCTTGAAATTACTTCCAATATTTGCTTTCAGATAAAAGCTTTCCCCATCACAAGATGCTTCTCCTGCTGCATCATGCAATGAAAGGATAAATAATCGTGTGTTTGCCATATCGTTTGATGCTGCCATTAAAGTGATTGGGTTATAAGGACTTTGGCTTCATGGGCCTGATTGTCCATTGCCTTGTGTCATCATTTGCCATCTCTTCAGTGTAGGTGCTGTCATTAGTGTTTTACACCCACTTGGCACTCATATTGCTAGTTATAAATGACTACACAAGGTTCAAGACAGCGGAGCATAAGGTCCACTAACTTCCCTACTGGAGAACCGATGAAGGGAAAAACAAAGAGCAAGTTCTAAATATCTTCCATAATTAACAAACATGGTAGGACAGATTACAAAAAACAAGGGAAGAGTGGACAGATTTATGTTTTCAATCTGGTAGTTTTGAAAATTTGTCTTATTATGAAAGTCACTCTTTGATGTAAATAGCTAGAAGCACTTAAAATCTGCTCATGGATTTAGGGTCACATTTCTAAAACTGGCTCCTAATTTTATATCTGTAACCCACTGGTCATGTGTTACATGTCCCCCCCTGTGCCCAATCCACAAGGGATATGCCTCTGGTACAGTTCCCTTCAACTCAAGCTGTAGAGGCTCATGTTTTTAGCTCTGGAGGTCCATAGCTCAATCTTGAGGTTGGCCAAAATGTCAGCCATCACACATCTTCACTCAATTATGGACACCATCAGAGGACTGAAGTTTTGGAACAGCCTTCCAATGGGAGCAATGGGGGTCAAACAACCTAACTGGCTTCAAGACTCACCTTGCTAAGTTTATGGAGGAGATGATGGGACTGCCTGCAATGGCATGTAGCCTACATTGGCAACTGCTTATAGCAAAAATCCCCAACTGCTGGAGACGGGACACTAGATGGGGAGGGCTCTGAGCTACTAAAGAGAAGTCTTTCCCAGGTATCTTCCTGGCGGGTTTTGCCCACATGCTCACGTTCTAACTGATTGCCATATATGACTTCGGGAAGGAAATTCCCCCTGCCAATAAGGGAGAATAAGCCACCTCCATGCACAACTTGCCTGGATCATTGATCTGGTGCTGTGAGGAAAGTAGATTCTGCAGAGCCTCTACTCCTTCCCGTGAGCAAGGAGTGAGTGTAGGGGGTGGGCTGTGTTGGAACCTTGGCTGGTCAGCAAAACCAAACCAGCATGAGTGGAGATGTAAACAGTGCCCCATAAAAGGCTACATAACTTGCTTTTCTCCTGGAGCAATGGGGAACCATGAAAGCACAATTCCTTCCTGGGGCTACTCTTAGAGTGATTTTTGTACACTGCACCTTAAACAAGGCTATAAATTAGATCTCAGTCTAGCCCTGTCTGAACTGGTAAATTAGACAACTATTTGCCTAAATCCTATAATTCACACCCACAATTTACTGCACCCACCACTGATTGCAAGAGCTAAATTAGAGGCTAGTTTTGAGGCCCTTTCACAGTTTAACCTTCAAATATTTTCTCTGACACATGTGTGTGTATTAGATTTGGCCAGAGTGCACAGTCCCCCTAAGTTCCAGCCAACACAGCCACAGAGAAAACAGATTCTGTTTGAACACTTGGCTACTCCATTTGTGAGAAAAAGCCATCTCTGTTAAAGACATCTCACTATTGTGCCTGCTTGGCTAATAATTTGTGTGATATGTATGAGGTAGGCTAGGTATTTGCACCCTGAGTAGTTAGAGGATTTTCAGACTAAAGACTTAATGAATTAATATTAAGCAGAATTAATATGAAAGACTTAAAATTGATTAATATAAATTGTATCTGAATTGACAGAAAAGAATGGTGCATATCCTGACCTTCAATATTTTATTAATGTTTCTGAATTTATATTATCTGTATCTGCCTCCAAAAATCCCCAATTTAATCAATATAATAAGGGGACCTATGTTTTGATAATGTATCAAAAGCAGCTCTTCTCTTCAAAGGGCATCTTTTTCACTCAATCTCTTCTCTAAAGACAGTGACATTAGTTTTGTAAATTAATAAACAGGCCAGCATCTGAGGACTGCATGAAGCCTCCATCACCCCTTATTGTGCTTTCTCTTCTGACCCCACTTTCCAGTGCAGGGCCCTCATCTCAACAACAATACCCTGAAAGCCTGTGTGGCACTCTGGGATCACACTTGAAAAGGCCTTTGGCTGAGGCTGGCTTTCAAGAAGGGGGGACAATTGGCAAGAGGCCTGTGGCTATTCATGCAGAACAGGCAATGAAAAATGCCTGAAGTCAGTTTCAGGGGTGGGCAATGCCCAAAAAAGAAAGCCCACATAATGTGAATGGCTGCTGCTAGGAGACTAAACCCAAAGGCATGCTACTAGCAGGCCTCCATGTGCCGACATCAATGGGCTCATCCTATCCCTATTAGGGGCCTAAAATGATGAAGAAACATGAGAAGGGACTATAAGCAGGAAAGAAAAATAATACCAAAGTACACATCGGTCAATGCTTATATTGTTATACTAAACACTCGGGCAAAAGAAATAATATTTTCCCTTTTTGTTCATAATTGGTAAATCAGTTACAAAATCTAATAAGCAAAATAATTAAGGCACACTTTCTTTCTGAATGCATTTTCATCATTATTTACTTCACATGCACATAATTAAGAGTGATTATAAATATATATCTGAGAAACCAACCCTCATTTACTGAATCATAGACCTGATCTTGAATCAGCTCTGATCCTCCTGTGTACGAGTCCAATTATATTGCAAACCCAACAGCACTGGTCTCAGAGAAACAGGAGTTCTCAATGTTACTATTGCACAACGCAGTATTTAAAAGGAAATCACTATAAAGCAATATACAAAAGTATTTCAGTGGCATGCAAATGACCTAACGCTCAACTGTGCTAGGTGTTATCAGCTGCTGGGATATATAACGTGGTTTTCAGTGTGGCGCAAGTATGGAGAACGTTCCAAAATGTTCAAAAAGATAATGCAAAACAATTTATCTGAAAAGCACCAACGCTCAATTCATATTTGTTTCCTATTGTAAAAAGTAAAAAATGGCACAAACATCATTAACTTTTCATACAGAATCAGAAATGGTGAAAACCCATGACAGTGAATTGACGTGATCAGTCTACAAGATAGGAAATCCTCGTTTCCCTCATGCTTAATTTAAGCAGAATTCTGCAAGGCAACAGAACAATGTATTAAAAGCAACCAATTCCCCTCTGCCCCCATCTTCTTCAAAATCCTTTCCACTTCAATGCGGATTTTGGCTGTTGTCCTCTTAAAAAGCTTTAAAAAATTTTAAATCGTGGTGTCTAGTCATGTTTGGGCTTATTTACTAGGCATGAGCTCAGTTTTAAAAAAATGATCATATTATTTGGTTTATGGTTTCTCTAATTGATTTATTTCAAGTGATGTTGTTTATTATTTATAGTGGGGAAAACTCTGGAAATCCCCCCGTCACTTCTCTGTGTATGAATTTTCAATATTTTCCCAGTTAGGGAACATATTTTTTCCTCACCTCTTCTCTGTGAGACAGCTTGTCACAGGATTTTTCAGCTAAGAGAAGGACAGCTCTCTTTATTACCCTGTTCAGCTCAGCTCAGATTGTGAATTCAGCCAGGGGGAGAGAAAAGGCTACTCAGCAGACACTCTCTACTGCCAGCAAGTGGGATGACAGAGGTGCGGAGAAGGAGGAGCCCTGGCTTTCCCCCACATTTACTCACTGGCTAGAGTAGCTCCGGGCACACAGGAGGGGAGTAAGCTGCACCATTAAAAGGGATGAAGTCATTTACATTCCCCCTAGAGTAAGGGGCAGGGAGGGTGGAAATCAGGGAAGAATTATGGATGTTCCTGGGCAGGATAGCTATGTACCAACCCTAAATCAGGGTAGGTTTTAGAGTTATAACTTAACCATTTTTTTCTGATGGATTGCATTAATAATTGCTAGACATATAATGAAAAGCTATTTAGGTCTGTGGCCTCAATGCATTTCTGTGGCTTCCCTTGTATTTAAGAATTTTCCAGTAAATGATTGGTTATAGCAGATAAGCCTATAACTCATTTTATTTTCTATTTTTAATGATTGGTACCAACTGCTGCAACCGAAACTTGAAGCAATTAAACAAACTCATGGGAAAATATCAAGACAACTTTGATTTTATAAATTTTAAAAATGGCCATAGAGGAATCCAACTGCAATTAAACGACTAAAACCTTTTCCTGAAGAAATGTTATATCCATGTAGTTAGGACCAGTTATTAATGTTCTCTGATGTCTCAGAGTTTACTGACTGTGCTGGGCCTTGGCGTTTAAACTATTTGGGAAGAGGACACTAGAAGGTGTTTTTATCAAAGATGAACATTCCTCAATCAGGCATTCTCAAAAGTTGTCATTAGGTGGCCCCCATATTATGCTGTGTTGTGGGGCACCTCCCCTCTCACTGATGACTGCAAAGGCCACTGTTGCCCTTAACAATCACATAACATCCCTGTGGCAGCTACAGCAATTGCAAAGCAATATTAGGAACATATCTGATATATTTTTAGCTTTCTTTTAATGTGATTTAGCAAGTGAAAATGAGGATAAACCAATCCCATGAGACTCAGCCTGCTCTCCATGGATTGACTCTCCGCGTAGTACAGGGACCACAGTTTGGGAACCTCTTCCCTAAATGTCAAGGGTGGGATTTTCAAAATCACTTGGGTCCAGTGGGAGTTAGGTGCCTAAATACCTTTGAAGATCTGAGCCTTCATGTTAGGCTAAATCTCCTTTACTGTGGACTATGGGAATTTTACTTTGGATTGAATGGGATTAGAATATGGTTGATACGAAGTACTTTTGAATATCCCATTCTAAAGTAGACTGACTTTTTCAAGTGTGATAAAGGATGTATTTGCCTTAATTAAGGGCCCAATCTCGCACCTCATGAAGTCAATGGAATTAAATGGATAGACAGTAGATACTGGAATTCATAAGTAAAACATTTAAATGTTTAATTTTTTGCCAAGCTTTTTAATATTTTGTCATTGATTTCAATGAGAGCACGCCCTCATTAGCTTGTGAGAACAGCCCTCTGAAATTTAAAAATAATATATCTCTTTTAGATTTCCTTTCGAAAGAATCCTGAAAGGAGAGAAAGGAAAACAATTCAAGGACGGCCTATCCTACTAGTACATCAGAATTTTACTACAGATCTCTCACCCAGCCTAACCCAACAAGTCCCATTTTAAGAATCAGATCCAAAATAAGGAAGGTTGTGAATAGGTAAATTTCTTGAAAAAAATTAAACATTTCAGGTTTTTTTCCTTGTGTAATCCACTACCTACCAAATATTCCATTGTATCTACATGGCCAAAGAACCTGCTTAATCTTGCCAAGAAAAAATAAGATTAAACTACAATAAGAATTGCGTGGGTGCACACCTAAGGGTATATGGGCGATTATTGACTTATTTAAAAAAAAAAAAAAAACGTGCTGTGTGCTCAGTATTAATCCAGCTGCTTACTCCATTTAATTTTCATTCACTATTTTCTACTTCTGCCAAGGGATTTTGCATACCTAAGTCTCAAATCCTGATTCCTAACAATCATGTGACTCTGCAGAAACCAAGGTTATTTGGAGAGCACAGAAGTCACACATGGATTCCTTGGCTAGCCTACAGGGGCTGCTCTCGCATGTTACTCCCTGGCTTCATCTCCCCGGGAAGCAAACTGTAGCTCTCAGCCTCTTGGCCAAAGGTCCATCAGCCTGACTTTCATGTAGCTTGCTGTTTCTGTGCCATTGAAAACACAGAGGCAAGCATTGCAGTGGGTCTAACTTGTCATCAGGTATGTCCCTTCCTCCCCGCCCCCCCTTTTTAAATTCCAAACAACATTCTCTAAACAGCTCATAACAGTAACCAGAGCCAGGCAGCAAGTGGGAAACGAGAATATCCTCCTAATACATAAACTATTAGTCAGCGTTTGCTCTCTGTCCAAAAATCAGAAATAGGGATGATTTTCAGTTGGGAAACAAACACCACAATGAGACTTCACTTGGATTTTAAGACTCATAGATGGATTCCTGAGCCTGATTAGAAAACAAACTGGGGGAAACTGCATTCACTTGTATGTGATTTGGCCACTGGTGAAACAGAAGACATACTGCTAGAGAAGGATATTCCTGGGTTTACTGCATCAGGCTGGGACTCTGGAGACCTGGGCTCAGTTTTCAGTGCTGCCATGGACTCCCTGTGTGACCTTTAGTAATTCATTTCATCGCTCTGGGCCTCAGTTTCCTCTCTAAAGGAAATATAATAATAGTGCCTTGTCTGTTTTGAGGTAAGGATTGTATTTTACTAAATGTGTGACAGCACTTAGCTGATCTCATTTGAGTTCTCTAGGTGCTACTACTATACAAATACTAATGTATTCATAAAAGCATTCTTCTTCCTTCGCCCCAGTAATGTTACTTTTCAATACTTATCACTAAGGGTCTTATCAGCCCAGGCAATTGGATTGAGCTCTAGCGATCTGTGTTAGGTCAGCAATCTTCCTATTTAGACTGCAGGGAGACAGCAGAGCCACTCCACCTTAACTGCAGTGTAGCAGTGCCCTATCTGCAATTTTGATATACAGCTAGACCACTATATAAATATAGACCACTGGATATACTTTCCGGGTAATGTTTCTGTCAGCTCAACAATAGCAAGGGTGCACTAGTACTATCTCTATATTATGGGCACTGGTTATAGTGGTAGTGGATTTTATTCCAAAGCACATGCTGTAAAGAATTCATAAGAATTTATGTCACTCATATCCTTATTGTACAACCCCAGGCATACATATATATTATCAGTTTGTTTGGAAGTCGGCAATATAGAATGTCAGTCCCTGGCCATTTGTTACTACACTTGCATCTCAATATGGGCTCTACAAATGTCATAGCATATCTCTGCCAATGCAATCACAGAAATTTGTCACACGTCTTAGTTTGGCCATTTCTTGGTGAAGTCTCATCTCCCTTAGTTTTCTGCAACTGGCTGCAGGCTTGGGGAAAAAAACGTCTAAGTTAACCTTCATGCCAAAGGGAAAATCACAAAAAGTAAACTCAGTAATAAGAGTTCTATGCCCACAGGACCTAACCGAGCAATCCTTACTAAATTATATTCATTGACTTGAAGTCAGTGGAAGTTTTGCCTGACTAAGGAAAGTACGATTAGGCCTACAATTTCACAAAGCTGAGTAAGAGGGGTGCCATGATGATGGTGAATCTGCGTTAGAGAAAGCAGTGTAATCTTGTGGACGGAGGACTAGAGACAGATTTCAGGGCACCCAAAATAAGTAATAATTTTTGAAACTGTACTGGATGTATTATGTTTGGAGATACTGAATAGTATGGCTGTCTAATCCCTGCTAGCACAAGCCCCCAGCTAGTTATGGAGAAGGTCGAATAATCTGATAGCACTGCAGGTCTCAGCTGGGAGAGGGTTACAAGTTGTGACTCAAGCACCAATATCAACATTTCAGAAATGGTATTACAAAATCAGTGGCAACTTTCAACCATTTTGGTACCTGGGCCTGCTCCTGTTCCAATTGAGGCCTTGATTCAGGAAAATACTTAAGCACATTCCTAACTTTAAGCATATAAATAGTACTACAAAGTCAGTAGAACTACTCACATGCTTAAAGTTAGGAATGTGCTTAAGTATTCTTCTGAAGCAGGGTCTCAGTCAGGAGCAAGAACAGCCTGGGGTGAAGTTAGTTCTCTCTCTCTCTCTCTCTCTCTCTCTCTCCCTCCTTGCCTCTCAAACTATTGAAGAAAATCCCCTACCCACACTCCCGCTGCTCTGGCTGTCAGTTATTTAGCTGGCAAGAACAGAATCAAACACCTGTGTGCCAGATACATGCAGCTAGCTGTATTTGTGCCACTTGCCGGTTTGATTTCAGTCAGCTGGTGGTGATGGCACACAATTCCACAACACAAAAGAGGAATGATATTTTTTAAATCTTCTCACAGCTTATCTTTCCTGCTCCACGTTCCTTTCTTTGTGCTTTCTCTTGTATAATTTTCAGAGTTGATGAAACTATAGGTAATCTGCAGATGGGTGTAGTGATGTCTTTTTTGTAATCAACTAAAAACAGTGCAAGTATTTCCTGTTGAAACCTGAAGCCAAGTGCAATTCCCATTCCCTCTCAGCGGTAAAGAGGATATTTAAATTTCAGCCTAAATTAGCACCATAGGATCTAATATTTTTCTTTCTCCTGTGATAGATTTATTTCACATTTTCTAGCCTGAGATGTTCAGAATTCATCTTTACTGAGGAAACTTTTCAAGTTTTCGTTAAGACCTTTACATTAATTTAAAATGTGCTTTTAATATGGGATAACAGTTTTATTCTTCTTTTTGGATGCAGTATATACCTATCCTATTTTCTGCCTTCTTGTAGACTCACATCATTTAAAATTGTTTTCCAACTCCTTTCTTATAGATCAGTTAAGAGAGTTGTTCATATTGATCAAGTGGTATTTATGTTTCGGGTATATACATATATTAAAATGTATCAGATATTACATAACTGTATATTACTCAGTCCTCCTTTCAACTAGGTCAATTTCTTTCCTTTAATCCTGGAAGATTAAAATAACAATTCAAAAACAACAATAGTTATATTAAGGATCAGAATCTGACACCCTTCCTCACATTGTGTCGGAATTTACCCCAAGACTAGTCCCATTGACTTCAGTGGGACTATTCAGAGTTAATGTATCAAATTCTGATCCCTAAAGCCTCTGCCTCCCTTGTGTTCAATGTGCTAACAGTTAAAATTAAAGCTAATCAACAGGGGTGGATTTAAGGGTTAGCAAGACTAGAAATGCTGACTCAGGCCATCTTTATGTTGGGCTCTTCCAGATTCTTTACCTGATTAGGGGACCTGGGAGGTTTTAATGATGATCCTTACCATTGCAACCACCAGTTCTTTTGCCAGCAGGGGGTTATCCTTAAATCTACACTTGTTGTTACACGGCCCTCTTGTGATGTATTGACATCCCTAACTTCTGTGCATCTCTGGGCCACTTCCTCTCCACACTCTTGTCCCTTAATCCCATTGATTCCATAGATGACTCCCTCAACTCTATTCTGTTCTCCATCCTTGACTCTTTTCCCCTCCTTTTCATTGATGTGTCAGTCCCACTAACCCACATCCATAGCTCATGCCCCACTCCCATCTCTTTTTAAGTTGTGTTTTGGGAACAGTTTTAATTTTGTTCTCTCTTTGGGTGGTTGGTGGCCTGTGTTGGGAGAGGAGAAGGCAAGAAGAGAAACTTTGCTTTTTAGCTATGTATTTCTTTTTAATTATTATTTTCAATTGTATATATATATATATATATATTATGAGGGAGCAGGGGCAGGGGATTCAGAAGTGCTCAGTATTGGTCTACTTCTGCAACTACTGAGAGAGTTTAAATACATAGATAGAAGCTGATGTTCTCTATGATATAACAGTGAGTTATTTCTGGATATAACATTGGCATGTATTTCCAAGATGTGGCTGAATGATGTTTGAGGTTTTGGTTGCGTAATTCAGGAAATAGAGGAAACTGGGCTATAATCTCTAAAGCGAGATGAGTGAAATTCTAAAAGTGAAGATGGCCTTCGGGAGGCAAATTGTTTAGTTTGGAAACTAATAATCAGTGATCTAATCTGCTCATGAAATCCCATCAATACTCATTGCTGGAAATTAAAGGTATAGGAGATATAGGAGAATTACTAATCTATGGTATTGGGGGATGAACTATGGAAATAAAGAGTTTCTTACCTATCAATATCAGATAGTCAACATTAAACAAGTTACAATCACTGTCACAATTGGTTCATTTTTCTCATTTCATGTCTCAAAGCTAGAAATTGATACATAGAGCCAAGTTCAGCCATTGTGTTAGCAGGCACAAATCCACTGACTTCAAGTGAGCTGGATTTGTCTGTACCATGGCTGAACTTTACCCTATTATGTGGCAATTTACTATCCCATGCCAAGCAACCTCATTTACTTCAATAGGCTTCGGTAGGAAGCAATTCAGCACTAACTTCAGCCAGTGCTGTCGTCTGATGGAAATCTAACAAATATGCTGAAGCAGCAGTTATTTCTATACACCTGCAAGGGTACCTTAGATTTTTGTAGTATTTCCATATTCATACGTGAGAAATGGAAAATATGTCACCATGATCTGGTCATCTTAACAAATTTGCCTTGATATCATGTAATACTTATGGTCTATGCCATGCCCAGTCTATTCTAGATTCCCTCTGGTGACTGAATCCAGAGTGATAGCACAGAAACTAGGCAAAAGGCAAGTCAGATGCTAACAGATAGCTAGGCAAATGGTAAGCAAGCATAGAGTATGCCCGTGCTAACCACAATACAGGTACAGACAGACACTCTGCTAGGCAGTGGCAGGCCATATATAGCCGCATTCTCAAGCTCTGGAAAGCAAAACAAACATAGTCTAAATGCTGTGGAACAAACTCAGGCCCATAAAGTCCAGACTCAATGAAACAGAGCACAGAGCAAACATAGTCCACAGGCAGTGGAAAGCAAACTCAGGCAAATAAACTCTAGACTCTGTGAAACAGAGCACAGATAGACACACTCCAAGCACAAGTAGAAAAGCAAACAGAGACAAATATAGTCTAAACTTAATGAAGCAGATAAATGAAACAGGAGCTGTCTCACTCTCTCTCCAAGCAAAATCCAAGCAACTTATCCCAAATACTCCTCGCTACAGCAACAAGGGTCTTCTTGAAGCCAGATACAGAAAGTCACAACCTCTCCATGGTACAAAAGGCTCTTAATTCTTATATTCTTCATCTGTTGTACTCATGTCCAGGCTTGGTAGAATGGTAATCTTCACTCTTCAATGGCAGCCACATTATCTGCTGAATCAACAACCTTCACATGCTTGCTTTTTTTCCCCTCAGCCAAATTTAAACAGCCATTGGTCATTTCAAGGAAACCTTAGGAATCATGGAACATTCTGATGGAATCTGCTTGGAAATTGAGTTCACTTTTATGTGTATGTTGTTTTACTGGTGGTGATATGAAAAACAAAAACAAAAAAACCCACAGCATAACTATTGCTCAACACTTTGAGGCAGATGTCTGACCAGTGTGGGCAGTGAAGTTCTGGAGATGTTACTCAATGACATCAAGAATTATTCCTGGAAGCCTCATCTGTCTGGGTGATCATAAGTGAGATATGCAGAAAGTGAAAATATTCCTATAGAGCTTCATTGCTTGGAGTTCTATGCATCCATTCCCTTGATTCACAAGGTATTTCCCCCAGCTGCATCTTGTTCTTAGTACTAGGTCTTGGAAGTCCTTGCGTGCCTTCTCAGACAAATTCTTTGCATAAAGCATGGTAACACCTGATGCCAGTAAAAAACACTGATGACTTTTCATGAAATTTGATTACCAGCTTCACCTACCTAAATATTTCTTTTCATTTATGTATATATTTTTTCCAGCGGATATCAGGGTGGAAACTTCACTGCTAACTTTATTTTCTATTTTTATTTTATCATACCTCTTGCACTCTGCATGCCAATGCAGTATCCCCTTTTATCTTTTCTAGTCAAGGCCCCAAGTTCTCTGTGGCAAGATGGAGATAAATTCTGTGGTGAGCCCCTGTTTTCTGCAGAATTCTAGTGCTGAACTCTATGACAAACTGGCGATTTTGCTTCAAGAAATTCAAAATGAGGGGTTTTCTACTGAATCAAATATGATGGGCCAGATCTTCAGCTGGTGTAAATTGGCATAGCTCCATTGAAGTCATTTGAGCTATGCCAACTTACACCCATGGAGGACTTGATCCACTAATGGTAATAGAATCAGTATATAATACAGTACTATATTGCTTGTGCTGCTAATTTTAATATTGAATTTAATTTGTTTTGCTCTACTCGTGGAATAACAATTAGTTAACAAAAAAAATATCATTCTTTCCTTTAGTTAAGAACTTATAATAGCTGAAGGAAATTTTGTAGCTAAAGAACCGATAACTAATGTACAAAAAGCAAAAGTCCCATTACCCTCATTTCAGATATCTTTATTACAACTAAGCTAATCATTCTTTTTCATTTCTCATAACAAATGCTAGGTGCCATAACATTTTAAATAAGTTGCTAATAATGATTAGGACTTTTTTTTAATAATCTAAAAAAACAGATTTAATTAAAAATAGAGGAAAACTACAACTTGTTTTCTGTTTTCTCCGTTGTTATTTTTTTTATTTCAAGAGGATATCGTTGGGTCTTTGAATAAGAGTCAAGCTACAATTAATGTACAGTTCTCTTCTGAATCAGTTAATCTTCTAGTTGTGTTTTCTCCTTCATATGTGTTCATTCAAGGAACAGCTATGAAAGCTATTCATTGACATTCAGGACTGACCAATGAAAATGTTATTGCCCCTGGTCTTGTGTTCTCAGAAGAAGGGAAAAAAAACCCATGTAGCTTAGTTATACTTAGTCGCCTCATAATCCTCTATGTTTATGAACCCTAATTATATATAAATATTTTTATGGAAATGTGCTGTGTTTAATAAGAAAACTGGATCACAATAACTGAAGCTCTTGTGTGGTATGATACAAACTGTCTGCACCCCAGTGGCAGCTAAATCTTAATAAGTTGCACACAGGAACCAATCCTACCAAAGCATGCCAAATAAACCCTGCAAAGGATATGAGTACTCACAGCTCTCATGGACTTTACTGGGAAATGAGAGCACTTGCAATGTCAGAAGATTTAACAACCAGGCCCATTAGAACTTAGCGAAAAACGGCATTTGAAGCAGAAGACAAGATGTTTCTCCAGGGAACCTGCTTTTTTTAGAAACATCTTCTGTAGGAACATGCTTCCTCAATTCTCAAGGTGTGATCCCACAAAGCACGGAGCTCCCAATGAAATAAACTGAGGGCTCTGGGCACCTCTTCTGAGGCCCAGACCCTCAAAAGGTATTTAGGTGCCCAACTCCCATTGAAATTATCCTAAATATCTTTGAGGAGTTGGACCTCAGTGCCATTGAAGGTCAGATCTATTGTTGTTAGGAAGAGGAAGCCAGCAAGCCCTGAAAGACCCAAAATAAAAGACCACATTCACGGTACATTATCTATCTGAAACAGCACACAGTAATGCCAACAAATGTTTTGTTGATCTGTATCTAATTTCAGATGAGGAGAAGATGTTGGATTTCTCAGCTAAACTGTGGAGAGCTCTCACACAAAATACCTTTGTGTGTGTGTGTGTATGTGTGTGTGTGTGTGTGTAGAGTGACCTTATATTTCATTCTCATATGCATTTTATCATCATCTAGTCGATAATTGGTCTATTTGTTTAGTTTATTCATACACATTGGCACAGCATTTTGTTTGATGAAGGCCCTCAAGTTGCATGGTAGAAGGAACAATGAGACCACTTGCTGACAGCTACAGCTCAGACCAAAAAGAGGCAGGCAGGGATCACACAGCCTAGAAAACACTAAAAACAGATTTGTTCACCCATATATTTTCACTTCGGTGCTAAAACAGCACATTTAACTATTTATATACTATTTCAATTTGTTATAACAGGTATTAATATGGACTGCATTTTCATCAGTTAGAAATACATAAAATAAATTATGTGAATTAGTAAATAGAAAGATTCAATACATGAACTATGGGCCAAACTGAGTCCCATTTTGACTCTTGTGCTGTTAAATCCACTTAAACCAGAGCTCAATTTGGCCCATAGAGTTTTGCAGCAGCTGTGAAGTTCTGCAGTTAGCTTATATAAGCCTGGCTGAGTTTATGCTTGTAGAGTACTAAGTGGTTAGGGGGACACTACACACTGAACTCTTGCCTCTTTGGGGAAAAAGTATAATAAGCGGTCATTTTTGTATGTGCATAAATGGGAAATGTTGAATCAATCTTTGAATGGCTCTCTCTAGGCAGCTCAGCTCACTTGTTTCTCAATCAGTTTTTTTCTCAGTTCTTCTTTTGAGGTTTTGATAATTTACTTAGACTGACTTTGAACATTTGCAGTAAGAAAGCCAACTAAAATTTAATTCTACATAATTACACAACTACTATTGTAGAGCGGAAAAGGTACATATGGGATGCATATGGAATGCAGATAGATGCAAAGATTCAATAAACTGACTACTTTTCAAAATTACCATGGGTATATCATCTATTTTGACCACCCATTATATCTTGGACCTGAATTTCTGTTTTGAATTACATCTGTATATTTATTTATCATCCTAGAATATACCCAATTCCAAAACAGCAAACCAAGGCATAACAAGATAATATTTTCTAATGTGTGAGGAAGCCCTGCTTCTGCGGCTGTCTTAAAAATCAGATGGCTATTCCACATGCTAACCCAAATAGGGTGGAATTTGGGGAATTACCCTGGCTGCATTATGAAATCCCACCCATCACAATTAGTGATGATAAATTACATTCTATTAGTTAAAATTATTCTACAAATATAATGGAGGAGATTCTCTACTGCCTTAAACCTTGTGTAGTCATTACATGTGCAAAGTGAGAATAAAACACTATCCAAGTCAGATCAGTAGTTTTGTATAGTCACTTTGTACTGTGTAAATGGCTACATGAGGTACAAGGCAGTAAAGAGCCATGTCAGTCGGCCTGATTCACTGCTGTGTTACTCTATTTTTATGCCAGTGTAACTCCATTGATTTCAGTCATTACACCAGCATAAAGTTGGATTAACACAGTGCTGAAGCAGGCCCAGAGTGTCTACTGTCATCATCTTCATCATGTTCCTATTACGCCTCTGGCTCCTCCACTCCTGTCTGTTTCTGGCAAGTCCTTCAATGGTTCCCCAGCTGTGACCCAGGTTTTTCAGCTTGGCTTCCACAGCTCTTCGCCATGTTGTTTTCGGGTGGCCTCGTTTTCGCTTGCCTTCAGGTGTCCATCTTACTGCTACTCTGGTGATGGAATCAGTTTCCACCCAAAGCACATAACCGATCCATCTCCAGCGCCTGCTGGCAATGAGGTGCTCAGATCCTCTTGGCTGCACAGTGTCAATAGATCTTGGTTTGAGATTGTTCTGGGCCAAAAGATATAGAGGATTTTTCTGAGGCAGGTTGTATGGAATGAAGACAGTTTGGACATGTCATGCTTTCTCATTCCCCAGCATTCTGCACTATAAAGTAGTGTTGAAAGTACACAGCTCTGATAAATCTTGAGTTTGGTTTTGGTGTTGTATTTTGAGAATTTCCAGACTGTATTTAAGCTCCTGAAAGTGTTCCTGGCTTTATTGATTTTGTTCCGGAGGTCCTGGCTTGTTCCACCATCCTGGCTGATGGTGCTGCCCAAGTATGTGAATGTTTCTACATTGGTGAGAACATAATCCTCTATCCATACTGGTGATGGTGAGGCAATATTAAAGGTCATGATATCTGTCTTACTGTGGTTGATTTTCAGTCCAATTTGCTGGTTGAATGCATTGAGTTGAGTTGTTTTTTCTTGTATATGGTATTGGGTATGTGATAGGAGAGTGACATCATCTGCAAAGGGATGAGAAGAGTGTCCATTTAACGCCTCTTGGCATGTCTTCTGTTATACGCCGCATTACCCAGTCGATGGCAACGTTGAAGAGGATTGCAGCCATGACACACCCTTGACATACTTCTGTTTTGACTTCAAAACTGAACTCACTGTGATCAACACTGCATGTAAAGTTGAAATAGAAGCTTTTGATGACATTGATTATATGGAAAGGAATTCCATATGCCCAAAGAATGTGCCATAGGCTGGTCCTGTCAATGCTATCTAAAGCCTTCTCAAAGTCTGTGAAATTTATGTAGAGTTGTCGTTGCCATTCTAAGCACTGTTCTGTTATGTTTCATAGAGTGAAGATCTGGTCTGTCCATCCACGCCCTTTCCGAAAACCAGCTTGCTCTTTTCTGAGAACGCTATCAACTGCCTCTGATATACGCTGGACTATGATCTTACACAATACTTTGCTTGGCACAGATAAAAGTGTGATACCACGCCAGTTATTACAATCACTGAGAGTTCCTTTCTTTGTTATCTTCACTATAACTCCATTGGTCCACTCATCTGGCACTTTTTCCCCTTTCCGAGACTGATGTAAATAGAGGGGCCAGGATAGATGCTGCTAATTTAGGATTTACCTTGAACAATTCTGCATTCAAGTTAACCTTGCCAGGAGTTTTCCCATTTTTTAAGGATTTGATGGCTTGTGTCTACTGTACTTTGTATCAATTATTAAAACTTAAAAAGCACTGGGACTTCTCCAATAAGAAGAGATATTTTGATTACTTGTGTAAGCATACAAAACAACCACAGTTTTAATCCCTGTTGGTAACTGTTTCATTCCTGAAGACTGCACTGTTGTGCACCTATCCATGTAAATGTATTACATTTAAATATTAGCAGTAACTCACTGGCCACTAACAACAGCGGAATTCCAGATGATGAAAAATTGGAAATGTATATTTTTACAAATCTTGTTTGTGGTTATCTTTAATAATGCCAAATGATTTACCAGCGTCTCTTAAGTGTAAGTAATAAAGACTTCCATCTGTCTGGGGGCTGCTCCAGCTTGTTCTCAACTTTGAGTCATTTTACTATCATATGGGAGTTCTCAATCTCCCTTTTTGCTTCTGTTTTCAGGAGGTGGTAAAAAAGCCAAATCATGAGTTTGGGTTACAATGAAGGTTTTCTTAATGTAGGGTCAGAGTTTCCAAGAAAGATTAGGATTCACCTCTAGGAGAGCCAAGCCTACACCTAGGAGATCTGGACATCCAGTAATTTTAATGGAAATTGGGCCCAATTTCATTAGGGAGCTTTGAAAATCTCAGCCTAAACTTCCACGAGAAACTATAGTTAGTTAGTGTGTGTGTGTGTGTGTGTGTGTGTGTGTGTGTGTGTGTGTGTAGAGACAACAATGCACAAAGCAATCTTACTTTCCACCTTCAAATCCCTCCCCTCAGACCACCTTTATTTTGTTCACCTTTCCATCTCTCATCTGTGCCCTAATGCTGTCTGCTCCTACTCTCATGCCTGATCCTTAATGGCATTGTATCTCTCTAACTCAGGGCTGCAAGTTGATGAGCAATGAAGGCATTTGGCAACTTGCAGGAGGTGTCCAGTACATTGCAGGGTCAGTCCCTTACATTGTAAACTCCTTGAGGCAGGAACCTCATTTTCCTACATGTTTGTGAATAATCAGGCACACCTATAGCACTATGGATATGATCCTGCACTGCTGAGATTAATGGTGCAGGATCAGGTATTATAGGAATCAGTGAGAATCTGTTGCCTGTAGTGCCTTTTCTGCAAGGAATTCAAAGCACTTTACAATCATTTAAGCCTCACAACATGCCTGTGGGGTACAGCAGGCTAAGTAGGCCTGTAGCATTCTTTACAGAGCCAAGTACATTTATTCAAATGTAGCTGAATAATAATAATGAAACCATGACCTACCATGACACTTACGTTCCTCAGGAACAATGAAACTGTCAACCACAAGGTTGAGACTCGTGAGTATGGGTGACAGAACTTTTTCGGCAGCTGGCTCACAACTGTAGAACTCACTTCCGTAATAGATTAGGATGACCATGAACTTCCAGTGCAAAATGTACTTCTTCAATTTAGCTTTCCCACAATATCAACAAACAAGCAAACGAAACCTTAGTAGAAAAGTCTTGCAGTTTAATTAAAAAAAAAGAGAGAGAACCTTTGTATAGGTTTTTGAGTTATGCTGTAGAATTGAACAGGGAATAATAACTCTGCCACAGAATTCTTTAGCATGATTCAAAAAAAACCCAACAAAAAACACCACCCTATGGAAAGAATCTCATTCTCTATTATGTTCTATCAGTTTAATAAATGTATGTAGAACCCTATCACATTTCTATAGAATTCTATTGATTTCATCTCTCTTCATTTCTATAGGATTTTTGCATAAAGGAAGTGATGTGAAGGAAAGGTATTGAAAGCAAACTTTCACAATATAATTGTTTAGAGTTTGTTAGTGCCTCTCATACTCCGGTGATGGGCATAGTGCGTGTGTATATGCTTGCAATACAATAAATAATATAAAGATGACTTCTTAAATAAAGACTGCCAACTCAAGGAAGCAATGGAAACCCAACCTCCAAGAGATATTATAGAAGCTGAAAGATGCTAGGATCTGTACCAGAAGGTAGCAAAACTTTGGGAATCCATGGGACAAAGGTAGCATGATTTAAGAAAAAGTTATCCATGTAGGACTGATATTTTAGAGTTTGCACTTTAGTATGCCCACTCTACCCTAGGTTAATTTAACTTCCCTTTCAGAATGGGCTATTACCACCCACACACTTCAAACTGCCAATCTCCAAGTCTGCTTACCCTGTTTTTAAAATAATTATTTCATATGATGATCCTAAACACACTGTGGTATCTTACAATGTTTTGCTTTCCAAACCAGTTTGCCATCTTACCAAAAGCATTCATGTACAATATAAATTCCTAAACGGAATGCAAGCAGCTATCATTCCTCATGGAAACTTCACTGTCACCCATGCTGGGTTTGCTAAAAGTTGCCATTTCCCCCCTATGTTCCCCAGTCCCCTCACTCTTTCATAAGCACTCCTCCATCCCCTTATGTTCCCCCTGTGCATATAGTAACGCTGGAGTTGCCACAGTCTCCTTAATGTCTAATCCTCTAACACTGGGAAAGCATTGTATTGCAGCACTAATGCAAGGATGAATTCTGGAATGTGGAGCCTGGAGAGAGGCTTATAGAATAAGAAAGAAAGAAAGAAAAAGGGAAGAGGAAAAAGGAATTGAGAAGAGAAAGAAGTCAAAACCACACATGGGACAGAAGGGAAAAAAAGGGATTAGGTGACAATATCCGACTGCACTGAAGGGTCAGGAGAATTAAGCTTCAGAGCAGCTTGCTCAATGTGTGCCGGGATAAAAAGATCCTGATATGAATGGAGGTGGTTCAAGTGCAGGCACATTGTGGAATGCAATAGGAGTCTGCTAGGGAACATTTAAGAGAGTTGTGCATTACTTTCATGTAGCAAATAATATATTTTGTTTGCCGGGCAAAGATCTGAGCCTCCCCTGTCACTTTTACAAGCTCGTTACAGAAGGACTAAAAATGCAAGAATGTAAAGGAATAGTGCTGAGTTTAAATAAAATAATTTGAATGCTTCCTACAATGTTTTATTATTGCATTTTATGTTTAAATTAAATACAAAGTTAAGAGATCCCCAGAGAGTGAAAAATCAGCATATTGACTTCAATGAGCCATGCCAATACACACCAGTTTAGGATGTGGCCCAAATACTTCAGGCCCTGATTTTCAAAACCTGTGAAGCCAAAGCCACATTAAAAAATGCATGTGCAATTGGCTGCATAATTTCTACAGCAGGCCATTTTCACAGACAGGTGCTGAACTTTATAAACTATGTGTCAAATCAGATAATGGAAAAATAAGTTTTTCATGCAATATGAAAGGCCTGAAAGTCTTCCATGTGGCTGTTAATTGTTTAATTGGAAAACTGGAAATAGATACTTTGATTTCCCATGAGGTTGCACTTTGATCACAAGGGTGGTTAAAAAATAGGTGATCAAAATTAGAGAAGGTCTAGGAATGAAATACACAATCTGCCTGAGTACCTGCAGTTACTATAAAAGCAACAGAGAACCAGTCCTTTCTGAAACCTGAAAATGACAGGTTAAAAGAGCTGGTACCTGAACAAGTGTCCTCATCTCCTGATACCTCCCCCAAATATGGCTTCTTGGTCCAGAAGCCAATATTGTCTCATCTCTATTCAGCACCACTGCCGAGCATGAAGTCAGAAAGTAAACACAGAAACATGAGGAGAGGGAGGAGATACATCAAGAGTAATGAAAAAAAAAAAAAAAAGGGGGAGAAAAAATAGCTTCTTAACTGTGCAAACAGAACCCACCCAAAATCAAGTAACTGGCATAAAGCATGCTCTGCAGATACAATAACATAGCAGGAAAAATTATGAAGGCCTTTTCAGCTGGCATTTGCTAACCCATCATCATCATCATCATCAGAGAAGGGTCTGAAGTGGAAAATCAAGAGCAAAGTGACTGAAATTAAGGGCAGTTTAAAATGAGCATGGCATGGGCCCATCTCCAGTCACCAACAATCAGCCAGATTTAAGGAAGGAATAACTCAGAGAAGATTCAAAGTATAAAACGCATTCCATTCACTCATTTAAAATACTTTGGGCTGTACTTTTCGGTGAGGAGATTGTGAGAATCTTGTGCAAGAATAACTGAAGGAGATTCTGTTTTTAAGTGTGTGTTGTTTTTTTGAAGGGGCAGGCAGGACATAACTCATATACATATGCTTAAAAAAAAAGAAGAAGCTTACATAGATCAGTGTGAGTAGGACATGTTTCCTTCCTACTCCCCAGTGGTAACACCTATGACCCGACCCCAGACCTGACCTGGAAGCTGGAAAAAGAAGAACAAAAGACATGGTCTTCAGGCTTCATGACCGTGTCTTTACAGAGTTGAAGGTTTGTACGTAGGCATTGGGGAAGTATGGTGTCAATTCTTCCCTAGAGAAATGGATGTGATGATGCTGTCAATGCACATTTTTCAACGGTTACATTCCTCTGATTCAGGGTAAAATCCTGATCCTAGTGAAGTCAATGGCAAAACTCTCATTAACTCCAGTGGGGTCAAGATTTCACCCCAGGAGTTCTTAAAAGTTTGATAAACCCAAGTTCACAGCAGCAGACTCGCCTCCACAACCATGTCTTATAAAATTTATGTATTTTCCTTCTTTCCTCTGTGTTCTGTGGCTTGGCTTTTATTGCAGCTTGTCCTGTTACAGTCAAACAAAACTGAAATCCATGGCCACCATGCCAGAAATCAAAACAGCAGCAACACAATACGTATTCCTCTATGTAAAGAATATGATCTGACTGACCTGAGAATGATGTATTAAGTGAAAAATCCCCTGCCCAGTGCACAGAGGAAATACAGACAGTGTGCTAGGGTACGGTCACTTGCTCTGTGTGTGTGTGTGCTTTGAACATAGACAAATGCTATTCAGCTTGGATGCAGCCAATATTCTCACAAGCCTCAAATTGTTAAAAAAAAAGACAGACAAATCATTTTTCATGCTTTTGCTCCTTTTTCTTTGAAAGTCCTGCCTAAAGAGATAGATAGTTGGAACTCTGAATTTTGGGAGAGTTATTCACAGACACACACACACACACAAAGAGGGAGATATCCTTTAATATTTTTAATGTAAAAATAAAAGGACAGATAGTGCATCCCTTATGCAGTTGCACAGTGTGGATGGGTAGTAGTAGGGAAGGAAGGACATAAGTAGCCTTCTTCCCCACTTCAACGCCTTTGTGCAGCCTAGTGCAGGCAGTATTCTGAGTAGCATAAAACCTGACCTCACTCCCAAAGAGGTGCTACTTCCTCAGAAGGGGCAGGCTGGTTAGCAGAGCTGGACAACACTTAGGCCTTGTCTACACTGGGGGGCGAGGGGGAAGGGGAAATCGATCTAAGTTACGCAACTTCAGCTATGTGAATAACGTAGCTGAAGTAGGCATACTTAGATCTACTCACCATGGTGTCTTCACTGCGGTGAGTCGACTGCTGACGCTCCCCCGTCGACTCCGCCTGCGCTCTCACCCTGGTGGAGTACCGGAGTCGACGGGAGAGCGCTCCGGGGTCGATTTATCGCGTCTAGACTAAATGTGATAAATCGACCACTGCTGGATCGATCGCTGCCCGCCGATCCGACGGGTAGTATAGACATACCCTCTGGGAGGCATGAAGGGGTGTAAGTTGTGGGCACAAAGTCTCTAGATACACAGGATCTCTAGGCAGCATGCTCCTTCCCCAAGGGCCATCACATGAGGTGGTAGAGCTCCTCACCAGACCTTATTACGGGTTGTGTCTAAATGGCACGATCAAGGCCTAAATAAAGCTTGACATTTTTATATCTTGCCCATGATTGTAGCCAAATAAAACTTAAGAGAAGTTCAAAGACAGTTCAGTTAGTATTTTGTTTACATTTTCAGTATATCATGATTCTGGCTGGGGACAGAGGTGGCAAAATACAGAAATAAGAAATTCTTGGAATCTCAAGAGAAAGAGATACCATAAGATATCTAGGTGAGGCCTGCAGACCAAACAGGTTAAATAATCTAAATAAGATTTGACAAGTATCTAGACTTTTGGCTGCTTAACTAAGACAAAGCATATCACTCCCTGTCTATCTTTGGCATTTCTAAGACACCCATCACCATAAAACCTAGCCTTTTGGGAATCCTTCCATCACTAGATTCAGGAAGACATAAATTGCCATGGCTTTTATCCATATTAAAAAGTTAGAACAGGGAGTATGGGACATTAGAAAGGTACTTTCTGAGCCAAAGAGTAGCCTGGACTTAAACCAAATGCCTTCATTCTCACTTTGAAATTCTCAACACACTGTGATTGGGGCCCAGTCATGAAATGCCTTCTGTATGAAATGCCACGTGTAGAGGCCAGTTCTCCCATGCATTTCCATAGCTAAGCTTCTCCTAACCAATTTTGGTCCATTTCTAGCATTTTTGTATCAAAATTTCAGATCACAAGAGCTTTACTGGTTTATTCATACAGTCAGATGCCTTAAAGAGCTCCCATCCCTAGATTCTAGAACTTGTACAAGTATTAACATACACAGAACTAAGTAAAAAAAAACAAAAGAGGACTTCCTCATCCAAACCAGTCCCAACCTATGTAATAGAAATGTGCCCCTTTAAAACAGTATATCACAAAATAATAAGCTTCCATCTCTAGGCAATCAGCCTTTCCCTCCCAGAAAAAGCACAGGAAAATAGATGAGTCCTCTGAGTCAACAATTTGGGTTCCATCTGGCCCAGGTGGGCAATCATTACTTTTGGTGAACAAACACCGTTGATTGCTTTTGCTTGCATTTCTCAGTGACTGCTTGCCCAGACATATTTTTACAAGGCAGCTATTTTTAATTCAGTCCTGCTAATCACGGTCAATACCGGCAATCACAGCATGCTGTTTGGTTGTTTTGTGACAGAACTACCAGCATGTTGATTTCATGTATTTCCATTGCAGCAATATAGTTCTCTTCCTGGTGACAACACCCAAGCAATGACTTTTTTTCCACATCCCTCCTGAGCACATGAAAGCAACTTTCATTTTTTTTGATACAGATCAAACCAAGTGTAGCATTTCACAGAAGAAGATGAGGTCTCCTGAGCTGACCTCCAAGGCATTATTCTGCAAATAAAGCATATTAAGGCTGGAGAGAAAAGATATTTTCTTAAAATCAGAGGTCCAAATACCCACTGCTTGCATATACTCCCAAATAGTCTACAGGTAACCCAGCCATTGCTAGTGGGTACCTGAAAAAAATTACTAGCCTGTGCTCAGTTACTCAAACAGCTTTTGCCAAACTGAATGCCTGGAGTCAAACTATTGTTTCATTCACATTCAGCACCACTGCTGAAGCATGAAGGAAACTTCCACCCTTATCCTCCCCCCTCAAACTCACCACCATCCCCCACCAACCACACACAGAGATGTGAGAAGGGAAGGAGATAAAATGAAAGCAGTGAGAAATTATGTTTCTCAATTTTGTTGTGCAGCTTCTGTTAGCTCCCACTCCATCCAAGGCAAAGAATGAGGTGTGGGCTGCTGGTCAGCTGTGGCATATGAATAATTCCTTATTTTTTTACCCTTATGTTTAATAGAATCATAGAAATGGGAGATGAAAATCTATAATGTAATGTTGGGAATCACCCTGGCCAAATGTGGCATTGTTTCCTGTCTCCCTACTTGTGTAAACATTTTCAAAATCCAGTGCAGGATTTTAGTAACAAAACTCTCATTGACTGGAGGTGAATATCAAGTTCAAGTTTGTTTGGCTTCCACCAATACAAACAAAAAATGGACATAATATTCAATATGGACTATCTTTAATTAATTAATTAATTCATAAGAAGTTCCCCCATTGAAAGTACCTGGTATCAATTCCAAGTCCATTTTCAAGATCTACAATATGTAAAATAAGGTCTGTATTTGGTAGAAGTTAACCCAATCCCCAGTGTATTTGTACAAGGCTTTCTAATTCGGCATCCCATTGCATAGAATTGGAGTGTGAGACTCATAACTCCAAATATCTTCATTTTATATGATGAAAATATAGTGAATTAATAAAGAAAAAAATACTAATTAAAGTGTTCACAACTTTCAAAGAGTTGACTTTGAAGAGTAGCACACCCTTGTTTGGTATGTTTATGAACTTCATTCTCCTCTCACTTACAACAGTTCCACAGTAAAGTAACTTCCCTGACTTCAGTGGAGTTACTTGTCATTTATACAGGTATAAATCGGACGAGACGCAGGCTCTTTGAAACAGAAATGAATCAATAGAGGACAGTCTTCTAAAAATAAAGTAATCTCCGAACATAATATTATTTCAGTCTCCTCTCAGTCTCTCTCTGAACTTAGTGATGCTTTTCTCTAAAGGCGTACTGATCTCAGTGCTTATTGCGAAACAACCAACAAACCTCATCATTTCTCTATACATTTCCACATAATGTAGGATCTGGTTTTAAACTACTGTGGAACAACCATGCTATCACTCAGTGCTTCCAGGTTTGGTATTTGTGAGGCTGATCACACTTTAAATTAAGTTTCTATTTATAAATAGTTAATACATGAATAATTGATGTTTTTTGAGATAGTTAATACATTATGAAGTCCAGTAGGTCAACAGTTGCTTATAATCATAGCATGTAATAATCTATAACACTTTCTTCTCATGCGCTTATAACCATCTATAACTCACAATACTCAGGTTTGTATCATGCTTAGAACATTCATTAATACTTTGTATAAATTGGAACCTTATCATAATCTATTAATATTGTTAATAAAGTGCACTGTGAGGTCTTTAACTCTTATTTTCTGCACAAGTTATTGGGTTCTTTTTACATAGAGATTAGCTCAAAGCAAACTCCAGATCAAAGTCACCCTATTCTATTCTATTTAGGTTCTTATACTGTACTATCAGAGCACCTTCCAGTAATGCATTAAGCAACATAACTAACATCTGTCACATGTTGTTTGTCCTTTCATCTTCTCCTCAGGAGAAGTGTGCGCAGTGCAGTGGTTTATTTTGATAAAGGTTTTCTGTGCTTTTGTTTGTTTGTTTTGTGTTTATATATTTTATATACATACGTATTTACTAGACAATTTTCACCATGTGTGAGATTAACACCAAACATTTTTTCTGGGTTGGCATTTCACAGCGGAATGAGAAGATAAGCTTTCACTGAGACATAGGACACACACAATTTAAAAATTGGATGTAAAATTGCCATGAAAAGGTTTTATGGGTCTCTTATAGAGAAATGAAATCCACAGTCTAAGTTGCCTAACATAGGGCTTGATTCTGCAAAGAACTGAACATCTCTTGAAGGGTGCTATGTATCCTCAGCTGTCAGTGGCTTCAATGGGTATTCAGGGCACTCTAGAGCACACCAGTACTTCACAGGATTTGGCCATAGAGAGAACAGGCAATACGATGATGAACTCAACAGAAAGACTCAGCTGGAAAATCTGACTAAACATGACACCTGCCCTCATTCCCAAAGAGAATTTGACCTTTTAAATAATAATTTTGCACATTTTTGTCTGATCAAATGATGTTTCTCCTCCACCTCCCACCTCATTTTACAGCTAAACTGCTGGATGTTACAGCTGAAGGAAGGGGCTGGAACTGGAAGGTTGGTCCCTGAATGCTCAGTCTTCCAAGACCACCTATTAAGAGGTTGGAAAATATCCACTACCTTATTAGGAAGCCTCAGAAATCTCTTCCCCACCATACACACATAAGTACGCTTGGAAGCAACTAGTGTTCCACGAACTAATTCCCTCCAGCTAACCTGGCAGTGCTTTAATGAAGGGGTATGTATAGAGATAGGCCAAGGCCAAGGTAATGTTTAGAACCACATTTGAATCAAAATTTCCCAAGAAGATTCAGAATGTTGAGTTCCCCTACTTTTAGAGGTGACATCACAGGGACACAAACTGCAATGTTTTCTCAATGGCAGGATGCCCATGCAGGTGCACCAGTTTGTATACAATTATTTCCTCCTGGGCTAATTCTTTGTATAGATCACAACGCTGTTTCTACAGCTGAAGGTGTTTCAGCCCTAACAGAAATAGTTTGAAGTATTTCAAACCAAATCATCCATTGTCTCCTTAGGGCTTAAGGATGCCATAAATAATACAGGAGTGAAATGTTTCATCATAACCTGGCATTTGGTACAAGATGGCATGCAAAACGGTCTGACTCTGTAGCATGAAGGGAATGCCACTTACACTCTGCAGCATCACCAGAAGTCCTGTGCAGAGCTGCCATTAGAATCTTTGGCGCCTCCAAGCAAAAATAAATCTTAGTGCCATGAATCAAACACACATGTACTTGCATCTGCAGGAACCCCTTCCTCACTTCATTGCTCCATGGGACTTCTAGTTTCAATGACCCCCTTCCCCCAAGACTGGCCTGGAGGGTGTGTGTGGGGGGGAGATATGTCTGTGGAATGTGAGCTGAAGAATAGCTCATCCTTTTTCATTCATAGCTGCTGACAGCTTCAGAAATGCATTTTCTCTTACTGCTCCTGTGACTGAGAGAATCTATTACTTATACACCCGTTGCTGAACCTGGTATCAGGGTTTGTATTGAATAAATAACTTGAGTCTCTTGTGAAAGCATTTATCAATTCACACTACATGGAACAGAAAAAAGAGTTTGGTTTTATATATATCCTTTAACACTTAAAGTACCCTAAAGTGCTTTACAGGGCAATGATTTATATACTAGTTAGTGGAGTGACTGCGTAGATAAACCAGCAGACATGCAGCAGCAGCAGTTCACACATTGCCATGGACATTATTATTATATGAATTGCAGACTAGCCACTGGCGCTTAGTCCCAGGGGGCTGGGTGGGCTTGAGAATCTGAGCCATGACATCCACATGGCTATTTTTAGCACGCTAGCTTGAAATGAGCGAGCACAAGTCTGTCTACCCAAGGTGGGAGGCAGCTGCAGTGTAGACGTACCCACAGCGGGTTGATGTGGTCAGAATGATGAGCTAAGAATATGATTTTAGCTGCAGCATTGTGAATAGAGTTGAGGAGAATACAATGGCAGTAGTCAAATCAAGAAAGTAGGAGGGTGCAGTAGTCCAGATGTGAAAAAATTAGGGTTTGGATAAGAGTTTGGGCTATGTGAACAGAAAGGGAAAGGACAACTTTTAGAGATGTTGTGTAAGAATATTCCTTTTTTGCAGCTCCTGGAACAAGAAAACAGCCAATATTTCATTAGGGGAGAATGGGAAAAATCACACTTGATGGCTGCCAGAAATGGAGAACATTTTATGAAGAATATCTGAAGCATAGTCAAAACTTCTCAACTGCGATTGCAGAGTCACGGGGTCATGTGCCCCCCACACACACACTCAGACCGATTTCTGCCAAGCTTTATATGCCCGACCCTGAACCCTGCTGCATATCACCCAAACCTTTAAATTGAGCACCCCACCACCCACTATCAACAGTTACGCATTGTCTCTGTCTGTATGCTTCCACTGCTCTTCCCAGATTGACTGAGATTAGCTACAATGCAAAGGCAGAGTGCTTCCCTGCCATGATATTTAGGGAATTGAACCTCATATTGTTCTACTGAGGACTCTTTCTGGCAGTCTGGAAGCAAAAGCAATACTCGCAATAGTGTTTTTTGAATTAAGAGAAATAATACTTTGCTCAGAAGAAAGGACTCGAAATTTGCACCTCAAAGCAACTTTACCATCATTAACTATCACAGCAAGCCTGTCAAGTAGGTAAATAATATTATAACTATTTTACAAATACGTAAACTGAGGTTCAGAAATATTCTATAAGTGAGTATCTAAAAGTCACACGGCAAATCAGTGGAAGAGCTAGAATAGAACACAGGAGTCCTGATTTCCAGTACCCAGTTCTAACCACCAGGTAACACTGCTTCCCAGTTGTTATAAGGAGTGATCCAAAAGCCAGTGAAGTCAATGGGAGTCTTTCCATTGGCTCCAGTGGGTTTGAGATCAGGCCCACAGAGTTCAGTTAATAAAGGTTGAATTGTGCTAGCATTTGCAAGCACTGCTAATATATAGCAAGAGATCATGACAGTTATAAATGGTGAATAAAGAAATGTGAGATCCAGAAGTTAAAAACAGTTGTCTCATGGGCTTCCACATACCTCTCCTTGCATTTAGAGTTTAAGAAACAAAACAGTTCAGGGTCAAATGTTTCAGGCTGCCCTTAATAACAGTGGCCCTTTTGAACACTTTTCCTTCTGCTCGCTACAAAGGTTAAAAGAGTAGGAAATGCCCATTATTGTTTGACCTTGTGTCACAGAGACTGGCAGGAATCATATTTAAGGACCAAACGTGTAGTTATTTTTAGTTCATGTAATTATTCTGAAGCCAGGGTTGAGGCAAATAAAATCAGCAAAGTTAGCAAAGAAAGAGGAGATAAAATGGTTATTCTCTTTTTTCATCCTGACATGAATATTTGCCTCAACAACAAGAGTTTCTCTTCTGCTTCCTCACAGAATGTTGAATAACTTCCACCCAGGTTACATAAAAGCACGCCCATATTTCACTTTCCTGTGTGGCCACTTTACAGTGATGTATACAAAGCCTTTGTAACCCTCAGTTCTATTATCGTTTCCGAAGGATGCATCCTGCCTGGAAAACAGCAAAGGAAGGGAAACAGTTTCTAGCATTATTTCCTAATTAAACTGTTTGCACCATATGAAGTCTCTAAAGAGTTCCTTCCTTTTCTCCTCCCTCTCTTCTTGTTTACTAAAAACAGAAGATTCAAAAAGACAGCATGAGAGAGATACAGGGAACCAGATTTTAACCTCAGGGACAAGAGGTACTGGAGTTATTCCAGATTTACACAAAACAAAGATCCAAATCTGGCCAATTATTTGTGCAAGAGAATTGATGAAAATATTCTGTGCAGACGAAAAACCCACCATTTCTGGAGTGCTACAAATATACAAAAACATGGCTTACTGGAAGTTAATTGAACAGGATTGGGAAATTAGGATCTAGATTTAGTTCTCGATGCAAGCTTTCTCTGCATTCAGAGGTGTCTTTGTACTCCAACTTGGTGATCTAGTCTGGTGTTTGGAGAGACTGGCTCAAGACATGAGGCTCAGATTCAGATCTGGAATGAGATTTGAGCTTCCACAAAGTTTAGATGTTTTCAGATCTTGTGTCTCAATCTGAGTCCCTCTCCAATAAATAGTAAAACAATAACATTCATGCACTTATAAAGGACTTCATATCTCCAAAACATTTTACAAAAATTAACTATTTAGTCCTCACACAAACCCGATGGGGTAGGTTCTATAAATGTTATCAATCCCTCTTTAAAGATAACTAAACTGAGACCCAGAGAGGTGAAATGACTCTACCATGTTGCACAGCAACTCACTGGCAGAGACTGTGACTGGATTAAAATGTAGAAACTCCTGGCTCTTTCCCTTCATGTTCAGAACACTAAACTTGGCTGCCTCTCTAAAAACCTAACATTAAAACAACTAGGTATACTAAATTAATCCCTGCTGTACCTTCAGGTAAGATTCCCCAAGAGTTACAACAGGGATACATTTGGCCTACTGAGCAATTACAGGGGGATTTTCACATAAATCAAGCTCCTTACCAAGAATACTGTGTGAAAAGATATACCAGTTGTGATTGAAACTGATTCACATTTTATTTACTGTTGGATATGAAAACCAGTTCAGAACAAAGAATTATCCACAACTTTAGTCTATTTCTAGTACAAAATATGAATGATTGTAGGAGCAGCAGTGATCTGTATGCTCTGTATAACTATGCTATGTATAACCTGTTTGCTCAAAAGGTCTGTTATACTTCCCCCCCATCCCCCCTTTTGTCTCCTCTCCCTCTCGGAATACCTGTGAAGTGGCTTTCCCCCTCCCCCTCCCTCCTGGAATGCTTGTGGGATGAATGGGCTGGTTGAACAGCTGGAAGATCAGAAGAGCTTCCAGGTAGACAAGGTGTCTGGGACTCTAATTAGGCAGCACGCACACACCCAGTGCATGGACATTGCATGGACACTGCCCGAGGTGGAGTGTGACCAATCAGCTGCGGCCAAGTCATCTCTAGTCGCAGGCCATGAGGCGCAGGTCCTTAAAAGGGGAAGGGGCCATGTGCTCAGCAGTGCACTCACAAGTTTGTACCTCCTGTGAAGGCCCTTCGCCCGGACCGCCTGGCCAGTGGTTCGCCACGTTGCATTCCATCGTGCCTCGGGAAGACTTACCTTCATCGCACCGTCCATCGCTGTGCTGTGGGACACTTACCTTAAAGAATCCTGAAATCTCCAGTGCTGTGCCTGTCCTGGGAGCGTGAGTATGCGAGTGTGAGTGTGACCCCTCCCCCCTTCTTTTGAGCTTAGCTATCAGCATAATAAACGTGCCGCTTTCTGCCAAACTCTGGTGGGTCATTAGTCCTCCCTAAGCTTACTAGCTGGCCCAATTTCGGGTAACATGAATAACCTTTGGCTTTTCTTTTCCATTTTGATTTATTATTGTAATTCCAGGTTAGAGCCAGAGAAGGCCTTTTCTAGCTAGGACTGCAAGCAAAATGCCAGAAGTCTTCTGAGAAAGCCTTTTCTTATGAGTTTCCCATCTCAGCTCTGCACTGCACAGACAGATGGATCAGTAAATCTTTGGAGAAACTCCAATACCACACTGGTGATGGCAATGTAAATGCATAAATAGGTTAGATTCAATTAAACAGAAGAATCCAAACCTATCCAAATTGAACCACAGCTGGGAACCCTTTCATCCATTCCATTACTAATCTGTCTGCTAAGTGAGTGGTAGGATCCAGTGACATTCTCTCTCTAAAGGCTGGCTTCTCCATTCACACTGGTCTTACAAAGTGCAGCTTCATAGACTTCAGTGGAGTTACCCCAATTCATGCACCGTAAGTGAGTGGAGAAGTAGGCCCTAAAATTTGCAAGCATCACCCATAGCCTGAAATTAGCAAGTGACTATAGTAGGAATGTTTCAGAACTCTATGTCTTTCTACGAGAAGAGAAGGCATATACTTCTTATGCATTGTTTGTTTCTATCAGGATTTGAAATATTTTAGTCTTCTACAGCTAGCCAAACTTTCAAAAACATATTTTCCTTCCTTGAAAAGGATGAAATGAAGGTCTTTCTTGGATACATTTACTGATTTATGGTGAGCAAATAATGCATCCTTGAGCATTTACATGGATAACCACTACTGATGACAACAATTTAGCAATCTTTCACTTGGGCCACAAACCACATACTGTGTTGAAGCTAGTTTTATTAAACTGTGTTTCAGAAGCCAACCCATGCAGGGGTTGAGGGTATAATCTGTTTATTAATATGGCCTCAATGTATTTGAGTTCTAATCTGCTGTTGGAATCTTTCGAGAATGAAATATTTCATTACATAAAATTATGATAAATATAATTTTATGTAGTGTTGTGTTGTAAGAGTCAACAGCAAAGATATGGTTTCGTGATTCTTAGAAATTTTACCAGAGCATGAAAAAAAACAACAACAACCCACCATGCACAGGTATCCATATTTTAAGAATTGCATGGCTGCCTGGGAGTTTATAGCTGTCACTAGAGCTGGTGGGGGAAACTGGTAACTTTTTCACAAAAAAGTTTGTTTATTTTTCAACCAACTTTGTTAATTTTTGAAAATTTACAACCCCTTCTCGTGGGCACTCCCCCGCACACCATCACCCCCTGGAAGTTCATAGTGATGGCAAGATCAGAACTCAGCTCCTCCTTCCCACAACGCACCTGCCTCCATTTGAAGGACATTAGCTGTTAGTAACACAAGGCCTATGAAACACATTTAAACAGTTCTTAGTCCATCCATCATACATATGCACTCTAGCAAGATAATTACAGAATGGTAGTAAGTTTGAACCTGGGAAAGATCCCCATTGATATCAGTGGGCTTTGGGTCTGGTTTTTAGTTATCTCATAATGGCTGTTCAAGGGTGGAAGGGTCCAAGAAGCCTCTACTCCCTCTAATACACTAAAGGAAGAGCTAAGCATCGTGGCAGTCTTTGTGCTCACCTGAATGAATTTTGCAAGACAATACCTGTAAACTGCTCAGATGAGTGCATGTGAGAGAATGATTTTAGATGTTATATCCAGAAGGGAGACAGATAGACTCAATAGACAGAAATTCTACATACAAAATAATTATCTTGGGAGGAAGATACCATCCAGTGCTCTAATGGAAAGAAACAGGCAGACAAATAGAGATTAACAACCACAAAATTTTTCCCACCATGAAAAATATATGGTTACTAGTATTGGTGTGGGAATGATGTTTCATCAGGCAGAAAGACAAGCTGCTTTCACCACCATCTCAGACTGGCGGAGAAGGGGGGGGAAAGCCAACACTGCAGCAACAGAAATAATTGTTGCAGCTGCAAGATGTTATTAAAAAAAAAAATCTTCCCATCTAATAACCTTAATCCCAGTAACAATTTCCTCCTTTTTATTTCCAGTTCTCTTTACCACTTGCTGGTTGCTGGCAAAGTTCGCAGACACTTTAAAAAATACCACTCATCCCAAAGTCTTCATGCTAATTTGGGGCCTGATCTAAAGCCCATTGAAGTCAATGGACAGACTCAAAGACTCCCTCAAGAAAGGATGAGAGAGAGAACAAACCACACATCAGTATTAGTCATGTTCCTTAATGCACTACTGGCAGGCACTTTGACATTTCAATGATGAGAGAGGTATAAGAACCTATATGGAAGAGATGACAATAGAATAGAAATGGTTTGGGATCAGGTCCATAAATTGGGGGATGGGAGTGGTGGCAAGACTTGGCTGACCAAAAAATAAATTAACTCAGCATTTTTTCCTGAGTTAGATGCTGATTACTTCCTAGACAGTGAAGCCCACCACCATGACAATCTTCAAGATCCCACAGGCTTGCCTGGTCTAGCACTTAGATGGAAGACTGCTATGCCAAACAAGGAAAACCTAGGCGCTCTAGGTAAATGGTGTCACTCTTTCCCTTAAGTCAGTATTAGACAATGCTTCTGCATGGTGTAACATAAGGGGTGCTATATGCTAGAGCGGCCATGTTTCATATAAGATGTAGAACAATGGTTCTGAGCACTTGATATCATCAAAGATCCTGTTACACTTTCTGGAAGAGGAAGGATACTAGCAGCAGCATCCTGACTCAAACTTCAATTAATTTGAATACATTCTGCACTTCAGTTGGGTATGGTGATCTGATAGGGTTACCATTCGTCCGGATTCCCCCGGACATGTCCGGCTTTTAGAGCTAAAAATAGCGTCCGGGGGGAATTTGTAAATGTCCGGACTTCCCCCCCCCATGCAGAGCACGCGCAGCTAACAGGGCAGCCGGCCGGATGGTGCCACTTACCTGGGGCTCCGACAGCCAGAGAGAGCCCCTCCTCCCCCCTGCAGCAGAGCTCACTCCCTCCCTCCCTCCCTGCATTCGCAGATCACCAGCCGGCAGTTCGCAATGGCAGTCTGGAGCTCCTCCTCCCCGGCACGCTGGTCTGAGCGACAGAGTAAGGGGGTCGGAGAAGGGGCAGGGAGGTTCTGGAGGGGGCAGTCAAGAGACAGGGAGCGGGGGAGGGGTTGGTATTCAGGGGGGACTTTCTGGGGGTGTGGATAAGGTTTTGGGCAGTCAGGGTACAGGTGGGGGTAGGGTCTCAGGAGGGGGCAGTTAGGGTGGGCGGTCTCAGGAGGGGGCAGTTAGGGGACAAGGAACAGGGAGGCTTAGGTAGGGGGTGGGGTTCTGGAGGGCAGTTGGGAGCAGGGGTCCCAGGAGGGGTAGTCAGGGGACAAGGAATGGGGCATGGGAGTCCCGGGGGTCTGTCTGGGGTGGAGGTGTAGATAAGAGTTGGGGCAGTCAGGGTACAGGTAGGGGGTAGGGTCCTAGGGGGCCAGTTAGGATGGGGGAGGGTCCCAGGAGGGGGCAGTCAGGGGACAAGGAGCAGGGGGAGGGTTGGGGGTTCTGAGGGGGGCGGGAAGTGGGAGGGAGTGGAAGGGGCTAGGGCAGGACGGGGGCGGGGCTAGGGCAGAACGGGGGCGGGGCTCCTCCCATCCTCTTTTTTGCTTGCTGAAATATGGTAACCCTAGATCTGATCATAAACTCTTGTACTAATAAGACTCTGAGCTATTACACAACTGCTGCATTCCTACTCGAAGGTAGATTCATTTCAGTGGTAGATGATCACTGTACATTAGTTATATCAGCATTGGAAGATGCTTTAGAGGTGAAAAGTATCATTATTATTTCTATTAATATCCTTCAAATAATTTTCTCAGATATCAAAGATAAAACTACATTGACACGTTCACGTATTGCAGGAATAGTTCTGCTAAAATAGCCTGCTATTGGCACATAAATACCAGAAAATTAATGCAATGTCATGAACAGAAAAAAGAGGGAAGAGTGGCTAGGAGGCTGTGGAACTCTAGCTCAAAAAAATCTAATAATTTTATATCCAAATACCTCTATTGAAATGGTTTGTTGTAGATGGTTCCCTTAAAAATGAAGTGTATTCTGCTGCCAAAGAATGGTATATAAAGAGAAGCTGATTCTGTATGCTCATGCGTTTAGTTAACACATATTACATAATCACTAATGGCATCGGTATAGCAATGGCACTGTACATATTTCACAACATCTTGGTTCCTTGTTCCTAGATTCTCATGTCTAAAGAGCAAACCGTTTTGTTCTGACAGGTTCCTACAGCAATTAAAAACACAAATTTCCTAATCTAAAGAAATGAATAATTTTATGGGTTTACCGAGTGCACGTATGGCCATCAGAAAGAAGCCCAAAAGTTTCAGAATGGTGCATTGAGCTGGGTAGCAGGAATATATAATAATTACTGTTAGCTTCAGGGATAACTCTCAGGAGATACTGATTGGTCACCTGGTATATAAAGATGAGGTGGTGATTAAGCACTAGCACAGAGATACACATCAATAGATCTGGATTATAGTTCCAATGCTGCCATATGTTTATTGAGCCTGATTTTCAGTTACTTTGTTCCTGCACTTGAAACCAGAGCACATGGGGTAGGGGAAAGAAGTAGCTTTAAGCCACTTTTGTACTTCCTGTATTCTGGAGCAGTGCAGGTGCCAGCCAGGCCCTTGGTGTAAATTAGAGCAAACTCAGGACTGCTCTCACCCAGGCTCTGTAATCCATGGGCCTCGGAAACAGGGAATAACTGTGGTATTGTTCTCTAACCACATCTATGATCTACTCGTTTTGCCAGGAGCTGGGAACAAAGCTGGTAGAGTCTCTATACCAGATATACACCAGCCAGGGAAGCCCTTTGCACAGGGGCCATTTCTGCCCACTTTAGAGCTCCTTTAAACTGCCAAAATGGCATAAAAAAGCCCTTTGCATAACTGGTTCTGATCTCACACATACTAGTTTTGCACCTTTAATGTTTAACACCTGTGTAAATGAGAACAGAACTAGGTCTGGGTCTCTCTGGGTCTCAGTTTCCACATCTGTAAAATAGGAATTAATAATACTTCCCTAACTGTCATGTTGTAGGAAAAATCCATTAACAGTGACAATGTGCTTTGAGATCCTTGGATGGAAAGTGCTATTGGAGAGCCAATTGTTATTACTAAATACATACGATTAATGCTTCTGACATGTTCTTAGTTATGCTCTAATCAGTATACATGTTTTCACAAGGAGAGCTACAGGAAGCAGTTGATTCACACAGGAAACAATGTCAAGTAAGCAATAAGGCACAACAGAGTATGCATTGTTGTACCATACTCACACGCCTTGGGTGCACTGTGAGACATGAGGCAAAGGCAAAGTGCCTTCAGCCAACCAAGTACTGCAATGAATTATGGAGTAATAGTGCATGGCCTGGAGTGGCTCTTTTGACAAATATTTGTTTGCAAAAGTGTATTTTGAAAAGAAATCTAGAACTGCATTTATTTTTTGTTGAATATTTCATTTAAGTTGGAAAAAAATAGCGCTTGGAGACTGGGGGGGCAGGCTGCCTGCCCAGTGCTCGGGGAGGGGGGGGGCTGCACGCCGCACGCGTGGTGCTCCGGAGCTGGAGGGGCGGGGTGGGGGACAGCTCTGGGCTCCGGCTGGGGAAGGGGAATGGGTGAGGTGAGGCCTCGGGGGGAGAAGGGGGACAGCCAGGGACTAACCTCCCCAAGCCAGTGGTTCACCCGTTGCCCACGGTCATGGTCCTAATCATGCAAATCACAAGAGCTATACGACTGAGTCCTAAAGCCACAGCAATCTTCCTGCCCTACACTCCTATTCTTCACAGCTGACTTCTGCATCACAAGCATGGTCATCCCCTTACTTCTTTAGTCATTAGTGTATGTAGGCATGCAAAGGTGTAGCTGCTGCTGAGGAAGCTGAAGAGGAAAGAACTCTTGTCAACCAAACACAAAAGAGTCTATTGCTAACTTTAGGTCATCGTTATCACTTAATATCTGTGGTAAGGAAAAATATACATACGTGTACGGCTGTCTATCATAGGCAGGATAAGTAGCTGATGCAAGGGAAGAAGGGTTACGGTCCGTTTGATATGGACCTAAGGCTAGAAGAATCTTGGCAAGGAGAAGAGTCTTATTGCTTAGATTACATTTAAATGAGCTGGGGAACAGCCAAAGTCACATTAGCAAAGAGATTTAGAGCAAGTGTCAGGGCAAAAATGGCAATTTGTAGATTGAAACACAGAGCTCTTGGGTGTGAATGTAAACATTAGTTTTTGAACATCTGTATTTATTCCTGGGCAAAGCCCAGCTGTTTACCTAGGCTTCTGCCCAAAGCGGGAATTGTGGGGCACATTTTTACTTGAAGTTGATTATGGTTTGAGTTGTTTAGCCTTAGCTGATTTTGATCAATCCATGTTACTATTGTTTTGAATTAATTACATGCATATGACAATGGAACACACAATTTTAATAAAGAAATAGTTCTGGATAATTAAACTAATAATACTTTTAATCCATTTTACCTTCTATTTTGTAGTCAAATGCTGCCTATGGTTTTTGTCATTGATTTTCAGCTCACGTTTTAAAAAGGGGAAGGTCATTAAACATTAGTTCTCTTTGTCTGCTTGTATTTCAAAAGTGTACCATTATGTTCTGTGGGGAGGAAAGCCATGTCTGGTAGGTAGGGCCTTATCCAAAGCCTAGTCAGGTTAATGAAAAGAGTCCCATTAATTACAATGGGCTTTGGATTAGGCCCTTTGAACATTAGCATTTAGAATTCCTTGGTTACCTATTCCTAGCTCTATCACCTACTATTTATGTCTATTGATATAAGTTATTAAACCACTCTTTGCTTCAGTTTGCCCATTAGTAAAATGGGGCTAGTGGCATTGACCTAACCCACAAGAGCATTGCGGGAATAATTGTTATAGCATTTTTATTATCATTGGCTGAAAGATGCTAAAGAAGGGCAGGAATATAAGTAAAGTACCAGGACAAATAAAATACTAGTAGTACCAGTAAAGGAGATACTGAGACAAGGAGCGTTTAAGTGACAGAACATCATACATTCAAAACTGTATAAAGTACTTTTGAGTTCAAGGAAAATGTTCTTTAATAGGTGAGAGTCCAAAGTTAGGGATGAGTGAACTGGTTTGGATAAAGTGAGGAGTACCCAAAATTTTGCACCACACTTCAAATCATAGGCAAACCAGAGTTTTTTGAAGTTCATAAAAGTTTGGTACTTTCCCTTGTTTCCTATTTGTTCTGGGTTCCCCCTGGAAAGAGCAGTGCCAAGATACTGTGAGAAAGGCTACTCTTGTTCTATTTCCAGCCCAGCTTGAAGCAGGAAGTATGGAAATCTAGCAAGAAAGTCTAGTCTGGCAGCAGGGATCTTTCTGATCCTATTAAAGTTAACATAAATATTACCATTGACTTCACTGAGAGCCCCGTCAGGCCTAGTAATTCCAACCCAGCTATGCAGACTGAAGAGGTCCAGCTGGTTTGACTAATTGACAGAAAAGCAGCTGAACTTCTGGGCGGAACAGAAACCTCTGAATTTTTCAAGGTTCATCCAACTCTGTACACAACATCATAGTATGTGGTCAATGCTGATGACACTGGAGCCTAACTTTTACTTATTCCCAGAGTACTATGGGCTTCAGACTAAGACAACAAAAATTAAGCGCAGATAGATTAGGGTGAAACATATATTGAGTTAAATAGTGCAGAATCAGCTCATTTGGAACAAGACTGTCACTTTTCATATGCACCTTCAAATCCCTCTTTAAAATTCTCCTCTACCATGATGCCTACAAAATTTTTTACTGTGGTCAGGCTGCTGGTGTGCTGAGCCTATCATGCTGACCAATATTTTTTCATTGTTTCCTTGCAGTCCCCGTCGGTCTATCTGTGGCCATCTGTTGCCTTTTGTCTTATATTTAGCTTGTAAGCTCTTGGGGCAGGAACTGTCTTTTTGTTCTGTGTTTGTACAGTTCCTAGCACAATGGGGTCCTGGTCCATGACTAGGGCTCCCAGGCAGTACAATACTACAAATAATAAAATAATATGAACCTGCACAGGGGAATAAGAAGGTATAAGATGCCCCCTTGCTCCCCTCCACACGCTACCTGCATCACCAGTCTGAGTGTAGGCGGGGGGAAGCAGGCTCTTTGGGAGCACTATTTCCATCCCATTTAGGAGGTTGAAAGATGAGTGAGAAGAGGAAATGAGCAGTGCACTAACCAGTGGAGCTGAGCTGGTACAAAGGAGGAAGTATTCTGCTACTCCCATAGGCCAATAGCAAAATACTTCCAAGCCAGTGCACGTGGGGGGACTTTAGCTCTCTGGATCATAGGTCCATCTTTGGAATGCTCCTGGGATGACATAGCTGCATGCAGCCCCTTGCTATAGGCTAAGAGCAATGTCTCAATGCAACCCTTGGCAATTAGTTACATTACAAAGAAAACCTTCCGTATGTGCCAAGTATGGTCAGTAAACCACCAAATACTTAAGAGTCTGCTTCTATATTTATCTGTTTCTCTGAATATAATTTAGAAATGATTCCCACTGAAATCCATCATTTTATTCTCCATACCATATATTTGTCATAAATGTTAGGTCCAAAATCCAAGATCTTCTCTGTTGCTGTATGAGTCTGATGATAGTTTTTATTTCTGCTGCCACTGAAATCAGAGAAAACCATTTGGCCTTTGGATGCCTGACAATACTGAATGGTCTGCTGGGATATATAGAGTTGAAAAACCTGCAATATTTTTCTTTAACGATCCTATGAATTGTTTATAGGACTTTACCCAACAAGTTTTGGATTCTTGGACAACTCCATAATATGTTTGTAGTTTCCTATTTTCTGTTTGCAGTTCCAGTAGGTTATTTATTTATTATTTTCCTTGATCCTACTCTATTCAACCCTTCTGGAGACCAGTATTTGAAAGATTTTTAAAATGCATCAATTTAAGCTTCGAAACCTGTGAAAGTTACGAAGCTTCCTTCCTATACAATAGACCATTGTGGATTAAGCTGATGCTGGAACTGCGGGGACTCAGCATCTTTATGGAGCATGAGGCTTTTATTGTGGTAACAATTTTTGCTTCCAGAAATAAGTTCCATTAACTGACTATCAGGTTTGCTTTTCAAAAGACTTACTGTAACTGCTGGTGTGAATTGAAGTCTATTTGGCCGTGTGTGTGTTTTATGAAACAGGACAATGAAGAGTCCCAATAATTTAATAACTGAGAAAACACCTATAACAGGGTCAGAACCCACCTCTCGTGAGCACCCCCTCTCGTTGGGTGTGTCCACAGTCTTTAAACCAATCCCAGCCCTGCCATCGGAGGCAATGGTTTTGCCCTCTTAGTCTGTTTTGGCCCCAGTCTTCAGTTGGACCTCCTGCCAGTTCAGTCCCCTTCGGGGATTTATTGATGTCCAGTTGTAGGCCCTTCCCCAGTAGCATATGTGAGGAGCAGGGGAGACCCAGGCCCGCCCACTACTCCAGGACTCCACCTTCACCGATGCCTTACCTTTAGCTCAGGACTCTTCTCAGCTCGGGCCCAGTAGCCATCCAGGAGCTCTTCCTTGCTTGCCCAGTCACAACTAGCACTGGGTTGTCCATTGTGCTGCAGTTCCCTCAGCCAGCCACACCATCCATGCTCCTCCAGCTCTAGTGAGGAACTGCACTGTCTTTGGCTCTGTAGCTCCTTTTTATAGGGCCCTCCTGGGCCCTGATTGGCTGCTTCCCCTACAGCCACTCTAGCCTGCTTTGAGGACCTCTCCACTGGTCCTTACCTGAGATGTGTGTGGCATGACCCTGAGGCCTCTAGCAGGGGGCCTCTGGGCCTAGCCCAACCCATCACAACACCTCTCTCGCTTAAAGTGCCATTCAGATTACTTCTGAATTCAAGTTTATATACACATTAAAGGCAACTAATACATAGCTGAGTTGAAGGTGTGTTGAACATGGAAATAGGTTAGGTTTGCAGGGAAATAAGGGGAACATATCATCCAAAGTATATAGTACAGTGATCAGTCTAAGCTATTTCTGAGATAAACAATGAAACAGCACAACAGCCACCAAGTCTCATCCTCATTCATTGAGGCATAACTGAAGCTACAAAGAAGCTTAGCCCCATCACTAGATTTACATTGTTTGAGATGAGAATACAATATTGTATGGGACTGTCGCTTATACTTCATTGTAGGAAGATGCCAATGGCTGAACTTCTACAGGCTTTCAGTTTATGCACAGCATTGTATAAGAAGCCCACTTTGGCATGAAAAATGAATTGTCAAGTTGTCTCTTACAAATCTGGTCCAGTCAGTGGGACACTACTGACACAAGATGATCACAGGATTCAGAAATTCAGTTTAGTAGCACATTGTGCTTCTAAAGCATCTTGCATCCAAGGATCTCTAAGGACTTTTTAGACATTAATTGATGGACCCTGAGAATACCCCTGTGAGCTAATCAGTCTATATTATTATCACCAATTTACAGATAAGGAAACCGAGTCTCAGACTGTTATGGTGATTTGCCCAAGACCTCTCAGCAAGTTAGTGTCATGTGTCAGATATGGGAATAGTCCTGAATCCCATTTCCCTGCTCTAAATATTAAACTTCACTCCTTCAAGAAAGGGGAGGGATGCTTATAAAAAGTGTTACTAAACCACTTCTGTCTGCAAATATTGGCTGTAAATCTCCAAAAGACAGGCTGTCTCATGAGATATTCTGTACATAAACTTCTAGCTAGGCCAGAAATACTGCAAGGCCAGCCTTTATTTGCGACATTTTGGTACTATGTGCATCCAATATCAGCTAGAAATCAGAAGAGTAATCACCTGAAATTGGAAATAAATGGGGAAACGGTTAACTGGACTTCTCTGAATGTAAAATTAGGCTAGCCCTGATGTCAGTTCAAGTTTGGAGAAAAGGCTCATGGTGGTGGTAGGTTCTCAGTTCATCTGAATTATTTCATCCTCCCCTGCAAGACACTGAATCAGCCAATTTCTTCCAGATTTGGATTTCAACCATTCCAAAGTACCAGGAGTGTTTGGGTGGAGTTGGCATTTCCCTTGAGGCCCAGATCTAGTAGACAGATGCAAAAAAAAGGGCTCAGTTCTGCCCCAATGAAATCAGTGACAGGCTCAAATAATAGGCAGGCCTGGTAGCATCATCTATTATTAAGGTTTCCTGACACTTTCCATTACAAGACCCTGTTTTCACTTGCTTACAACTCTTCCAAATCTTAGCCATTTGGGCTGAAATTTTCCATTCAAACGATCTGCCTTCAGCTGAATATTATTATTTTGAAAATTTCAGGCAAAATGGTTCAGCCACTTCTGAGAACCATAGTAAGGAAAAATAAGTTGTTTTGCCCATGTTAAAAAAAATCTAGCAACCTTTTCTTTGAGTTTTAGCATGCCCATGCTGCAGAGCAGGGACTTGAAATTTGTTGAGGGGGGAGGGTGGCTATGTGTCAGGAATGCTCCTTTGGTCACCTCTGTGAAAATCACTTAAGACTGGCCAAGCTATAAGCCTTTGAAAAAAAAATCATCATTAGCCAATGCTCTGTGGAGATGTCTTTATCCACAGTGGGTATGCTCCAGCGTGCATCTGAGCAGGTTTCCCCCTGCAACTGCAGTGGACCATGCAAGATCCAAGTGCTCGAAGTGACAGCAGGAAGCCTGTCTCTCCTGTACTCTCAATGACCCCTCTCTGCCGCTCACACCTAGGCAGTGTGGAGAAGGAAGCTGCAGGATTCAAATGCAGAGGTGGCAAGAGCTGAACCTGAGGGATAGGTTGGGACAAGGCACCTTTAGATAGGGGAGGGGCTGGGATTGGAGGCTGGCATGGTGAGGAGGAAATTGGCACTGGGAGTAAGGGTGTGGAGGATACTGGGACTAGCAGGACAATAAAATTGGGCCCGGAGCTGGGGGGCTGGGACTGACTGGGCCAGGAGACTGATGCTAAGAGTCAAGGAAGGAAATTAAGGAGGGGGACAGGTGCCAGTGGTTAAGGTGGGGGAGACTGAGATCAGATGAGTCAAAAAGAAAAACTGAGTCTAGCTGGGCAAGGAGATTGGGATTGGAAGCCAATGGGGAAGGAGCTGCGAGGGGATGACAGACAGAGCTGATGAGGAGCCAGAGTGTGGGGGGAGAACTGGGACAAACTGGGCAGAAAGACTGGGACAAGGGGCCAAGGAGAAGGAGGACACACTGAGACTGGATGAGAAGCTCAGTGGGGGAAATTGGACTGGAAGCCATTGGGAATGGAAAACAAGGGCAGGTAGGGAAAGGACCACGGAATTTGGTGGGGTTGGGGGATAGGGAGACAGACTGAATGATGAGCTGGGAGGAAGTAAGTGGCACTGGCTGAGTAAGAAGAATGCAACTGAAAGCAAGGGAAGAGAAAATGTGACAGGGATTCCAGAGGAGTGAGACTAGGACTTGCTGGGCAAGGAGACTGGTTCTGTGATGAAAACTCTGGGAAGTGGATACTGGGACTGGCTAGGTGAGGCCAATGGGACTGGAGGAGAAGTCAGGGTAGGAAAAAGACAGCATTTGGACACGTACAGTTTGAAGGACTGAGGCAGAAGAGGTCATGCGTGGAGAAAACAGACAGAACACCACTCTCCTTCAGTGCCTGGAATGGAACCCAAAATTCCCGAGTCTCACCATTTCTCTGCTGTCAGCAAATATCTGTGAAATCCACTGGCAAAATGTCTCCCCCCCACCCCCTTGTATGTAGAGGATGACAACCTATTATTGCTGTTAGTTCTTCTGCTAACACAAGTGGCATACTGGCATAAGTTTATGGTGGAAAGATTTCAACCCTATAGAAGAACCAGGTAGGTGTCATGTAACGACAATGTAATGGAATTTCTTGATTTTTTAGTTTGCTAAAAAGCTAGGAAATGATACATGAACTAATACATTAAAAGAATGTTAAGGCTGAAAAGTAAAGCATTCAAAAGTTAGCAAGTTAGAATTAAGGATGCCTAGGCAATCTTAATTTGGGCTCATTATGCATTTGTCATATGATACAGTTCTTAATTATATGATCACATACTACTATGTCTTATGGAAAAACTAGTATGTGATCATATAATTAAAGACTGTATCGCAATGAATAATGTGTAGCACAGGCAACCCAATTCTGGCTTTTCCTAATTTTTAAGTGTTTGAAACCTTTATCGTGTTCTTTTAATGTGTGTAATATAGCTATACCCTGTAACAGTTAAGTGCAAAATACATTGCATGATTTTTGTTCCAAGTGGGTAAAAAGCACTTTTCTTCTTCCTTCAGAATAGATTGGCTTGTGAGCTCTTTACTTTACTTTGTGGAATTGATCCTCTTCTCTCCTACACCAGTTTCACACTGATGTAACTCTATTGCTTTCACTAGAATTGCTCCAGATTACACCACAGGAAGTGACTGGAGATTCACGCCCTGTGTCTTTAAGATCTGTCAGAATGAAAAGACTGAACAGCAGAAATACTAGTTGTACAACTCAGCCTCTAGAGCTACATCAATGTATAACCATACCAGATTCCAGCGCATCCGTGGGAAAGTATTTATTTTACCTGTAGGTATAATAATTAGTAATAAAAACAGTTCAAACCTTGCCAGGAAGGGTGTGAATTTCTAAAAAGAAGAAAAAACTAAATTCTAATGCCTGAGCAAACAAGTTAGCATAAAAGAAAAAAAAAGTAAATGAAGCAGCACTGCCAAAACAATGAGGTTATGATCCATCAGCAGTTGGATTGCACTTTCATTTATAATGTTGAAGAAAAGACTCTGACTTCTGAACACATTTTATAACAAATGCAATAATTTTCTGTATGGAGTGAAAAGGGTGTGTAGGAAGGGACTGCCAGAAAAAAAATGGTCAGTAGTGAAAGCTGTGCAAACCAAACCACACACACACACACACACACAAAAACAAACACACCTTCTCACCTCTTGGAAGCAATTTCACCTTTTCAGCAATAAACAAAAAATATTTCTTGCCGACTTCAAAAGAAAAAAAAAACTACATTTCCCTCCCTGAAATCAACTGCTATATTGGAGGTGTGAAAACAGTAAGGGCTGGTTCAAAAAAACATTCCGGAAAAACATGCCATGCCATCCCTCTCCATTTGAGGAGTCCTGCCAGGTAAAAACTGCACTGTGTTGTGCAAAAACATAGACAAAGATGATGTATTGCTGAACATCATTGTTGTAATACAGCCAGCTGTGACAACTGAACCTGACCGAAATGTTACCCGGCATGATCCCCAGATCTCAGTGTCACAAAGGGCTAAACTCTTGCTTTAATGATGAGTACATCTCAAAAGGTGTGAGAGGTTTGGCTCAGTTTGTATGCTCACCTGAATTTATCTGACCTAGCTTTGCTTAGGAAATCTGGCTGGAAACAGGCTTTCATGTGAGATTTCCAGTACTTCCTGGTTCCCTCAGAATTATAAATACAACAAAAATAACCTCTGTTGCAGCATTTGGCAACTTTCACTTCCAGCCCTGGCTGAAATCAAGAAATGCAGAGAATCATGAACATCAAAATTAGGAGGGGAAAAGTTAACTAATCTAAACAGCACTTCAAGTTTTAGATGAAGGTTCAGGGCAGGTATTATTTCAATGAATGCAGGGCGGTGGGGTGGGGGGTGGGAGGGGAAAGAGAATACTGATATTTTCCTAAGTTCCACTCAGAAACCAAGGTCTGCTGGTTTCCACTTGCCCTCACTGAAGCTCAAATTTCCACCACACCCCCTTAAACACCACACATCCTTAACCTTGGCACCTCCTCGGTGGGGGTTGCATGCTTCACTATGTTTGGCTCCTCACTAGTGGAGCTCAGCTTCTCAGTTGTACTCAGATGCCCACATGGAATGTGCTGCTCCTAAATTGGGTTCAGATTGGCTGCTAAGCTTCATCTTGATCTACTCACCTTTGGTAGGAATCAGATGGCCACTGAGCTCCCATAGGATTGGCTCATCCTCAGTGGGATTTGGATGCTTCTCTGGGCTAAGCTCTTCCTCAGTGATGCTCAGATGTCCTATTGGGCACTATAGGTCTTGGTGGGTCTCTGAATTGCTGCCCACGCAGCTGCTATTCCCGTGCACCTGATGGGTGATGTGTCTGCTGTTTCTGCTCTCTGCCTGCTACCCTATCAGACAAGAAGCCACAAAATCTTGTCAGTGCTGAGACTTTGGCAATGGTGGCAGTGCTGGTGGCAGCAGCAGCAGTGGTGAGAGCCACTCATGTCAAAGGAGTTGGCAGTGGTGGTTCTGCTTGAGGGGCAGTATATGGTAGCCTCTGTCTCTCTCCTCTTTCTTGAGGACCTTCAGGTACGGAAAAGTGACAGCTGGGATTTCAAAATCAGTTGCATCTGTATTTGCCACCACTGGTCCTCTGATTGTCCAACGACTAAACAAGATGGCTGCTAAGTGGCTGCCAGGGAACAAAAGTGGGCCTAGGGGGAAATTCAAAATGGTAGTCAAAACAATTTCCTTCAGCAAAAATCTGTGCACTTCTTGCCAGAGCCTTGGTAAAGTTCCCCCTGCTGGGAGTTACCAGGTTCCTGTGTTTCGGTCCCACACACTGGGCTCAGATGCTTTTAAACTTCCCTGGGTCTCAGTAAGCTCTGGCCTCCGGCTCTTTCTTTGGCCTCCATGGCATACTTCTTTGGTATAGACTGTCTGATCTCACAGTCCAGCTGTCTTAGGCCTCCAGGACCAGTGCTGACCTCCACCCAACCCCTGAGACTCTCTAGGGTTTACCATTTACCTCTCCAGGAACACATGACAGTGGAAGCACATAACACATAGGATTTGCAAAAAGATAGCCCAAGCAATATACAGATTTAGACAAAACAGTAAAAAAACCTCTATGTATTTCCCTGCTCCAGTTTCCTCATCTCTCAGGTATTCTTTGGGCTTAGGGTCAGTCTTTTAAGCAGCATATGAGCCTTCTGCTCTCCCTTCCCTCCTGCACATGGCTTCTCCTCTGGAATGTGGAGTCTCTTCTCACTTCTGCAGCCAGCTTTCTGCTTTAGGTTATTCTTTAAAATGGCTAATCAGAGACCCTTTCTTTTATAGCATCTTAGTCAGGTGACCCCTAATTAGCCTCATCAGATGATCAAAGCCCTCCACCATGTGACCTTTTCGTTAGTTTCCTTCTCTCCTGGAGTTCAGACATAAAAAACTGGATTGCCATCAGCAGTAGCCAACTCTTCGTCTAAGGGAGCTTCTGTGTGAATAGATGACCATCAAGGTTAATGACCTTCCAACGTTAGCACACCATCCCTGAGAATTTAGTCCAACATGCAGGTAAAAAGACAACAGAGAAGGCAGATAGGCCCCACATTCAGAATGGAGCTCACAGTCTGACACAGATACAGAGTCCCTTATATCAAACAGAATTCATAATGCCACAGATGCCAATTCAAAATGGTTCCCAAAACAATTTCCTCCAAAAAGCTGTGCATTGCTCTATTAAGGGCAATTTCAACTTTCAAACCATTTCAGCTGTTTAAAAATGTTTTATCCAAAATTAAGTAACCTTGGGACAAAAAACAAGCCTGGAAAATTTCAACCCAAAATCTGGTTCTTTCATGTCAGAAACTCTTTGGCAACATTAACAATAGCAGTTACTACTAGATGCGTTGATAAAGAAATAATGGAATCTGTGTAGTTTGTATCCCGATAAAAAGTAAAGTGTACGAATTACATTATTCCTGTGCAATACATAAAATGGATCAAAGTTTTGCTAAGAAATTCAAATGATGGTGTTCTTTGGCCTATCTGAAATGTCTGTAAAAAAAAAATCCGTTGCTGATAGTTATGTTAAGAATCAGGGCCGGCTCCAGGCACCAGCGAAGGAAGCAGGTGCTTGGGGCGGCCAATGGGAAGGGGTAGCACGTCCGGCTCTTCGGCAGCAATTCGGCAGCGGGTCCCTCAGTCCCTCTCGGAGGGAAGGTCCCGCCGCCAAATTGCCGCCAAAGGATTAAGCGGCGCAGTGAAGCTACCGCCAAAGTACCACCGATCACGGCTTTATCTCCCCCCCCCCCCACTTCGCCGTTTGGGGCAGCAAAAAAGCTGGAGCTGGCCATGTTAAGAATTAAAATAGATTCAAATTGGAAACATTCAAGCTAATGCACCTGGGAAGAAAATATCTGAAACATATATATTCAATGGGAAACAGTAATGCTAAAAGAGACCTAGAAATCATAGTATACAGAGTAAATTAGATATTATTTATATTATTGATATTGTGGTAACGTCTGAAATATGCCAGATGCGAACAGGAGAAGACACTGACATTTGACAAAAAAAATCATAATGCCATTATATAAATCCATGGTGCACCCACACCTTGTCCAATTCTGGTCACCCCATCTCAAAAGGATATAGCTGAACTGGAAAAGGTTCAGAGAAGTTCAACAAAGGGTATGATCAAGGGTATGCAAAGGCTTCTGTCTGAGGAGAGACTAAAAAGATTGGGGTTGTTCAGCTTTAAAAAGAGACAACTGATGGGGATAGAAGTGCAGCCAGTTACTACAAACAAGAGGAACTAATTTTTCACACACTGCACAATTAACCCATGGAACTCATTGCCCTGGAATGTTGTGATGGCCAAAAGTATAACTGGATTAAATGAAGAATGAGATGAGTTCATGGAGGATGGGTCCATCAATGACTGTTAGGCAAGATGGACAGGGATGCAACCTCGAGGCAACCCTAAACCTCTGACTGTCAGGAGGGGAAAGATGGATCACTCCATTTTCCCCGTTCTGTACACTCCCACTAAAGTTCTGGCCACTGTCAGACAAGATACTGGGCTAGATGGACCATTGGTTCTGAGCCAGTACAGCAGTTCTTATGTTCTCATGTTGTAATGTGATATGGATACAAAAAAAGGCACAGCTGGTTTGGGATGTATTTCCAAAGGCATCATATCACATACCCTCTTTATATGGCTCTAGTACAACAACACCTGGAATATTGCATTCATTTCTGGGCATATCACCAGAAAGATACTGACAGATTGGAGGGAGTTCAGAGATGAAGAGCAAAAATGATCAGACAGCTGGGGGTGGGGGCCTGATTTATGAGAGTAAAAGGAGATAAATATATAAATATATGTAGCAAGCAGCAGGAAGGGCCAGATTCAATACTTAGAGGTTCCCCTTAACATTATAAATCAGTTTGAGCCTCCCACTCAGAAATCTGGGAAAACTAACCATCACCCCTGAGTACCTCTCAGAGACAATACTTCCCCACTCACAATCACTGAGTCTGTGAACTACAAAAGAAAACTTGTATGCAAATAATAAGTAGACATCCAGCCCACAGTATCTTGGGCAGTAAGTCCTTTGCCTCAGTTTCCCATCTTTCAGTGTGAAAGCCCAACAGACAAATGTCTCTTCAACAAACCACTGCTCTTTTTCCCTCCACCGCACCCTCCTCATGTTTTGTTGTCTGAAGTCAGAGATGCCCCAGATTTCAAGTGGGTTCACCTCCCACGCTGGATGAATGATGCCTCTGCTGCTGACACTATTTGGCAGTGTCACTGCCACCTCTGCACCCTCAGATGCTTCTACTTGCCACTATTGCTGCCACCTCTGCTTACCACTGCCGTAAGTTGTTCTAAGGTCCCACTACCTAGCCCAATTCTAAGGGATTTCACTGTGTGGTGGAGAACCCCATTGCAGTTGCCTCCTCTATGTTGTCTTTCACCAGAACACTGTCTCCACTCCAAGTCTAAAAGTTAGCCCCCTAGACCTGCTTATCAATTATTTCAACTGTAGCAATCAATGAGCAGAAACAAGGACTCTCAATTGAACCTACTCAGCTCGGTCTATAAACTCTGAAGAAGAAGGCTCAAATAGCACCTCAAACACTTTAAACAAAATCCACACCACCAATTCAGAACACCTCTCTATCACTTGAATCTGGCATCACTGCCCTATGCTTAGTGAGTGTAGTTACTCTGACTGCGTCATTAGGAGGGCTGGCGCAACCCATTAGGCGACCTAGGCGGTCGCCTAGGGCACTACAATTTGGGGGGCGGCGACCGCGGCGGTATTTCGGCGGCGGGACCTTCCGCTGCCTCTGTGGGGGGCGGCATTTTGAGGCGGTACCTTCTGCCGCCTAGGGCGGCAGAAAAGCTGGCAGTGCTCCTGATCATTAGTACTACTAAGTACAGTTTTGCTGTCTTTTAGTCATACAGTATGGATAACAACATTTCATTGCCCCTGGATCCAAGACTTAAGTGAATATTAACCCACAATAAAATTGATCACATTTCCATAGCAGGTCTGTCTGCTGGTCACCTAGACAAAGTAGATGTGTCTATGCAAATTCGGTCTGCTCCTGAAGTTTTTTCCCCCAGTTCATCAATGGGTAGGGGAGAGCTCATTCAGACCACTGACTTACATGTACGTATATGATAGATTGATGACTAACGTGACAGGACAAACTACAAATATGTGAAGGGTATATACAGCAGAAATAATAACTTGGAGTAATGGTTCAAAACTGAGAAAGAGAAAATTTAGCAGAATATGATGGAAAACTTCCTGAAACTTCCTACAAAGCTATGAAATAATCTCCCAAAGGTTATGGTGAAAGACTATTGCTTGGGACTTTTACATTAGACTACACTAAACACTGGAATGGAATGTGGCAACTCTTCAACATTCCAGAGCAACACTACTGCACAACATTGGGACAGGAAGTGAGAAATACCATTCCAACTGAAACTGCAGGAGGAATTTAGACCATCAGAATACTACTGTGATGGGAGCCTTAGCAGGAGGTATTCATATAAAATGTAATGATCCAAGTTGTAATTTGGCTACAATACAGGGATTCCTACAAAAAGTACCTTGGGAACTTTAATGAATAATAGTGGTCAGATCCCTGGCTTTATTGACTCATTCAAAAGGTATAATCCAGCCCTTCAAAAAAATCCTGGTAAGTTGATAAAGTATGCGTGTACAAGTAATAGGATACTATAACTTTAAATCATATGTAGTAGTATTGCTCACTGTGTTCTTTGTTTCAGAATCCTCCAGGAACCAGTCAGAACATGTATGTATGTTGTGAGGCCTTACATGTATATAAGTATTTTGTAAACATGGTTATTTGGGACCCAAGTATGTGGTTTCTTCATATTATTTTTGGTGTATAAAGAGCAAAAGACACAACTCACCAATTTTCCATTGACTTTCCCTACCTCCAGCAGGAGCACCACCAGCTTTTCCGCCGCCCGAAATGCCGCCTCCCCACAGAGGCGGCGGAAGGTCCCGCCACGGAAATACCGCCGCGGTCGCCGCCCCCCAAATCACAGTGCCCTAGGCGACCGCCTAGGTCGCCTAATGGGTTGTGCCGGCCCTGACCTCCAGTCATCATTTTGTGTGCTTTAGCTGCTTGGCACTTCTTTATTTTTTTATTCCCTAGAAAGGTGTCATAACCTGAAATGCCTAATGATGGCAAGTAGAAAGATGCCCATGTTGACCAGAATAAATACACGAAAGTCTTTAAGTGTCCCTTTGAAGAGCTCCTATTCCTATAAGCTTTTCTTCTGAATATTTTCCTAGACATTTTTTTTTCACATCTATAACTACATTTACCCAGTTACAATTGGCACATCTGAGCAGCAGATTAGCTGTGCTTTTGATTAGTGTGACAGCAGCATATCCTTTGTTTTTCAGTGCTGGAGTAAACTAAACATCTTATTCAGAAACAAATCTCCACAGTGCTGTTCCATGAGGCCCTCCATATGGATACTAATATCCCACATTACTTTAAAGGAGGCTCCTCTTGGTGGACTATTTTTAAGCACTCATTTGCTGTGGGTGGGGAACTCTCCCGTCAGCTGTCATCTCTCTATCCTAAAAACCGATGTGGTGTCCAGGAAAGTAGCCACCTTTTCATTCTTGTACCTTTAACCTCATTGTAGCATTATTTGATTTTATAGAGACCTATCTTGTAGAAACTTTTGCTGGTAGAGTAATGCCAATTAGCTGTGTGATTTTTTTACAACATATCTATGTTGGCAAAAGCCCAAGTGTAGACAAAGTTCTACCAGTATAAAAATGATTTTGCTGTTGTAGCTTATTTCACTTGGGAAACCTGTATAAGCCATACTGGCAAAAACACTTTTTTGCCAGCATAAAGGTGCATTTGCACTAGGAGGGTTTGCTGGTAAAGTTATGCAGATATAATTATACTGGCAAATCTTTTCTAGTGTAGAGCTGGCCAGAAACTATGGGTGAAATATTTGCTCCACTGAAATAAATGGAAGTATTGCCATTGACTTCAGCGAGCCCAGGATATCACTCTAAACACTTAATATGCTGCACTACAGTTTGAATAAGTAAAGCATGAGTCCCATTTGGGATTTTGTATAGTATTTCAATGATAAATCATTCTATAGTGCTTTTCTTTTATTTTCATATTGGAAGAACAAGTATATAGCTGTTGTTCATGCAATCCAACAGTAAATATTCATCTGTAGAGAACAATCTGCAGCACAATCAAACCATTCTATAATAGAATGTACTGTGCACATTATATTAGCCACAGACAGCGCTTGCATAAGTAGATACAATTTGGTTGACATAATAGAGCTATGCCTGCCTATACCAGCACAGAACTGGCTCTCTACATATTTATTTTCAACTCAGCAAGCGCACTACGAGCTAAAGGTACATTTTATAACTGGAACTAGCAGCAACTTCTCCCCAGCAACACACACATATAATGAAACACCAGAAGTACAATGAGATAGCCTCATCCCTCACAACTATACCTCAGTATAAGGTACAGGCTCAAATTAGATCCATTTTTTACCTCTCTGCCCCACACATTTGCCGTTATCCCCCTGCCTGTTAGTGTCAATTATTAACAACAGCGTACTTAATCAATCAGTGAATCCCACAACATTTTGATCACCTTCCACCTCTGAGGCTGGCATTTTTTGTGGTTTCCCACATTTGGGGCCTTTCTCACCATGGCATAGTTGAAACATGTCACACATTTGAGCCTCAGCAGGCTGAACATTACAGGTGGGAGACCCTGGAATTAATATGCCTTTGCAAAAACCTCCAAGAAGTATTGCTTCCTGGGATAATTTCCTTCCTGCATTGTTCTCCTTGAATCAGGAAAAGTGTCACTGAGCCAAATAAAATATGTTCATTGTCTGGCATATAGATAGACAACAGTGGTGAAAAGGAATGAATGTCTTAATGTCCACACAGGGCTAGGGCTAGCTACCTCATAGTTTTGTGGTGTTGGCCTTTCTGACAAAATTTCAATATGGACTGTGACTGACTTAACCCTATGATTTCAATGGTTTCCTGTGAGGATTCTGTAGCTCTTTAGGCCCACAAAAGCTAAGAAACAGAAGACTGATTTTTTTCTCTGTCCCTAAAATTCCCATCACTGTGCGCTCTCTCCTAGGAGCTCAAATACCATGCTGGTGAAAGCAATAGAAAGGGTTAAAGAACTACTAGGGAGCAAATACAGTGGCTCAGGACCTGCAGTTGTGGCTGGTCCCTATCGAAGTGGTTGACGCATGGGTAAGGCTCCTGGCAACATAAAGCAAGAGAACGTCTTTTTGCCCTGGTATAGACTATGTGGGCACAGTGGGGCCAGCTGGAATGAATTTCCTAGGGTAGTAAATTTTGGATGGCTAGTTAGGGTCAATCTTTCAAAGATGGTGTCCAGATTGATGTGAACACTTTAGAGTACACAAATGTTAAAGCTTAAATAGCTGTTGAGCTGTGTTTTGCACATGAAGATTTTATCTGTGCACAAAAATATATTGCAGGTGCAAAATTAACAGGACAGGTTGGACACTGGGATGAGGCCTTTAAATAGCACATTAAATCTGGCCTTTAATGATTGCTTTCATTTAGCTTTCTTGTATTTATTTTTTGAGCAAACAATGAGACTCCTACTTGGTTTGTGGGTCTGATTCTGATCTCAGTTACATTAGTGTAATTCAGAAGTCACCCCATTGACTTCAGTGGAGTGACTCCCAATTCACAGATGTAATTGAGAGCAGAATCTGGGCCTGAGGGGGTCTCTAAGGTATTCTGTGACTTCATGCAACTCCTGAACTGGAAGAGGGAGGCAAATCTTCAGGTATTTGGGAGCCTGAGGAACTAAGGAGGATTCAGTGGATTACATTCCTTTACAAAGCTCTCTGCTCACCTTTTTTATTTATTGCTCTCCGACAGATGGTGCTTTAGCATGAATGCCTCCTATTCAGATGCCAAGGAAAAATGCAATGTGGGAGTAACTACGCTAGCTTGCTTCAAAGACCAGACATATTAAGCTACTCTGAAGTAACATACCAGCTGCTAGGCCACACTGCAGGGAAGACCACTAAATTTCTGCATGGTCCCACCAGGGGGCACTGGTGTGTGGTCTCCATTATCAAATCAATGAACAGGGAGTGGAAGAAAGAATCAAACCTAATATAAATCTATTTTAAAGCAACTTTTATTATCAGTGCTATGGAGACAGTCACCGATGCTGACATTTCATTTTAGGGACTTAGACATCTTATTTGAGTGTTTTAAATGTACAGACAAATCAAACTAACCTATATTCTACTGTTAACATTTTTCTTCCTCGTCATATAAAGCAGAAGCATTCACACAAAGCAAAACACACCCACTGTGGTACTTTTTTTTTTAATCACTGCAAGCAGTAATAATAGGATTTTAAGCCATGCTTAATCCAGTTTTTTCACTACTTTTCACCGAAAACAATGATCAGATCCACACAATGCAAACTCTAAAATACTTGTGAATTTTTTTTCATTTGAATGAGACTCAAAGCAGAGATTGCACTGACAGGCCTATAATTGCAACCTGTCATATCAGATATTAATCAGCAACAACCATATCTTCCATCTTGCACAACTATACATGAGTTTGCCTGTACCAAACGGCCTTAGTTCAGATTTCTCACATTTGCTGGCCCATCTTCGCTTTAAAAAAAAAAAAAATCCTACTGTGGGATCCAGTTGCTGGCAGCCATGCTTCTCTCCTGCTGTAAAAAGGTAGCAGCTTCTTGCAAACAAAGCTCCACCTAACAAAAACTACCAGCAAAAGTCAGAAAGTAAATATTGCTTTCAGCTCAAAAAGAAACAAAAGCCCTGTGTCCTCACTGTCTTCTCCTGCTTCCTACTATTACCTAAGACTATTAGAATGGGGGATGAAATTATTTCTATATGATTAAACAAACAGATTTTTTTTTTTTTTTTTGTATTACCACATAATCTGGGATTTCGTAGAAGCTCAGGGTAAAATACTAAGAGCCATGTTTTCCTTGGTGGAGTTTATGGAATGACAATGGAAAACTTCAGGGAATTTTGCTATAGAAGTAGCCCATATATGTTGAAATTAAAACTAAAAAAGGGAAATCCTTATTCCCATTCAGTTGACCAATTAGCTCCCCAACCCTGACCTGATATCAGATTTTCTGGCCTTGTGTTTGTTACTAGTAGAGTGGGGATGAGCTGGTAAACCACACCACTATTGCTGCCTACTCCACTGCCTGAATCTTGATCACATGTGTTACAATAGGGATAATAATCCTTTCGGCCCCTACGTCACCGAGGTGTTAATTCAGATTTGTTAAAATGAAGCACTGAATGATGGTCAAAGGTTTTAAGGGCAGAAGTAACCACTGTGACCTCTTAGTCTGAACTCCTGCATAATGCAGGGCACAGCATTTGACACACTAATTTCTGCAGTGGAGGGATTTATTCTTCCCTACTTTGTGAGCAAACACTATTGAGCCCAGTGTTAATTATTATTAACAATCATTTTTAATGCTACAGAATATCCAGTTGAAGGCAGCTTTATGTGTCAATAAAGTGTGTTTTCTTTCAAAACAACGACTTAACCCTCATGTCATGAGTATCGGGGACTTAGGAGGGAGATGTAATTATTGGTCGCACCACCTCAATTGAGACTGGGGCAGAGGATTTGGCAGTCATTGGGGAGCTATCATTTACCATGCCACCAGTGCTGACTAGACCACCAAGGCAGTGTAGATAAACATGGTCAGAAGCATATAGGAACTGTGGAAGTAGGACCAACGGGAGAGTTGTGACCAACCATCCTATTTTGCTTGAATCCAAGATTGAGTTTTGTTACTGAGTGTTACTGACTATAGCAGTGAGCTAGGGAGATAAGATTTTATTTAGATATCATAGGACACATACATACCAGAAAATATGTGCAAAAAGAAAAAAAATCTCAACAGATTTGAGGTAGATGCTTTGTTCATTATCGATCAGGGGATCGATCATTCACTGGAGAGAGATGAATTCCAGATCATGGTTCATGGTATAAATATAGAACTATGTGCTTCCCTTAATCCACAGTGAATCTCTTTCTGTTGTCAACAGGAGGTGTGCACAAAGTACAATGGTGGAATGTGGCCTTTATGTAGTATTTACACTTTCAGTTATTTTTTACTATTGCCATATTCTGCATCACTCAGGGTGAAAATATGCTCCATTTTAGGACTAGCATGATATCTGACCTTGCTTCTCTTCCTTTCCTATCTTCCATTTTCTGTTTTCCCCCCACCTTCCTGGTGTTTTCCTCCTTGTCCTTTGTATTTCTCCTCCTTCCTTCCTTCCATTTCTCCTTCCTTGCAGCAACTCTCAATTACTGCTCTCCCAGGCTTCTGCAATGAAATAGTAAACACTGACATTTAAAGTGTCATTGTTAGGCTTTAGAGTTCATGTCCCAGACAGCTTAATGGAGGTCAGGGAAGCAAACACATATCACAGCCATCGTTTCAGGCTGTCTGAAGACTCAGAGAGACACCACCAAATAGGATTATATTTGGAAGGTTTTCTTCATAACCAAAAGGTCTAGAACTTTTTTTCATGAAATCTTAGATTTTGCAGAATCTGATATGACCTGCAAGCTGCTAATCTGACCTTCGGGCCAAATATTTGGCCTCACTACTACAGACTGATATTAAGGGTAGCTTGCTGCCCTTATTACAAGAGGCAGAGACCCCTTTTGAGAACACTGAATGGAAGAGATCACCACACTGGGGAATTCCTGTGTAAGAGAAAACAGCATGCTGAGAATGTGAACCACTATGATTAGAGAGTTCAGCCAGGCCTGCCAAGCATGAGTATGCAGTCTTGGGGAAGGAGTAACAAATGTACAAGAGGCCATCAGCCCCAGGAACCTGACAATTCACGTCATTTGAAATCGTACTACTAGTACTGCCTTTTGACACTCCCAAGCCAAGTTATTAGGTGGTGCACATGATCTATCCCTGGGCAAGGGGCTAGCCCCCAATTTGCAGATAACCAAATCTGCTGCAGTCCATCTCTCTTCCTGGTTTGTTAAAAGGCAAAGGGACAGTGCTTAATTTGTAATGAAAATGGTACCGGGGCTCAAGCTATTAGTTGCCGGGGCTCAAGCAATTGTTTTAATTTTATAACTGACATGGCAAGCCCAGAGGTGCCAGGCCTATGAACTGCCAAGCCTAGAGGTGCTGGGCCTCGGCCATAGCAAGCCCTGGCACAAATTAAGCCCTGCGAAGGGGTATGTCCTTCCATCACTACTCGCACATAACTCACCTTCTGTTTTTATCTTTCATGGGATGGGACTTACTTGTAAACAACTAGTAATGGGAGAGCATACCTAACAAATGTAAGGAAAGGCAAGGACTTACTGATTGTGCTGTTAGCTCCCTTTCTAATAAGCCACTGCTGCAAATTCAGTTATTCTTAATAGGATAATGAGGCTCTTACCTGTTATTTTTTGCCATTCACATGACCTTTAGTCACTGAAACTGGAATTGACTTGTGTGGGTGTAGTTTGGTATGAGAACTGAAGGCTCTTATAATTCTCAAACACACCTACATTGCTGTAAGAGCTGCTTAGTGCTTCAGTGGAAAAAAGAAAAGAGAAGTCAATCTTGACAATGAAAATAGTGTACAAGTTTCAGAGAACCCTTCTTGAGTACATGGGGTGAACTAGGTGTGCAAAACAAATAATAAAAAAAAGGCTAAAGAAAGATTTGCCCTAAGAACTATCAGAGACCATCCAAAAAATGGTGTATGTGGCTAGTACAATTTGTTATATCAGTATGAATTAATACCACTAGCATATGCAATTAATGAATGGCACTCAACAAATAGATACCATGACCCCTAATGACTCAAGTCCAACTCTTTTCCTCACTTCATTACTTCCCTTGCTTTCTGATGTCATCCAGCCCTGGGGAGCTGCTTTAAAGTAATCCTTGATGAGGACTAGATTATGGTGCAATATTCTTGTTCTGAACATTCCCTGAAGTCTCACCAATGCCACTGGTTCCCATGTTCACACAGGTTTGCCTTTCCCGCCAGCATGATGGTGCAATTTTAGACTTTCCTTGTAAGGCTTGCTCTTTATCACACGCTGACAGTACATATTCAGAATGTTGATGTGGAACAAGCCTCCCAGGTGAATGTCAGTTAACTCACAAGCTTTGGAGCATTTATTCATCCAAATAATTTTCCCATTAGAAGGGAAAGCTTGATATGTCTTTATAATGCAGGTTGGTAATAGCTTGCATGTTTCTGACCTGAATGCCAGGCCTGTTAACAGTGATTTGGCTAACAGAAGGTTTTCTGAAACCATGTAAGGCTAGTCTCATCCTGAGGAATACCATGAACTTCCAGACAAAGATGGGCTGAAACCAAAACTCTGGATCTGAACACCCCCAAACTCTGGAGGGTTAGGAATGTAAACGCAGTTCCAGATGTCACCCTTCTCTCTCTATAACGGGCTAATCCAAAATACCAGGCTCTAACTTTGAGGTGTTCACACTCCAGATCTAAATTTTGGAGATTGGCCCCAACATCCTCCCAACAATCTCCATTCTCCCACATTCTCTGCATGCTGGCAAGCTCTTCTGTAGAGTTACAGATTCTAAAACTAGGAGGGACCTCTGTGATTATCTGTATCTGACCTCTGTATTACACAGGCCATAGAACTTCCTCAAAATAATTACTTGTTGAATTAAAACATATCTTTTAGAAAAGCATCCAATCTTGGGGATGTAAAAATAACAGAGGGGTAGATTTCCTCAGCGAAGGCTGTCAGATAGGAGGGTATGTGAATTATCACTTTCTTCATGTGTGCTGTTTCTTTGCTCCACTGCTCTCAGCTCCTGCACCAAATAGTCATAGTGTGATGGATTCACACAGGATAGGGGAGCAAATATACTGCCCAGGGGATTTGGGAGCATGACAAAATGATCAGGAGATTTCTTGTTGTAGTTGGAGAAACAGGCTTCTAAAGGTAAAGTCGCAGTAAGAACTGGATTGGCACCTTGCTATTCAGCCCAAGAAAGGGGCAGAGTCTAGTTGCATATCCCTAGGAGTAGAGCACTGAGTCACAGTTTGGGACCTGCTTCCCTTTTGGTGCATGAGAGGAAGTAAGCTGTGCCAGCCCTTTTCCTGGCACAGCCTACCTCTGTCTCTGCACCAGCTCGGTTGGCCAGTGTGTTTGGGGGAGGGGCAGCAGAGCCAGGGCTCCATCTAGTAGTGGCTGCCCTGCACAAAGACCATTGCTTCAGGTAGCTCACACAGGGGAGTTAGGCAGCTTACGATTGAATTCTTAATGAGGTTTCACTTCCCTGATGCTTTGAAATGTTATAATCCTACCAGTTCTCTAGTCTTCCATAGAGTTTTCGAGGTAAAACAGGGTAGGAATGGGGGAACATTTTCAAAAGTGCCCAAGTGACTTAGTAGACTAAGTCTCATTTTCAGCAGTCAATGAGACTTTGGCACCAAAGTGCTTAAGTCACTTGTGAAAATGGGACTTAGCCTCCTAAGTCATTTTGGTGCTTTTGAAAATTTTCCCTCTAACCTCAACTCAAATCAAACCTGTGAAAAATAAAATAACACCCAGGTCTTCTTTGTATGTGGGACAACCTCCTTCCTTTTCATTTTCCATTTGCTGGTCCCCTTTTATAGGTGAGCATTTCAAGGTGCCTTGGATTTGGCCAGTACAAAAAGGAAAGAGAATTCAACACTTCTCAGTTCCCAGCAGGAATTTTCCCATAATAAAACATATAGGAGGCACGTACCATTTATCAGCTGCAATTAGACATTTCAGGAATTCAGTCATTTTTTCCATATGATTCAGTTCATTTCAAAGCTTTATATATTCCTAGCCAGAGAGGCAGACACTACAAAATCTTTTTGAACTGAGAAATGTATTTAGTTACTGACATATTAGCCATGTTTTCAGCTATTGCCACAAAAGGATTTTTGATTTTCTTTCTTCTTTTCAGCAAAGCATTATTTAATGTGAAGCAGGGCTGAGTGGCACAATAGGTTAATGAACTAGTCTGGCTTCAAATCTGGACTCAAATCACAAGGGAATATAAGTGTGATAGCCTCTATTCTAGTCTGCAGTGTTTTTTTATCATCACAGATCCATCAAACAATGTAGTATAACTGTAAGTAATCAGCTCAGGAGAAACCTAGAACTCGAGTATTAGGGGACTCGTCTATCAGTATTAAGGTGTTCTGTATGAGAAAAGAATGTATAATACCTGGTATCCTACCAGTATTTTTATTTCACCAGTAATATTAACAAAACAAAACAGTTTCCTTTAAAGCTGAGATTCTGAGCAGAGCTGGTGCGAAAATGGGAGTTTTTTTCCACAGAAAATGTCAATGAAAAGTAAAACAGACTTTTTAGTTGAAATTTTCCATAGAGAATTTTGATTTTTCAACAAAAAATCAAACCCCAAAATATTTAGATTCAGAAATGCCACAGTGGTGCCTCATGGGAGTTGTAGTTTGGGTCCCTCATGCTCCCATTTTCCTCAATAGGCTGGGATCCCTGGTTTCATTACATCTCCCATAGTGCACCATAGCTTCCCTTCTTGGTAAGGGGAAGTCATGCATCATGGGAGTCCCATAGCCATGGTGTATCATGGAAGGTGACGTCCAACTCAGGCGTTGGTGCATGGGGGAGAATGGGGACATGAGGTGACCAGTCTTCAACTCCTATAAAGCACTATGGTGGTATATTCAAACTGAAATATTTCAGACATAAGGGTTTTCAACAAGAAATCTACATTTACTGTTAAGCAAACACTTTTGGCTTTTTTGTTTAGTTGAAAACCAAATTTTCCACTAAAAAAACAGTTTCAACAGAATTTTTCTGCTAACACTAATTCTCAGTGCTTCCCTTTACATGAAGACAATGATAACACAGCAGCAGCCATAGTCCTCAGTTCAACCCATCCTAGACAACGATCCCTCACTTTTACAGGCCTTGGGTGGCAGGTCAGTCCTCACCCACAGACAACCCGCCAACCTGAAGCATATTCTCACCAGTAACTACACACCGCACCATAGTAACTCTAACTCAGGAACCAATCCATGCAACAAACCTCGATGCCAACTCTGCCCACATATCTACACCAGCGACACCATCACAGGACCTAGCCAGATCAGCCACATCATCACCGGTTCAATCACCTGCACGTCCACCAATGTAATATACGCCATCATATGCCAGCAATGCCCCTCTGCTATGTACATCGGCCAAACTGGACAGTCCCTACGTAAAAGGATAAATGGACACAAATCAGATATTAGGAATGGCAATATACAAAAACATGTAGGAGAAGACTTCAATCTCCCTGGACACACAATAGCAGATTTAAAGGTAGCCATCCTGCAGCAAAAAAAACTTCAGGACAAGTCTTCAAAGAGAAACTGCTGAGCTTCAGTTCATCTGCAAATTTGACACCATCAGCTCAGGATTAAACAAAGACTGTGAATGGCTAGCCAACTACAAAAGCAGTTTCTCCTCCCTTGGTGTTCACACCTTAACTGCTAGAAGAGGGCCTCATCCTCCCTGATTGAACTAACCTCGTTATCTCTAGCCTGACTCACTCTTGTTTGCATATTTATACCTGCCTCTGGAAATTTCCACTACATGCATCCGACAAAGTGGGTATTCACCCACGAAAGCTCATGCTCCAATACGTCTGTTAGTCTATAAGGTGCCACAAGACTCTTTGCTGCTTTTACAGATCCAGACTAACATGGCTACCCCTCTGATACTAGTCCTCAGTTCAGGAAATCTTGTTACTAAAGTTGAGTCATATTACCAGTAGAGGCATTTTTGTAAATCAATGACAAAATGTCTTTACAAAAATCTTTCCCTAGACAGCTATGGAATGGTTGGCAAAGATAATAATTCTTGTCATTTTCCTCAGGCAAGGCACAGTTCTGGAAACCGCAGTATGAATTTAGTCACACCATAAACTTTAGTAGCCATAAGCAAAAGGTATCACCCTCACTAAATAGTAAAGTAACACTAGCCACTTTGCAAGTTGTCATTAACAAACAGGCATTTGCCTGCTGTATTGAACTAGCTATCAATGGCATTTTAATTTGGGGACCTCTGGTCTGGTAGGGAATCCACTGAGACATCTATACAAAGTCATGAAAAAAAATCATGTTAATCGTTCAGTAGCCTTAGTATTTCTGACTCTTCAGGGTTAGTAGAAGTAAAGGTTTACAATGCAGAAAAAACAATCTGACTTCATCTACTGGTGCTATGCTTTTGTAATGTGGATACAGCTATGGAGGATTAGAAAAGCTGGAAATTACTGTTTTCACCTTCTTTGCTTGGATAACTATCAAACATTTTTATTTTTAGCATCAAAGTAGCTGAAAGGGCATTGTTAGAAAGAATGGGCCCTCTTTTTGGCTCATGGAATAAAATACAGGGAGAAGGGCTTAACATCAGAGACTGTTCTGAAAAATACTTTTCCTTTCCAAATTCAGCTCAATAGACTAATAGTGTTTACTTTGTTTTGCCAATGCTTGTGGGCTTTTAAAATAGTACATGTTTTCATATATATGATTAATTCTAGAACATGGGTTCCTATGGATCAAATTAGAGTGAGAAAGTGACCATTTCCTTGCTTGTGGATCTCATGGTATCTCACGTCAGCATATGACTAGACTAGAAAACCTACTGGGGTCCCTTCCAGTCCTACATTTCTATGATTCTATGATTTTTGGTGACCCAATCATCCAAGACTACTGCTGCTGCTAATTCTGTGGGACTCTACATGTCTTGATCTTTGTCCTTCCAGATTTTCCTGCTAGTTGAGATCATATATGGCACCATAGTAATGTAGGCAATGAAACTGCCCAATTTAGAGGTGGCTCTTGGATGAGCAGAACAACAGAATGTGGAAAGCATCACAACAAAGTCAGCCGAAGGAGTCCATGACACCAGCAGCCTATCAGCCACTCAAGCACTCTCCTCTGGCCTATGCCAGCCCTAACTTTGCCTTGCAGGTTAACAATAGGTGCACCCCAGTCCCCGAGTCCCTTTGAATTGTTCCCTTGTGATATCCAGCCCCGACATTGGCTACTCACAGAAATTCCAGATCCTGTGCCCCCAAAGGGTCAGTGTTGCCCAATTTACCAGTTTTACCTTTAAACTACTGCTCCTGTAAACCACACAGCCCTTGTGAGCACTTGTAATAAAACAAAAATAGGTTTATTTAAGAAAGAATAAAGATATAACTAGGAATGAGAGAAAGTGATGGAAACAAGGAAACAACAACAAAACAAAATCATAAATTGCAAACCTGGGTCTACACTTCTCAATAGTTACCTTTCCTATCTAATAAAGTAGGCATTGCCCCCATAGCTCAGTCTGTTGCAGATCTGGCTGGTTTCACAAGAACCAGGACTCAAACATTCATGAAAACCCCTTGCTTCTCAAGCGATTTCCTCAGTGAATGGATCCAGAGTGCCTTTACCCTCCATTCTGTTATAGTGAAACAGCCTGTTGTCTTTATTCATAGGCAGGCCAATCTCCTACTTGCTATAATGTTCCTTTTTACCTCCAAGTGGTTTTGATCATATGCAATTGTCTTTGATAGTTTTTCCATTGACTGTTCTTGGACGTGGCCACAGTAGACAATAAAACTTTGCATGACCTTGCTGGCTGACTAGCAAGGAGTGAGAGCTCCCTCTTGCTTGCATGGATCATCACTGAGCCACATTACCTCCTGGTCACTAATTTCTACTCCAAGTCCATAAAGCATACTTTCAATATAAATACATTATTTCTTAAAAATTACCTGTACATACGTCCCTCAATGATTATGAATCTTGACAAATTACAAGCTTTCTGTAGATACCTTACATGTTATTCTTTATAGATAAATATCCTATACATCACATGTTTCATGTAGTGAGTTTGTCAGGTCTGAGGTGAGAGTTTTTTGCAAAGAACAGGGGACCCTGCACCAAGGGGGTCTCTGTGTGACAGAGTAGCTGGCCTATACTGAGTAGATAAGAGCCTGCTATTATTATCAGTTAATAGAGTTCTTCTCTAGCTTCTATAGTAACTTATGTCTTTGGAGATGATCTCTGCATGTAAGCATGGGGTCTGTGTACAGGTTTGTTACAGGAGGATTTGTCCAGGTATCATCTCTGTCCCCAGCAGCCTGGCCCTGGTCGGGGGCAAGTCATCGCCTCCCCGACGTGCTGCAAGGAGCAGTGACCCAGCGGCCAGCATGAGAAGTGGCTGGTCTGGCCCCCTCCACTCCCCACCCAGCCCAACTGCCAGGGACAGGGGCCGAGCATGCTGGGGGGCAGGCACAGTGGGAGGACAGAGCCTCTCTCCCTCCCCCTAGCAGGCCAAGCTGGGGGGGGGGCAGCTGACCCCACATGCCTCCCCTACACGTCACCTCTGGCCACCATTATAGAATCTACTTCTGCATTTAGCTCTCTTTTCTCTACTCACTCCTATAACCACCCTCTCACTGACGCATGACCAGTCCAGCCTTGGGCTAGCTTCACACTCATCAAATAAAATACAAATTCCTGGGATGTGACACCTTAAGAATACTTAGCATTTACATAGTATTTTATTATATCTTCAAAGAATGGTACATTCACTAATTAACCTCTATGGGCCAAATTCAGACCTGACATAACTCTGATTACTTCGGTGGAGGTTTGCCAGGGAAGAATTTGGCCTGTATTTTTTCCTTTCATTTTGGCAATTCTGTTAGCTCCTACACTTGCAGCAGTTTGAAATTCACACTGTATCAGTGATATATTTTTTGGCAGTGGCAGGTTGCTTGATGTGCCTAATGGCTATATTGGGCCATATTCTGCTCTCAGTTACAGCCATGCAGCGCCACTAATTTCATGGGTATAACTGATGGCAGAAATTTGACCCATTAAGAACTGTGGGGAAGAATGAATCTACTGGGCAAAATGAAAAGAAACCCATTCCCTAGTGTTTACAGCCAGCAGTTTGCTTCAGCTCTACTTTTAAGTTTAGTAACATCTGTAATTCCCAATATATGCTTCTGTGGAAGTGGAATCCAGTTACTATATTTCCTCTTTTCTTCCATTTCAATAACCTTGTATTTTTTTTAAATTCCATGGACAGAAGCAATGTAACTCGCATAAAATTTTTAAGTGAAATATTTGAAATGCTTTCCTTTAATGCCCAAATCTGCGGCAAATATCAACCATTGTAAATAAAACCTAATTTACTAACATGCAGTGCTAATTTGATTACTCCAGATAAAGGTCTTAGTGGGACCCTTTGGCACTTAGTGTAGTGTGAAACTAGAAAGATAATTTGCTAAGAAAAAAGTGCAAGCTCTTTTTGGCACCTCGAAATGTGTTCAGTTGTTTTTGTGCTTTTGCATTTGAGTGAGCACTGCAGCACAAATTGGGCACAATTAGCAGCACATTTTAAAAAATACAGCTCAGTTCTGGTGCTAATTTGTCCCTGCAATAACACCAATTTCCCTTTTATTTACACTCAGTAAGCTCAGAGTAAGTACAGAGGCTAACAGTGAGGAAAGCTTTCGACAATTCTCATTTGTATAGCATAGAGCAAAGAACTCATTGTGCCTTATGTGAAATGAGTCGGATATCCCAGTCCAGTTTCCAGCGAACATGTGTCCACATCACAAAATCTGCCACCACAGTTGGCACTAATTGGCAGCCTTAGCTGAGTGGCAAAGCAATGAATGGGCCATGGATACCAAACTAACATTTTACTCCTACAGGTGGTCTTTTCAGGTCGGGACTGAGGCATGCATTGTTTGGGCAAGGCAGAGAAATTTGCACTGCTGGTACCCATTTTGCGGATTCATATCAGACACCAGTCTCCAGTGCATTCTTCATGAGGATTAGACTCACACAGTCAAAGAAAAAAGTGTATAAAATAAAAAATGAATTGCATACATACACATGGCCAAATCTTTCCATCTCATCCCAGTACACAAACCCCAGTACATTGATGAAACAGCTCACTGTGGACTAGTCCAAACCAAAAGATTAGGATGTCTGCTGCATTCTTTGTCTTTTATTGACCAAATTAAGGGCCTGACTCTGCAGACTTTACAACATGTAGTCCCTTTTGTGCCCATTTTCTGGGCCTGATCCAAACCCCTGAGATATCGGTAGAAAGATTCCCACTGACTTCAGCAGTCTCTGGATCAGGCCCTAAAGAGCTATTGTACCGGCCATGGTAACAGGGAGGTATCTTTGCTGAACGGGCAAACCCCTTGACCAGTTATTGCAGAATATTGGAGAAAAGAAAAAAGATAAACTGCTTTCTGTGACCATTTGCAGCAGGAATCTGATTCAAAGAGTTCTAGTCATCCAATGAGGGAACACAATCATATCACATGTCTTGCGGTAAAGAGGGTGGGAATGGCTCAGAGAAAATACCCTCATAGAGCTGGGAGCATCCGTGGCCATCATACAGCTGACTGTAAGGGTACATCACTGGCCCCCTGCCCAACGTCTGCCATAGGGGATGCATCAGTGAATGAGAGGACATAACAAAAGTACACTGAGTTCCGGCTATTCCCCCTTTCCTGTGTCCCATGGGAGGCTGTGGTAAGCAGAGTATAAATTAGAACAACCCTGGGGCTGCTGCAATCTACACTATGGCTGAGCAGGCCTGCAGTCAGGCTAAGAATATCAGGAAATGCCATTTTTGCCCACTCTTTTCCATTCCCACAATTCATAGATTTCATAAATTCATAGATTGCAAGGCCACTGTGATCATCTAGTCAGGCCACCTGTATAACACAGGCCATAGAACTTCCCCAAAATATATTTTTTTGAACTAGAGTGTATATTTAAAAAAAAAAATCCAATCTTGATTTTAAAAGGATGAAGATGCACAAAGGGAGAGGCAAACTCAGAATCTGGTCCTTTATTCAGACAAATCATTTTGAATAATGAATAAACTCCAGAAATTTGTAATCTGCCCATAGACAATTCAGTCATGAAAAAGAAAAGTGAGAAACAGTGATGTTTGTTTTGAATTATTCACCCAGCTACCGAACCAAAGGTAGCTGCCCGCTTCTTTCGGTGATGTGTGAACTACAGACACATGTAGCCCCCCCTAGCACGGGTATAAACAGCAATGTAACCAGCTTAGGAAGAGTGTGGGCATGTACTCAAGCACATGCCCTACATGCTCTCTACTCATTCAAACTGTGTCTCCCCTCCGCCCTGCTTGGCACAGTTTGGGTGAGTAGAGAGTGTGTAGGTTATACACTCGCACACCACTTTTAGCAGCATAGTGTCCTGCTGCCTCCCCGCTGCTGGAGCCGTTCCCCGCCACAGGAAAAGACTGCCCCAGCAGGGAAAGGTTTTCTGGCAGGGGGGGAGGCAACAGGGAAAGGTTTGGGCAGCTACCAATTGTGGACCCCTTTTCCTTACTGCAGGGAAAGACTTGGGCAACTTCCTGCCACTGGAGCTATTCCCCACCACAGGGAAAGGCCCCAGCAGCAGCGGGGAAAGGCTCTGGCAGGGAGGAGGCAGCAGGGCCGGCTCCAGCATTTCTGCCGCCCCAAGCAAAAAAAAAAAAAAAGCCGCGATCGGCGGCGGCAGTTCAGCGGCAGGTCCTTCGCTCCTAGAGGGAGCAAGGGATCTGCCGCCCCCGAATTACCGCAAGTGCCGCCCCTCTCCCTTGGCCGCCCCAAGCACCTGCTTGTTAAGCTGGTGCCTGGAGCCGGCGCTGGGAGGCAGTGGTCTTCTCCCTGCCAGCGTCTTTCCTCAGTGCAGTGAAAGGCTCCTGTTGCTGTCTCCTCCCTGGTAGAGTCTGTCACCGACTCATGTAGCTACACATCATAGTGTGGACACAACAAGCTTTTCACTGTGGCATGCTGCATATTGCCTACATGCCACCACCAGTCATTTGTCGCATAGACATAGCCTGAGAGATGTTGGAAACAGAGACAGGAAATACCAAAATGATATGAAACCTATCAAAATGTTAGCTAGCCCTGGGACAGGGGAATTCAGCTGATACACAGCTATTTAGTGACATTTGGAAAGCAATCAGATTGACCAAGATGTAGAGGGAACAGTGGGGAGCAAATTGGATATAATCTTGCAATGAAACTCACTGTCAGAAAAGACAATGTGATTTTTATGCTGCATAGGCAGAGGCATCACATCACTAACCGGGGCTGTTATAATCTCTCCCTGATGAGGGAGAAGAATTATTGAGAGTGGTCCAATGAGCAGTAATGAGGATGGTATTGAACAATTGCTGAATAGTAACTAATAGTGATGTTAATTAGACTGTGGCACAGTCTCCCAAGGGAAGTAGTAGAAGCCCCATCTTTTGTCATATAAAACCAGACTGGACAAAACATCAAACATAGTGTAGGGAACAATCCTGAGCAATTGGGGGGATGAATTAAATGACAGAATACAACTGTAATTTATTTCACTATATATATATATTATTGAACTGATATATATCAGTTCAATAATGTAATGTCTGATATGTCATAACTTGACATAAAATCAATTACCTGCCTAAAAAGGGAAGACATATTCAGTATCCAAACCTGTACAAATAATGAGCAGGTGGCTAGATAACTACCTATTTCGTAACATCACTGTACCTTCTTAAATAAAAAAAATGAAAAAATGTTTAAAAATTGGAAAGGATGAAGAGAAGAGGCCCAAAAATTACACTGCTCTACAGCCCAAATGCTTCTGAAATAAATGTAGTCAAACTTTACTAATTCTGGGTCACTGAGAACGAAAATGATGCTTAAAATTGTTGATTGGCTCTAGTTTTCAAGATATGCTATTGGGTCAGTATATACGACCCTTGCCTTGGGAATGGCGGAGGATAAGTGAGTTATAAAGGGAAAGGATCTCAATTTAAACCAGAAATGACTAAAATACATCTTTGACTGGATCTATGAATAAATCTATGACTGGGTTTGGACAGTACTTGCTTTTTAGGCAAAACAATGAATGATGCAATCTGAAGCTGGTATTGCGTCATACATGATATGAATTGCATCATGTTATTCCTAGACGTCATGGATGATGCAATCATAACGAAGCTTACATCACTCTGCTGAACAAATTGCCCTATATCAGCTCTAGAAATCATACAGTGTCGTGCTCTCTTATTTGTCAGTGTTTGATTTTGCAAAGGGACACATTTCTGTTTAGCCAAAGTGAGCAGAGAACTGTTTGTAGTGGTAATGAAAATGGGCCATTTCCGGCAATTGACAAGGAGATATGAGGAACTGTAGAGGGCGGGGGGGGGGGGGGGGGGGGGAAATAAGCATGAGGAAATAGTTTTACTTTGTGTAATGGCCCATCCACTCCCAGTCTTTATTCAAGCCTAATTTAATGGTGTCCAATTTGTAATGTGATATATGCCATCATGTGCCAGCAATGCCCCTCTGCCATGTACATTGGCCATGTACATTGGCCAAACCAGACAGTCTCTACGTAAAAGAATAAATAGACACAAATCAGACGTCAAGAATTATAACATTCAAAAACCAGTTGGAGAACACTTCAATCTCCCTGGCCACTCGATTACAGACCCAAAAGTCGCAATATTACAACAAAAAAACGTCAGAAACAGACTCCAACAAGAGACTGCTGAATTGGAATTAATTTGCAAATTGGACACCATTAAATTAGGCTTGAATAAAGACTGGGAGGGGATGGGCCATTACACAAAGTAAAACTATTTCCCCATGCTTATTCCCCCCCCTCCCTCCACAGTTCCTCATATCTCCTTGTCAATTGCCAGAAATGGGCCATTTTCATTACCACTACAAACAGTTCTTTTTCTCTCCTGCTGATAAAAGCTCACCTTAACTGATCACTCTCCTTATAGTGTGTATGGTAACACCCATTGTTTCATGTTCTCTGTGTATATATATATATATCTTCCTACTGTATTTTCCACTACATGATCCGATGAAGTGGGCTGTAGCCCACGAAAGCTTATGCTCAAATAAATTTGTTAGTCTCTAAGGTGACACAAGTACTCCTGTTCTTTTTGCGGATACAGACTAACATGGCTGCTACTCTGAAACCAGGTTCTAAAGTGTGTCTCAGAGTCACAATTTGATCTCTGCTTCCACTTTGCTCCATTTGTAAAAGCAAGTCTTTTAGGTGGCACCTTACTTACCCCTCCATGCCAGCTCTGGTGCATTGGCCAGCACGGGGAGAAGGCACAGAGTCTTAGCTGCACCTTCCTGCCCTCTCACTGCCTACCTGGATAGGTGGGGAAGGAGAAGCCTGGTGGCAGCTGCAGTCTTCTCTTTGTAGGCGCTGGCAATGCAAATAGCCCTTGCAGGAGGAGTAAGGGGTTTCCTGTCACCTCTGTTCTCCCCTGTACCAGAGGCCTTATGTTTAAGCTCAGTAAGAACAGGTATAGTCAAAAAAGTGTCTGGAAACAAGACATTGGTTAAAATTAATCCCCATGTAAAGAACCAGCACACGTAAGCCTTCACAATACAAGCTTCACACCTATGTTTTGATCCCCCTCTCCTCCAAACCAGGGACTTTAGTTTATTTCATTAGCAAAAAGTTCAAAACTGGATTTTGATTTGGGTTCTCAACCCCTCAAAGTCTAAGTGTGTTTGATGCTGGGTTTGGGTTCAGGCCCCTCCTCCATTTACAATGGGTCTTCAATCAGAAGTGATCTGACAACTCGCAGGGTGAGGTTTAAGGCAGAATAGATTCTGGCTCGCTCTTCCAAAGTAGTGTTAGTTCTGCAGTGGTATCAGAAGTATCAGCTTTTTTACCAGTAAAGTCATCAAAGCAGATAGGACAAACACACATAAGGATCAGATATATTGTGTAAGAAGTTGCCATTTTTGTAAGGTCACTTTTCTAGCCATAACCACACAAGACAAATAGCTTTCTGGTTTGTTTTGACAAATGTGTTGTCCGGGAACTTGGCAGCCTAAAAGGGATGATAAGCTGGTTGTCTTGGGCCTTTTTTTGTGGGAGCTACAAAGGTATCCGCTTTATATAGCACTTCTTATATTGTCTTTCTCCAGTTGGAGCATTGAACAGCAATTCATTTTACCCCATAACAAATTGTGCCAACACAAACTTGTCATTTAAAGTTTTTACATATTTTCTTTGTTTGCCTCATTGACGTTGCATAGCCACTTGGCATCAGGGTGGGAGTGGAGGGGAAAGCAGTTGCTTTCCAGCAGACACAACATGTACCAAAAGAGAACTGCTGTCTAGTCCTGCATTTCTTTATTCTGAATATATGAGAGTCATCTTAACTGGGAACAAAGTCTAGTGCTACTGTATCCACAAAACATTGATGACACTATTGCACATACTGATTGCAGTGTTGACAACAGTTAGAGCCAGTTTGTCGGTCATTGAGCTTGTTGTGGATGAGGATTTGAGCTATCACACCTATGGCTCCACAGTGGAGTAACTCCACTGACACTGAGGTGAAATTGGTGTGAGAAGAGAATCAGGCCTCATACATCAATTACTGAACCTGCCGTGAAGACTGGTTCCAGTGCATTGGGAACTAAAGGCTTGTCTACAGAGGGAGTTATTCTGGAGTAACTATTCCTGATTTATTCCAGAATCAAAACATCCATGCAGAGTTAATCAGGAACAGTTATTCCACTTTAAATTCACGCCCTACCTTAATCTGAATTAACTTCTCATTGTAGACAAACCCTAAATTTGTTGTGAATTGAGGTTAATGCCAATACGTTATTATCTGATCTCTTAGTGAATGAGGACTAACACCAATGCCTGCATTACTTTCTCACATTCTGATCCCACATTCTATAAGTCTTACCTCTTTCCTTCCCATTCTGTCTTTTTTCCTCATACTCCTGGTAGGTGAGAAGAAGTATGGGGAAATCCTCTTTAGATAATCATTCTGATAAAATAGCACAATGCTAGGCTTAACAAGTCTCTACCCAGAACATTGAAAATGTAAAATGTAAGTGCTATGCATTATTACTATTATTGTTCTTGGTCCAAACGCCCAAGAAGCCATGTTTGGCCATTAATTCAGATACTGAGAAACTAAACCTTGGTTGTCCTCAGGCTGCTGTATAAGAAGCATTAAGAAGTGAGACCAAAACAAATATCACCTTGGAGAAAGAACAGAGTAAGAATGGAGTGGGAGACTCAACTGTCTGAAGCCAGGGAGGTCCAGCTCTGTGGCATTGCAGGGCTGTTCCAGCTGCTACCAAACACTAACTTCTGCTACCTGCCAAATTAATATCCCTCGTTCTTAATGTTTTATTTCAAAGAGTTAAGCTGAATGAATTTTATGTTTTATAACAAGTCAGTCCAGTCTGAGCTTATCCCCTCCCCACAGCCCCCACTTTCCCTTTAAATAAGCCTGGCATTCGGCATGGTAGCTGGCTCTGTTGATTGAGGTGAGCGGTGAAGTTAGAGTTTTGCTTGCTGCTGCCACTTATTTTGTTTTACACTGTTTGGAAAAAATTCACTAAATACATTTTAAGTTGGATAGCAAGTCGTGCCAGTTGGCAGTATTTATTTATTTCTGTCCTGTGGGCAAGTCTGGCTGAACAAGAAGCTCACAGTAGGTTTGAGCTGGCTGGTCCAGGCCAACCAAGTTGTATTAGCTGCTTCCACTTATTTTTGTCTTAACCTATTTAGAAAGAAGCATCACCTCTGGAGTTTTACGTTTAATACCAAGCCAGGAGCCCTGTTGACAGTTTGTTTGCTTTATGCAACCATTTAAACTTCTGATTGAAAAGAAATCAGGTAGGTGGTAGGCTAGAGTAGATAGGCAAGTGCAGACAAAACCGTTCATGCTGCCGTTGCTGCTACTGTCACTGCTTTCACAATGAAAATATCAATGAAGATTTGAAGAAATACTACAGAATTGTCTGTTATGTTCCAAGCTGCAGGGCTAAGTGGTTAGATAACCTTGCCCCACAGAAAAAACATCTGGGGATTCAAATTTGGGTGGATTGAGGTGTGTGCAACAAAATGGGGAAGCAAAAGTTGAGGCTTCACAAATCTCTGCCTAACTCCAACCCTGGACACAGGTTAGAGCAGCTCCATGTAGCAGGAGTCACCAAAGACTATCTGTGAGCTGAGCATAGCCAGAGCACTCTGGCCATGCCTCTTATCCATCCTTCCTTATCCCAAAATGTTTTTCATTATCCCCAGCATGGTCTCTGTGCAGAGGACTACAGGTTGGGGGATGGAGGATCTGGCTATATAAGCTCTACATTGACCTTCTAGGGACGTTCCCATATTGAAAGAACTTCCACCTAGGAGTATGGGGACTAACTCCACTGTCGTCTGAGTAGTACAAAGGGGTAACAGACCAATGTCTTTCTAAAAGAATGTTTTGAGCAGCTAATTAGTCTTCAACTTGGACCTGAAGTCCTCACTCAATCCGTATTAAGGCAAAACTTGAAATATGAAGTGAGTGCACTGTACAGACTCAGAAATTAGAAGTCAAAGAAAAAGAAACCAAAATGTAGTATTTAAAAAGCTCCTCATTATTTATTTGGTGCCTGAATCATGATTTTTGAATGCTTGCAGTTGGAAATGCTGTTCTATGTTTCCCAAGAAGTGACCAATGAACTTGATGTTTACAAAGATTCTCTTTGAGGTATCATTCTGCAGGCATTTTGTAAGATGAACATGTTCTTTCAATGAATTGTACATGCTGTTTCTTCCAACACCTGCGTGGGGGCTGGCCAGACCATAGTAGTTACCTCCTTTTGGTGCACTTTTGGAAAATAAAGGAGGAGCCTAAACACATTTACTATTTAGCACAGTGTTTGCTACCATGAGTAGACTCAATGAAGAAATAGACCTACTCCCAGAAATAAAGGTCTACAGGATCAGACCCCAAATACCCCTGATTCACACAACTGAGAACAGGAACACATTTTGGGGAGGAGAAAATGAGAAGACCACATGAGTTGCTGAAGTGAGAGAAAGAAGTAGGGTGACCAGACAGCAAATGTGAAAAATCGGGACAGGGGTGTGGGGCGGGAGGTAATAGGAGCCTATATAAGAAAAAGACCCAAAAATCGGGACTGTCCCTATAAAATCGGGACATATGGTCACCCTAGAAAGAAGCAAGAAGAGCGTGAGCGTCTTGGAGATGAAGATACTTAGTGTGCCAGTGCACCTAAGGTGAGCTCTGCTGCTGTCCACAGACTTATTTCCAGATTACTGGAGTAAAGGCATGTAACATTTCCTTAGTGCCTGTATCTAAGGCCTGGTCCACACTACCCCCCCACTTCGGACTAAGGTACGCAAATTCAGCTACGTTAATAACATAGCTGAATTCGAAGTACCTTAGTCCGAACTTACCGCGGGTACAGACACGGCAGGCATGCTCCCCCGTCGATGCCGCGTACTCCTCTCGCTGAGCTGGAGTACCGGCGTCGACGGCGAGCACTTCCGGGATCGATTTATTGCGTCTAGACAAGACGCGATAAATCGATCCCAGAACATCGATTGCCTGCCGTCGGACCCGGAGGTAAGTGTAGACGTACCCTAACACTGTGGCAATCTTAACTTAGACTGTGCATTGTACTTTTATATAATCTTGATAGACCAAGTTGCTATCTAACCATTCTACTATGCGTGAGTAATAACACTTGCAGGCATTATACTGAGCAACTGTTCTCTTCAACATTTCCACAAATATTCCTAATACAGACTAAGTGATTTAATGGGCCACAAGGCTACAGGAGCTGCTGTAAAAACATTTAGGTACACAATTATATTTATTTCCCCCCTCCCCACTTCTTCTCCTTCACTGAACAAGCTTCTTACATTCAAATTTGCTAGGCACTTTGGCAATGCTGAGATCCAGGGGGGAAGAGGGTCACCACAATAATGTTTAATCCCATTACTAATGCTTATTTTAGAATCTACTTGTCTATAAAGGCATGATAGCAATCTTAATTATTGTCTCCAACATGTATTTGCCTGAAATAATTATTATACTTCATTCCTATAGAGACAATGAGATAAAAATCTAATTTTGTTTTATTGGCCCTTCTATCCATCAAGAAATGAGTTTCTTCTGAGAGCTTTGAAGTAGTCCCCTTCACGGATTAAACCTCTTGAAAGTATAAGAACAGAGGGAGGGGAGGGGAGGGGAGTAGGGGGGAATTGAAATAATTTACATCCCAGTAGACATATAATGGGAATCAACAATGCAACTAGACCTACATGATGGCTGAGAGGAAAACGTTGAGACATGCTGTTCAGCAAAAAGGTCTGTTTAGCTGCAGCTTTTAGCTCAGGAAACAGCCAAGGGCTGCACTAAGTCAGAGGAAATAAGTAGCAAAAAGGAGCTTCCCTAATCACATTTTCCAAATAAAAATATACTTTATTGGATAAAATTTCATCAGATGGCCTTAACTGTTGGTTGCTGGCTGCCAACCTCAGACTCACAGCATCAGAGTTACTATTACAGAGAGTGGCAAAATTCTTCATAAACTATTTTTTACCAGCGTAAACCCTGTTTGAGTCACTAGATTTGACACTAAATCTGTGCAAGGTTCATTGTACATCCCAAAAGCATATGAAATTCACTAAGCTTTACATTTTGTTACAGACTCAAAACTCCACCCCCATTTTTTGAGTGGCTCACTAAGGGTTGAAAATCTGAGCTTTCTAGGATGACTGCAGGCTTAATTCTAAGTAAATATGGGTCCACTTCCTTTCGTTTTAAAAATGTATTTAATTGTTTTCAAGCAAGGCAGAAAAGAAACTGTATGTAGCACATCAAAGAGAGAAAGGCTGTGCACCAGGATTATTCAGAAATGGAGATCACAGCCATACGGCTCAATAGGCAGTTATATATTAGAACAGGGACCCATACAATATTTGGGAGTTGTGTACTGGATAATGAAAAGGAAGTTTTTTGTTTTTGTTTTTTGTTTTTTTTGTCTGGTCCTGTCGCACTTCTGCGGTATCAGTTCATTCATATTCAAACCATTGGGATTCTTCTATGGTTTCTTAGGGCTTGATCTTGCAAGGTGTGCAGCTCTCTGACCCTGACCCAGGAAAGTACTTACATATGTTCTGAACTTTAAGAATGTGAGTAGTCCCATTGGCTTTAAGGTTAAACCTGCGCTTAATTGCTGTGCCAGATTGGGAACAGAGTGCACAGCACCTTACAGGATTGAGCCCTACGTTGTTTTATAAGCACTTTTCCTACATGACTTCTCTCTGGATCCCAAGGAATCCTACGTAGCAACTTTGCTTGGATTTTGCAGATCTGCATGCAAGAGGAACATATGGGCCCTATGAAACCATTCGGTTCATAAAAAATATGCAGACAATAATTTCTTTGTTGATTATTATTCTTTAAAATGTTCAGTGCCATTCAATCGTGTGACAAAAAAAGTACTACTTCTGGGGACTGAGAGAGAGAAATCTAGCCTTTTATACTCATTTGTCCTATCACACAAACCATTTTGAATGGTCACCTACTAAGATTCTACCCCACATGCAGGACTGCAGGAGGATTTTGATAACTATCAATGTATGAAAATCATCTGCTAGCATTTATAAAACACCAGCTTCTTCAGATGACTCAGTCCACAGTGGGGAAATTTGCTATCTGTTTGGTTATCAGGAAATAAAGCAATCATCATGGCTTGCCACTTCCTAAGGAAACACTAGTCCAACCAGGAAGCAACAGATTATGCAAAAATCACATGCCGCGTTACCTGGCATAAGAAAATGACATGCATCACAGCTGTAGATTTTATTCACATATCTATGGGAAAATCATCAAACACTAGTTATATCATAATGAAACTGGTTTAGACAAATTTCAACTATTTTGGAGCTTAGTGATGGTAGGAAGCCGGTGGATACAAATCAGGTTGTTGCCAACATGCAAAGGTTTAGTATCTTAGAATATTCTAATCTAATATTCATAAAATATCATTAGTATGAAGGGTTGGTGAGTCTTATCTGTTTACCAGGAGGGAATATGGTCTATCTCTTAGAGCAGTGATTCTCAAACTTTTTTACAGGTGACCCCTTTCACATAGCAAGCCTCTGAGTGTGACACCCTCCCCCCCCCCAATAATTAAAAATGCTTTTTTATATATTTAACACCATTATAAATGCTGGAGGCAAAGCAGGGTTTGGGGTGAAGGCTGACAGCTTGTGACCCCCCTATGTAAGAACCTTGTGACCCCCTGAGGGGTCCCGACCCCCAGTTTGAGAACCTCTGTATTACAGCAAAGATCTACTCCCAGCTGTGCCTCTGATTTGTTGTCTGACCTTAGGCAACTCACTTAGCCTTTCTATGCCCCTGTCTCCCCCATCTGACAATTATGGATAATAATGTTGTCATACCTCACAGGGATGTCATGAGAATTACTCAATCATAGTAACGTGTGTTGAGATTTTCAAATAATACATGCAAAGTAAATGCATCTCTTTTATTATTTACCAGTAAAAACATACATTATACATACAATGTTTAATACAATGCTGTTGTTGAAGTATTTGATCTACAGTATATTAGTGCTGGGTGAGCAAGTGTAGGAGAACACTAAGCCCTCCCAAACAGGCCATGTTATAAAATGTTTGAAACTTGGAAATCCCCCAGTTTACAAACAAGTGCATTGTCACCATGTCTACCTGTGCATCACAAGAGATCTTGGGCACCTGCTACATTTTAGGGAATTTTTATACTTGGACTCTTAGCTATACTTAAGAAGGTAAGTATTTTTTTTAACCTTAAGGTCCTGTAAAGGGGAAAAAAGGGAATGAAAGTTTCATGGACACTTTTATTTCAGCATTAATACATAATAATAGTATCATGCATATATACCACTTTTCACCAAATTCATTACAGTGTTTAGCATTGTTAATCCCAATTCACAGGTTGGGAAACTGAGGCAGAGAAAGGTTAAGTGACTTGCCCAAGGCTACACAACACATCAATGGCAGAGCCAAGAGTCATAACTCACTCTACTGTGACACCCTAAGTGCCAAATACCTGACATACCTTATACATATATTTAGATACCTGATGCATTACGTCACCTGCTGACCATCAGGTTTTATGCAATATTAACAGAGGCTGTTTCAACTCCAGCCCATTGTGCAAAAACAGATAACATAGCTGCATTTCTTTCAGTGTGATTGAGCTCATACCTCGCACATTCACCGATCAGTGGTTTTCTCTAGCCTGCATTAACCACAGACCTCATTTGAAAGGCATAGACTGGGTCTCCTATTCTCTTAAAATTCGGCAGTAGATTCCATTTACTAATACCAACAGGAAATCCCATGAATCTGCTTCATGGCCTTTTACTGACTTCACAAATCCAATTGATACAGATAGAGCCAATTCCTGAAACTGCAGCTGTCCACACTTACAAAGCTCTAACTGTTAGATAAGGAAGTGCCAGCTGGAACAAGAAGTTTCCCTTACTAGTGGATGCCATACTCTCAGCCAACTGGGCAGCTGTCAGCTTGGGTGGCGGCAAAGCTGTATAAATGGGAAACCCCTAGATCCGATCCCTTACACTCATCCTAAAGCAATGTTCTGTTTTAAGTTTTTAACTGAACCTTAAAAGAGTGAAGAGCAAGCAAAGCCCAGCCTCAGATGAATCAAATCACTTTTGTCTCTGAGCTTCTGATTCCCTGCATACTACTGCATCGCTTAAGGTCCAAGGGGAGGGGGCTGTTGGAGACTGAGGAAGGCCCAAAGTTCTGCAAGTCCTCTCTTTTAACCTGAGGGGACCATGGAAGTAGCCCTTTTAAAAAAGCAGAGTTCAAAGCCTTTTTACCTCAGAATACCTCACAACATAGGGAGTTCACTCGTGGTTTTACATTGATTTTCATTGCTGGGGTTTTTAATTCTTCTGTATTTGAATCTACATTTATTTAACGAGTCCGGGATGTTTTAGCCAATAGATGAAATGAGCTAAATTGTGAGAGGCAGGGACTGGCCAGAGTTTTAGCTCCACCCTGGCCAGTCCACCTGAATCAGTGCAGCTTATGCACCACCCCTCACGCAGGTCTTTGCCTATAGAAATACATTTATTAGCATACATTAATTATGAATGGTATTATTATTCATATGCTGCATGTTGTACTTAAATATGAACTCTTCTGGAAGTAACAGACAGATACACATCTTAAATGGAGGTGGTCCTAATCCTCCAATATAGGCATCACCAGATTGCTCATTGATTTTACTCCTGCTATGCACCCCCTCTTTATCTGTGCTATGTCAAATACCTCAGAGGTTCATCATTTGCAACTTGTTACCAAACAGTCAACTTAATATCACTATGTGGTTTCCTGGATTTGGCAATATACTTTCTTACCAATTCTACCTCTACAAGGGTTTATATTTAATTATATATATTTGATATCATGCAATTTTTTGGATAGATTTCACTATTGATTTAATAGATCATTTCTGCGTTAATATCAATGGCATGATATGACTCATTGATATTAATTAGATGGGGAAATACATACTCAGCTGATTGGGGCAGATCTTGTCCGTAGTATAGTTATGGGGAAAACTTCCATGACTCCTGTGCAGTCAGTGCCATTGCCTTCCATTTCTGACCCCCCTCTGATTTGTTCCCTTCAGTTAGTACTTTAAATACGCTGGTGAAACAGAATCTCCAGCTGTTTAATGTCTCTGTGTAGGGATACTGAAAATCTGTAGAAGTTAAAGTCTGTGGGACTTCATCTCCAGAGTTGGTTGAAAGTTTTGGAAAATGCATGGGGTTATTTACCGTCATTTGATTCAAAGTACACATGAAAATACTGACAAATTGTTAACTAGAGCTTTTATATTTTTCATGAGTAGTTTTACATTATAAAAGGCTTTTTATTCTTTAAAATATAAAAATCTGCTCCCCCTCTTTGAGATTCTTCAATACCCTCAACCTTCGTACCTTGCAGTATCCCCAAATATTTTCATTCCTTCAATTCCCTGCTGGAGGCATCCCAGTGTCTGTAGATCTACCCCTCTCCATGGCAGGTGTTGAAGTGAAATAAAAAATTGATCAAAACTCCATCCCCTTTACAATAAAGCCCTCTCTGAGTTTTACGCCTTTTAACCTTATTCATGTAAAAGATGCTGCCAAATTAATCCACTTACACTGGGTAAATGGCATTAGCTGCATGCGTCACTTCAAATGATCAGCGGTGAAATAATTACTTAAATTGCAACCATTGGTTTTCTGCAACTCAGTGCACCTAGCTATGAGCATACAGACATTTGGAAGGCTTCATTTAGTCCAGCTCTCTGTCTTAGCAGCACCAGACACCAAGAACATGTCCCCCTGGGATGCCACTCATGACACGGACCCCACATAAACAGCTGCTCAGATTCAAGGCTTCAGTGCTAATCTTCAAGGCCATCCATGGAATTGACCCAAGCTTCCTAAAAGAATTCCTCTGCCCCCGTGAAGTCCTCCTCTGAGAGCCAAGCTCCCCAGCAACCATGGAAGTCTTATCTTCAACGGGGAGTCTCATGCAAGAGGCAGATAGAGCCCAGAGCCAAAGCTATGACACTGATTACTGGAGGAGATCAGAAGGACCCATGAGAATGAAGTGTAAAACTCACTTGGACTCAAAGTTCTCATAGCTACAACTGAAATCAACAATGCAGAAGAAAGAAAGTGGAAGAGGAGAAAAAAGCAGTGAAGACAAGAGGAAAAAGGGAGGAAGGAAATATAGAGAACAAGGGAAGAGAGAAAAGAATATAAATCATGGCCTTAAATGCCTTAGAGTAAGTTGGGAAGAACACTAGATGGTTAGACCATTAGTGGGAATGAATTATTTGTGAGGAGCTCAGGTACTAGATTGATAGAAACCTAGAGAGAAAGATTACATAGACGGGTAGATCTATAGATCCATCATTAGGTTTCAGGGTGCACTGAGAAGAATGGTGCTGTTTTGATTTTTTTTATAGCTCTCGTCAGTCTCCAGAACTGTCAAATTCAACTTAAAATAGAGCAATGAAAAATTAATCCTTGAGGCATTTCAGTTAAATAAATGAAGGTGAAAAGAGCATAGATGCCATGTGAAAACATTGGTTTGGAAATTGTTGTAAATTAAGTAAAAGTAGTAAATTAAACCATAAATGCTTTTTTAATGGAAATTTTATATATGGATCCATGAAAATTATGTCTGGGATATATATATCCCAGACATAAAAAAATCTCTTGTGGAATGATTGGTAAATATCTCCTTGGATGCAGATCAGTGTAAACTGTTTAATAACTAGGGGGAGACCTCTTTGTGTTTTGGATAGTCTGCTTCTCCCCACTCCCACCCCCTTTTGCAGACTGCTGTCCTGTTTTGTGAAACTGATTTGCTGTGGTGTTTCAAAGGGGGCAGCTGAGCAATCAGTTTCACTGCTTCCCTTCTCACTGGTGCAAATCCCCTATGCCCTCCTCAACATTACGAGAAACAATCAGGACTAAAAGGAGCTGCTTCTGAGTGCTGGGCCTGCTTAATACTTAATTAAATAAACAGAAATATAATTACAATGTAAATATTTCCTTTCTTTAATTCCTAGACATCATGAAAAAGAATGTTGTTGAAATAAGATAAAATTATTGAAAACCTTTTTGGTGCCTCCCCACTTACAAACCATTTCACTGTGTTCTCACTCCTACCCACTTGCAATAAACCACTTTTAAGATTTCAGACCCATCTATCAGGCATAGAAAGAATGCATCCTTGGAAATGAATATCCCAGATAGTCAAAAGTGTTTATAATTGGAAAGGAACCATGAGGAGTAAATTGCTCTGTAATTTATAACTGCAGATTTCCTTCCTCAAATTATTTTCATTCAACAATTTTCTTTGAGAACATTTACAGTTTGAAATGTAAAAAAAAAGTAAGAGATGAATGGATCATGTTGTCTCTTGGCACGTACATAGCCATTCAAGACAATGGACCTACCTTATAATTCTACATTGGGGAAACTCCATCGGCTTCAGTAGACTTCGTCCTGACTTACAGTTTAACTGAGAACAGAATCAGACCCATCATCTAAGGATTGTCCTCATCTTTTTTCCCTTGAGAATTTTCTTCGGTTTTGGTACTATGTGTTTATGGCATCAACCTGATTCTTTTTTCTTAAGTTCAGATACAAATAATAAAAAGCAGTCAGTGATGGTGGCACACCATTGAAATCACTGTATATGTGACAATTAATGTTTGATAGGTAAGGTGATATCATTCCCGTTCAGTGATAATGGAAATCGCCTCCGTAAAACAGGGATAACAACAAAATGAGGAGTAGGTTTCCCTCCATCTGTGTGTACAACTCTTATCAATATGTGGCCAATATCTATGATGACAAAAAACTATCTTACCTTCATTGTTAAACTATCATATCCTCTGAAAGTAAAAACAGCACAGAGTACAAATGTCTCTATGCTGGTTCCAGCCCAACAAGGGTTTGGGGCTTTGGAGATCCTTCATGGAGAATAGTAGCAACAGGTGTTTATTGGATCTTCCACAGGAAACTCTAAATCTTTCTTGGGCAAAAAGAGAAGCAGGACTAGCAAATTGCAGAGCAATAATTATAGAAAAACACTTTCCTTGGAGTTTCTGGCAACCGCTTCCTTCGTTTCAAAGTCTGGTCCTACTACTCCCAATTGGCAGCCTCTCGCCCATACACACATTCATTAGTTCTAACCTCCATGCCTCAAGATTCCTGTGACATCACTATATCATTTCCCTAGGTCCAGCCTTCAGTACAGTGGATTTTTTGCACTGCCTCAGCAAATGCTTTTTCTGTTTGTTACCCTATTCAGTTGCGGATGGATTTTTCATTCAAGAATGCAGGTGCATATTTTGTGTGTCTGCTTTCTAAAGAAGCACTGATGAAAACTTCATATCACGTAGGTGGAAAGATGATGCAACTGAAGTCAGAAATCAGAAGTAGATATAGGAAAGGCCAGCTTTGTTCCACGAAGGGAAGGAAGATCATGTGTTACTGCTGAAATTCACATGACTTATTTGATAACGGTGCGGCAGCCACATTCCAATAATAGCAGCTCATACGCATAAATGAACCAAGGAAAACTGTCAACTAGCACACGCTCCAGCTGTCACTTGCACTCAATACTTCCTCAAGAAGTCCAGATTCATCCCCAAGTTACAAAATCAACCAGATTTTGGAAAGCAAAACACATTTTCATAAAGATCAATGAAAAATGAGTCTGATCATTTTTATTTATAATAGTGCCTGAAGTCCCTAATCAGGGTCTTGGGGCTGTTTGCTGAGTGCTATAAAAACATGTAGGAAGACTTGGTTATTTCTCCAAGAAACTTACAATCTAAGGCCTTGATCTTGCAACTGTCTCCACATGGAGGACCCCTACACCTGCCCAGATTCTCATTTAAATTAGGGTTGCAACTATAGGATTGGAGACTAATTAAAGATGAGACAGCTGTGTGTAACAAAGAAAAGGGGAAGAGAACAAGAGTAATCGTGATATGAGCATGTGGTTATAGCAGTTTACAATATGCACAACTTGATGGTTCTTAATCAGTTAGTATCAGAGGGGTAGCCATGTTAGTCTGTATCCACAATTAGTTAGTCTGTATCAATTATTGGGAGCGGACCACATCCACCCTGACTAAATTGGCCTTCAACATTGGTTCTCCACTTGTAAGGTAACTCCCGTCTCTTCCTGTGCCAATATATATTTATGCCTGTATCTGTAATTTTCACTCCATGCATCTGAAGAAGTGGGCTTTTTACCCACGAAAGCTTATGCCCAAATAAATCTGTTAGTCTTTAAAGTGCCACCGGACTCCTCATTGTCTTAATCAGTTAAACATTTTTATAATTATTATTGCAATAGTGCCCTATCGAACCAGAATCCTCTATGCTCTCAGTTAATCCTTAATCCTCTCAGTTGCCTCCCTTAATCAAGTAAAACTAGTGTCCCTGAGCTCATTGCCTATTCCCTTCTATATAGACTAGCCTCATTCACCCTTCTACTTAGTGCTCTTAATTCCTTTAAAAAAAGACAATATAAATCATCCATTCTGCTCCCTCAGACAATGGCTCCTCATGCTGCATAAACTTCCTCCTTCTGGGGAGCGGGAGACATTCTGAGCTGCTACAGTTCTCAATCTCTCTGCTTCTGTCTAGCGGGAAGCTGTAAGGTACAAGAGGGCAGAAAGTTTATTGCTCAGTTATGGATCATGTGCTATGATGTCCCTGTCATCAGGACTGTAAAGATGCAGCCAGGGTGTGCCCATTACCTGATCCCCTGCTCACCTACCCTACTTTCCCACACTTCCCACTTCAAACATTCATCTGCCAAACTCAAACAGCTCACAGAGCCTCCTAATGCAGACATTCCTGGGTCTTCTGAAGTTATAAAGGGGCAGCCCCCCTTATGCTGCTGAGAGTGAAGAAGGAGGCAATGAGGCATGTGTCCTCCAAGACCTGGCTCCATAGTGGTTGAGCGGGATCTTAGTTGGCTTCTTTTAACATGTAAAAATTACCATATTGGAAACTCTAGTGATGAGTTTGCTTCAGACAAAAGAAGAGCCTTGCGGAGCAGAATGGATACTCTGGAATATTACAGCTGTTAATTCATTTCAAACCAAAGAGCTAAGTAATAGTATGATAAATCTACATGATTAACACATCCTGTTAAGCATTGACTTCTCTTTTAATTTCCAAAGCACATGCATATTTATTTCCTAGATCACAGAACGGCTTTTTCCCCCAGGAATTTCCTGCCATTACGGGGTTATGAAACTAGAGAATGAGTACAAATTTTAAAAAATGACAATATTTGGTCAATGCACTTTGCACTGAAAAAAAGGAAATTCAGGTTTATTGATGTTTTTCCCCTGTTCCCATGGGTTTGATTTGGTAGCCCCATCAGGATCAAGCCTGGGAGTGGCAGACGGGAGCACCTAACAGAGATTGCTGATGGAATGCTAGTTCGAAGGACCTGAATTTTGAGGAAGGATTTGGAGAAGGAGGATAAAGTATCTGGGCACACAGAAGGAAGGAAATTGTTCCAGGCACAGGTGAGTTGCATGAAATTCAGAAGGATGCTCCTAAATCTATCTGCTCATTGTATGGTTTCATAAACTGAATCATGGTAGTTTACATTTTAATAACCAGAAAGGTGAAACTTGCTATTAACTAGAGATGCAAAGAACTGCAAAGGTGGGAGCTGGATCCAGACTGAACTTTCCCAAAGTTAAGGTAGCATTTAGATCCAGGGTTCTGATTTGGCCAAATCTAGAGATAAAAGTCAGCTACAAGATCTGGATCCAGAGCCAAACTTCCCCAACGTTTGGAAGGGGAGGGGTGCTCATATATTGGGTTCTGATTCAAGCCCATTTCTATAAACATGTATTTTGCTAGAAGTCACCAAATACAATCAATAAGCTTTATTAAAGGACATCATAATGAACTTGATCCTGCAAGGTGCTGAGAATGTTCTAGGAATGCTGAGTGTCTTACATTCCATTAATTTTAGATAACATTAATGGGATTTATAGGTGCTCAGCACTTTGCAAGATTTTGTCCTCTTTGAGCAGCCACCATCAAGAAAATAAAGAACCAGATCTGTAATTTCTATCAAACTATAATTAGCTGCATTTCCTTTTATAATATTGGAAACCTAAGAAGCTTGTAACCCTATCATTGGAGCAATAGGGTAATTACTATAACACAAAACTCTTAAAAGTAAAAATGTCCTATATTTTCCTTTGATATTGAAAGAGAAATAATTAATTCAAAGACATGTAAAAATTAGTGGAAATTAAAATACGAAACAAATGTAGTCTAGTCTTGTCAAGATACAGTCTGTCTTTTGTAGATATTTCCTAGCTTGTCCAACCACAATGGAGCCCCCACAGCTTTTCAGATCGACTCTACAGGGTAGTTAGATTATCCTAGAGTACCACAGCATAATTAAAACACACTAATTAAAATGGATGTGATTTAAAGAGCTCTTTTCTACTGCATGGCTCTCTGTGAACTGGGTCACTTTCAGTAATGCTGAACATTAAAAGAACATTGCACCTCTGAAAAATAGTTCTTTGCAAGAGCAAACTACAATGTAATGCCAATGCCAAAGCCAAGAAAAGCTGTCCACTCTTGAAACCCTTCTGTATAGGATATGTGATAAGTGTTTTTCCTTGTGGAAGTAAGTCCAGACACACAAAAGTATGAGGTTAACGCTCCAGCAATCTGCCCCACATTCTAAGGCTGTGCCTTCTGCAGAAAACTGAACTGGTGCAACTCAAGCAATGGCTCAGTAGGCCCACATTAGCCATCCGATTGCACTGCATCAGCATACAGCACTCCCTGTAAGCATTGTGGATACCTATCCCACGCTAGACAGTACAGCTACAGTACACATATGGCAACAGTGTAATGATTACACTTAATAGAGTAGAATCCATCTTGTCATAATATATTCTATATTTGATAATATTTTAAAATAATTAAAACTATTACTGCAAGTTTTACGATATAAGTATTGTAGCAATTATTGTTTGCAATTTAGTGTCTAACTCTGATGCATGGCTTCTAGTTCCAGTGGTCTAGTCTAATTTGTTTTGCCCTGACTGATAATTTGTTCATACATCCCTGGGGATTATGCCCTCACACTGATCGATCTATCTATCTACTTATATGGCTCTCATCACTGTAGTATCTGGTGCCTTGCAGAAAGATGGATTATTGAGCTCAAAAAAATGCTATAATGTATTCTGGGAGTGTTCTTATCTTTTTAAGCATTCTGTACAGTTTTAACTGTATCATTGTCTTTGAAACATCCCTTTCTTGTGAGTTTGGTGCATAAAAGTATGACTATTTCTAACACCTCAGTTTAAAGTATGAGTCATTTGACTATGATGGGAGCCCCTGAGCCTATTTTAAAACTAATATTGCATAATCATTAGCATGAAGTCCAATAGCTGTTTATCCCCTTTCTTTGTTTTTTCATCCTTGCAGTGTAGTATGCTTAATTCTGGGCTTGGTACAGTGTTATCCTCCAAAAAAAAACCAGACATAACCCTTAAGCAAACATGCAAAAATTCTGTATCACACTGGAATTCCAAGGCTCCTATTAATCGACTTTTGTAGGTATTTATGTAGCCTTCCCCTTTGTAGTATATGAGCATCTCACAAACATTAATGAATTTCTACTGAACATCCCTTTGCGACAGAGAAGTACTGTACCTACAGTTCTTCCACAGTTCCAAAAATATACCTTTGGATAAGTTAACTCTAGCAATTGTAGTCATGTAGACCCAGATCCAAAACAGATTGTTGAAGTCAATGGAAAGAGTCTCATTGACTTCAGTGAGTATTGGATTAGGACGACAAAACTTATGATTTAACTGGTAATTTACAAGTTTGAATTTTGCCACTGTAGAGGCTGATAGGGCCCCCTCTAATTTTAGCCTAATATTTCCCTAGAATTCTCCTAGTCATTTTCCTAGAATTATCCTATCTTTAAAAAAAATCTAAATTGCCTTTATTGATCAGTTTATTTCTATATCATCTATGAGTAATCACCTGTCTTCCCCCCCCCCAAAAAAAACATTTTAAAAATGTAATACTGTCTCTTCTTTTGTGTCCCATTCCACTTTTATGGAACACTATACCTGTCAAAAATTTGACATTAGTTACAAATTCTCTTCTGGGGTTACTGAGCCCAATTCTTCTCTGATTCTCAGTGCGGTGAATCAAAAATAACTCTAAGGAAGATATAAAAGAGATTAGACCCAATATATCTATTCATTGTTTACTCATAGCACATTAATACTTCATGTTCTATCATTTCAATCAGAAACTTTATTTTCAGGCACACTGTGAGGTTTTCACAGGATGCTTTCCACCAGGGAAACTTTCCAATTTCCTTCTTTTCCAAAAAAATGGAAGCACAGTTGTGTTCCAAAATGTCATCCTGAGTTATGAAAGATATAACTATTATACCCTTAATATGAATGCATTGTACGGGGACCACACATATACTGTACAGTAGTTGACTCTATTGGCTATATCTTGATCTGTACCACATTACTGTATTAAATCTCCTCCACAGTATGCAGTGGGTATGCGTGGCTGTCGTCATGCTTGTTAAGAACCCATATGTTCTGGATTACTAAAATATTGAATCTTCAGACTGAGTGGCAAAGGAGATTTATTTGGTATTTTATGGATGGTTCCTTAATTAAATGTACCAAATATTAGTAATATTAATTCTTTGTGAAGTGTTGATGTGCTTCACAATGTGTTACACACAACATAAAAGATGCTCCCTGCACAAAGATCTTACAAGTTAGAAGCAAATGCTTATTTACATTGAATAGTATTTATTCACCCAGGTTGTCCAATTGACCTGAATGGGAGTTCTCCTACACCATTTGTTTTGATTGGAGTTTTCCTACTGATTCCAGGTGCATAGAATCATAGAATATCAGGGTTGGAAGGGACCTCAGGAGATCATCTAGTCTAACCCCCTGCTCAAAGCAGGAGCAATCCCCAGACAGATTTTTTGCCCGAGATCCCTAAATGGCCCCCTCAAAAATTGAACTCACAACCCTGGGTTTCGCAGGCCAATGCTCAAACCCCTGAGCTATCCCTCCCCCCATGCCTTAAATTAGTTTTGTATTCCTTCTCACAATGTAGATAATCTGTCTGTGTATCAAGTATTATGCTAGCAAATTGCTTTCAGGCAAACTCTAGACTTATGTAGACAAATAATTAGTGTGCGGCAAGCTGGCTGTAAATCTACCTCACATTAGCCCACTGCGCACTAAAAGTTCCATAGTACACTTTGATCTATTCCACTTTGAAACAGAAGTAGATCAAGGCACACTAGGGGACTTTTACTGCATGATAGCAGGATCCACCCACTAACTGTTCATTTAGATAGTCCCTGAATTCGGCTTCTTTCTGACTTTCTGAGTGGCTTTGGCCAAGTCACTTAATTTCTATGTACATCTATAAAGCAGGGATATTAACATTCCATAGTTACTCACCTCTCATGGGGTGGGATGACAGACATTTTATTCACTGATGTTTGTAAATCACTCTGAGAGCCTCTGAAAGACTGTGTTATGGTACAAAGTATTATCAAAATCATCACTATACTATAAACCAGAGACAGATTTTAAATTTGCCAACAACACACTTAAAATGAAAAAACAAAAAAACCTCAAGAACTAACAACCATCCTTTTTACCTCTGCTCAGATTTGTAGAGGACATGGGTGTAATCAGAAGTTAGCTAGGCCAAATCCTCATACGGTGGGAATAATCATCACTCCACTCATGTAAATTGACACTAGTTGAGGATATGGCGTGCTGAGCATCAGCTGAGGAAATGTGTTGCCGAGTTTAGGGAAACTGGAATGTGCTCTCCTTGGGTATGCTGCTGCACTATTTTGCAGTTGAATTCTGCATAAATAGAACAACATGGCTAGAGTGGAGGTACATATGATGTATATTATGAACGTATAGAGCACAACAGAATCCCCTTCAAAGGACAGCACTGAATAAAGTACATTGATCATTTTAAACACTAATTTGCCTTTACAGAGTTTTTGTTTGAGGGGCTTTCACACTAATCTCTCACTGATTAACAACTATCTGGCAGCTTTATTTAGCTGGTATTTATTGTAGCAGACTGTTTTTATTATATTATTGGTGATTCAGAGACTGAGCTGTAAAATCCTTACTCACGTGAGTAGTCCTCACTCATGCAAATAGTTCTGTTGAAGAGAACACAACTGCGCAAATGAGTAGAGACTACATGGATGGATAAGTGTTTGTAGGGCTGGACCACCAGTCTCTTTCATTTACATATCTTCTACACTAAAGGCCTGATTGTGCAAGATACTAAGGGTATGTCAACATAGCAACTAGATACCTGCAACTGGCCCGTGCAAGCCAACTCGGGCTCACGGGACTGTTTCACTGCTGTTAGAAGTCTGGGCTCAGAGGTAGGAGGGTCCCAGAGCTCAAGCTGCAGCCTGAGCCCTGCGAGCCCGAGTTGGCTGACAAGGGCCAGCTGCGGGTCTTTCTTTGCTGTGTAGACATATCCTCAGTGTCCCAAGTACCATAGGCACTCAGATATTATAGTGATGAACATGGTATGAATACACAGATGAACAGATTGGTAGAGATGCCAACACTGTATTTCAAAAATAAGGGACTGTTTTCTTAGCATTCCACCCTGCCTCCTGATATTATTATTATCAAGCATCATTAATAAATAAATAATAATTAATAGGTACTCACCTACATTTGCCCAGGTATTTTTTCCTGCTTTTTGCAGCACTCAGCAACTCCTGATTTTGTATAGAGATGAAAAAATACAGGATGTCCCTTGTAATAAGGGACTGTTGGCAGCCCTACTGAAGTCAGTCAGAGCTGGGAGTCACTCAGCACCTCTTAAGAAATATTCAACACCATGCAGGACCCAGTCTGCAGCTGCCCCTAGTGAGATTCTCTCAATGAAGAAACATGGGCTTCATTCCTCTGTCACTTGATTTGGTCCAACACTGGGCTACCACCACTCTCTTCAGTGGAATTACTCCTGAGTCACACCACTGTAAGTGATAGAAGAATCAGTCCCATGATTATCAGATCCAATCATCATCCAGACTACAAGCTCTTTGCTGATTGTAATTTGTTTCCATGTTTCTTTTTATTTTAGACATGGAGAGTTCAGTGAGGTTTGCAAACAATGCTATTTAAATTAATAAAGAAAAGTTCAATCCAGCTCCTACTGACTTCAGTAAGTGCAGAATCGGGCCCTATACACAACTAGTACACATGGTATTACTTAATGTAACATATGTAATCATCATTATTTCTTTGTCAAAGTTTCAAGTATATCTGCTATTTCCAGATTTGCACGGCTACTGTCAGGAAATTTATTTTTTATTTTGAGACAGGTATTCTTGATTTATTCTTATTTGGGCAGTTCAGTTGACAGAGGTCCACTTTGGAGTTTTCTAGTTTCTATTGTATATATTTTCAGAACTTCTGGGTCTGATTCAACCTGTTTCATTGAGAAAAAACATTTACGCTGGTATAAGACTGGAGTAACATAATGGTGAATCAGCCCCTTTATTTGACTCCAGAGGCTTACTACCAGGCGTAGTGCTTCCTACCTATTGACAGTAAGCACTGTGCTCACTAGTAAGCATTTAGAGGATCATGCTCAGAGCAGTCCATATGAAGAGGCCTTTTGTTCAGGAAAGCACACTGTGCAGTGTTTAGTAAGCCACACTCCAAATATAGTATCGATAAAGCACAGTTAAAATCAACGATTACTTAAACAGGCATTCACAGATTTTGTCTGAATTAAACATGCTTGAATCTTTGTGCTACAATGCGTGCACTCAGTTCTTTCACAGACAGGCAGTTCATGAAGTAACAGTATAGGCTGGGATTGGTTGTAGGGGCAGAGCAGGAGGATTTGAGGCTCCAAACGGGAAAGCAAGAAATTAGAAAAACCCAAAATAAAAAATAAACCATATGGAATCCACACTCAGATGCCTTTAAAACAACCACAAACATTCTTGCTGCCTCAAGCTGCAAATGTCGAGAAACAATTACTGGGCTGGGGGACTTCAAAGGTTCAGTGAGAGCAGCAGTTTTATTTTTCAATCAAACACAGGAATAGGGCTTTTGGCCTTTTTTTTTTTTTTTTTTTTCTGAATGAAACTGCACCCAGGCTTCCTGATTTCAAAAACCCTGTTCCGCTTCACTTGACCACTCCATAACCTTAGAAGAAGCTTAAAAAACTTCATAATGAAACTGAGTCATATGGAAAGAAAAAAGACATTCTTACATTTCATTAAGGTTGAAAACTGCTGCATTCCCTGTTTGTGAAATTAACATGAATGAGTTTCAGCCCTTACAACTGAGCACTGCTTAAAGGAACTTTCTTCACCTTGAACTTTCTTTAACTTATTTATTTAATTCTAGCATATTATTAGCAGTTACTGGTGGGGTTTGAAGATTTACAACACACCATGCCCAAAAATGTTGTACTCCTTTTTGTTATTATTGACTCTCTTGCTTAAACTTGATATTTATTATCTTTCTCTTCTTCTTCTTTGGCCTATGTCCTTTTTTTTGTTTGTTGTTGGCTCCCATCTGAAGAAGGCAGCAGATTTCTCTGGGAGCTTTTGCAAAAGCTTATGGCATGTGTAGAAGCTGGAAGATGCATGTCTTGCTGCTAATTACCTCACCTACAGTGCAAGTTCTTTGGGGGAAGTGGCTGCTCTAAACTTCAGTTTTTCTGACGGCTGAAAACACAGGGCATGTTTATGAAAACTAGTGCCCCTGCAGCACGTTCAAACTAATGCAATTTCTAAAGACTACGGATTCCAGCTGCTAGAAGGATCAAGGTTTTTCCTCTGGCGGGAGCCCAAGGGGTTAATGTTGGCTTTGACCCCTTTGTACAGAGTCATGCACACAAGAATCATGCAAAACAACATGCTGCCCCCCTCCCCCATCTTTGAAGAGAACTGAATCAGATTGTTAAAAATGAAACTGACTCATTGTAGAAATAGTGGTCACTGGAATGGCATCTCCACAACTGCTGTGGTAAGAGAGGAAGCAGCCTGACCGCAACTGCCTTTGTGCTTGTTCTAGCTGTTTAAGTTCTAAAAACCACAAAACCTCATCTGAAATTCTACTGTATAGCAAGGTTTGTGTAATGAGATTACAATTCATAATAGGATCATTGAAAACTGAAACAAGCAGCGTTAATATGTGGACTGCCTGCAACAAGCTAGCAGCAACATGATGATGTCATTTTAAATTAAAAGTCTATCTCTGCTTGATGCATTAAAAATAAAAAAAACACGAGGATACAAATTAAGGAATGCACGTTGACCCCACCCACAGGGAAAGGCTGTCAACCAGCATATCAATACCACAATGTACCCTATAAGGCATATGGCATGGCTTTAATGGAACTAATTCCAAAGTATTCTGCTTGTGTCACGCGTATCAGAATTCTGTTCCCATACTGAAAAGAAATTAGTCAGAAATGGGAAGAGCTCAAAGATCATTCGACAAACACCTCCTTGATCATGCACAGGACTGTAAATGCAACTGCAGAGATGCTGAGAGCAAACTCAAATAGGTTGCGTTGCTGCACAATAGGCCACGTCCTTAACTGATGTGAATCAGCATGGTGCCATCAGCCTCAATGCAGGTACACTGATTTACACCAAGTGAGGATCTGGCCCTTCTAGTGTATGTACCTGGCCAGTCTTGTGAAACGTAAATTAAAATGATCATTATTTATTTCTATAGCACAGTAGTTTTACATAGCACTCAATGAGACATGAAAAAGACACGTCCCTGGTCTGTAAAAAGCTTACATCCTAAGGATCAAATTCCATAAAATACTGAGCATCCTCAATTCCCCTGAGACCAGTTATGCTCTCACTGAAGTCAATTAAAACCTTTCAATGACTTCAATGGGAATAGGATGTGTCCCTTTGAATTTCAGTGATTGCTGAGCACAGTGTTGTTGTAGTTGTGTTGGATCCAGGATATTAGAGAGACAAGAATTGTTGAGGGTATGCAGGGATAAAGCAATAAAGGTCCAGTCTGGCAAACCTTACTTATGTCAATCAACACATTGAGCCCCACGGGGCCCAGTCATATTCTCATATCAAAGGACAGCAAGATCAGCTCCTTTCCAAAGTAAATATGAATCATGTGATAACATGAGTGAAAATAGGTGCAGAATGATCATTAGGGAAGAGTTTACATTCTGACAGAGTAGCCATTTAACTACTTCTGCTGTGAAATAATTTATTCTAAAGAGAACTCAGTCATTCATTTTTAATCTTACTTTTGTATTTGCAAGCCTTAATTACTGTTGTGAGCCTGAATCCTACAAATAGTCCTTACACCAAGTGTAAGAGCTACTCATATGTGTAAGAGTTAGCCTGATCATCCTTGACATATGTATGAATTCTGCCCTCAGTTACATTATGTAATACAAATGATGTCAGTGAGGTTCACCATGTGTAACTGATGACACAGTAGGGAGCTGCCATTTTATTTTGTAGGATTTTTTTAAGTCACCAGAACCCCTCAGTACTTCACAAACATAAAAGAGGATTCAGTCCCTTTCCCAATAGCTTACATATGTTGTTCTTCCTCATTTCCTGTTCTAAACTGTAGCACAGAATTTCTGTATGCTGCCAGGTGGGATTTTCCAAGGTTCTCTACACTGGCCTAACTCTACTCCCACTCTTAAATCACAATCCTGCAGGGAGCTGAGCATCTTTTGTGAGGTGTAGATTGCACTCAACTTCCATTGACGCTGTTCACCGTTGCAAAAGCCAGTGGTTGTAGGTATTGGGTGGGTGTCCATGTTTGTATATCCAGCCTCCTGCACCAACAGGGGTTTTGCTTGAGAAAGAACTGTAGGGTCGGGCCCTATATGTTTAATTTACAGATAGGGAGTTGGAATTAAATGTGCTATATGAGACCTAAGATATTAGTGTTCACATTCCTATCAACCTCAGTAATCTTAAAACATACAGGAATAAGGCTTAAATTACACGTGCAGAACTTCTTTTGTTGTCATTGAATGTAATATGTTCTTTAGTGGACAGAATATTTCATTACGGGGCAAGTTGACTCACTTTTTAGACACAGTGAGCATTTCTGAGGTCAGATAACTCATATTTGGTAGAACAGGTTGCAGTAGGTAGACCTTACAGGTTCACACAAAGTTTGGCTGTTTAACTCATCGTCACCAGATTATCTGATGGTGTAAATTAGCATAACTCCATTGGAGTCAATGGAGCTATGCCAAAGTGTGTCAGCTAAATATGTAGTCCCCAGATATCTTATAGAAGAAAGATGTGTGCAGAGAATACATCCTTTTCTATAAACTCCAATGAATATAATCAGATACCCGGTAAGCAAGGGATTTCAAATTGCTTTCATTTATGAAGATGTTCTAGTAGGAAAACTGCAGCTATATCCACTGAACAAAGCCCACGTAAATAAAATGCTGAAGTTCCATAAAAGTTACATCAGGCCCATACTCAAATACAAATTTTCCCAACCCTGTTCAATCTCGCCTTACCCCTGAAGCATGTTAAGAAATGTAACTGCCAGAATGTTTCTGCATGATACACTTTTTGTCTGATTCACAGCTAGAAAGTGAATGGCTCAGCAGGTTAAATACCAGCAGAGGAAAGTATTTTATTCAGATATCAGTTGCAAGGATCAGGGAGAAAAATGCAGTGAGGCCTTTCAGACTACAGTACCATGGGAGAAGAAAAACGAGACAGCAGAAGTGCGTGGTAACACAAAAAGAATGTTATCTCAGAGGAGGAAAAATACTTTCAAATGCATAATTGCAAACACATACCCTCAGCCTAACCCAGAGCCCTCTCAGACTGCAAAGCTAAGAGTTTGGAAACAGTCCAAAGTATCAGTTTTATATGAGAGATCAAAGCGATGAAAGAGAGAGAGAGAGAATAGCATCAAATATGATTGATAAAAATATTGCTTTCTTTGATTGGTTTCTGCTGCCTCTCCCTCTTCTGCCCCATTCCCCTCCCAAGTCACTAGGAAGAATGTCAGATCTGTGGTACATCTAGTAACACATACTTGCATGTGAGATGTGCCTATAGGAAAACACCTGCTTACTACACATACCTGCTTAAAATCATTCTTGCAACAAAATGCAGGTAATTATTGCTAGCTACAATACAATTACTTTAACCCTTTACAGGTTGCAGATATGTATATATTATTTTATATTATGCTATTTTGGCAGCTTTGTGCAACCTTTACTTATGCTGGTTAGCGCTTATATGAATAGTCCCATCGTCAACCTAAACTGCTACTCACAAGACTTAATGCTCTCACCAATGACTAAGGACCATAATATATTGGATTCAGGCACCATAATAAATATTATATCTATTTATTTAGATCTGAATACATGTAGAAAGATTGATGATGCCGATTGATGGTGATAGCAGTTACAGTGGGGGTCATGGTCTCATTGTGCTGGGTGCTGTACATAGATACAGTAAGAGACAAGTCCCTACCCAGAAAAGCTTACAATCTAAGGCTTCTTATACATGCATTAAACATCGACCATCATTAGCCGTCTGATTTTCTCATAGATATTACAGCAGAGATGAGTCTTAACTAGATATGAAGATATGGCTATAGATGCGCACACATTTAGAAAGGCTATTATTTCAAATAGTTTGTATATCACTATAAATTTCTGGAAAGCGCTAAACAAACATATTGCAAGACCCCCTCCTCATATCAATGAGCGTAATCTAAGTGCCTTATCCATCAAATTCTTATTCACATGAGGAGCCCTTACTCATGAAAGTCTTCAGTAAGCCTACCCATATGAATAAGGATTCTTCTGGACTGGGCCATAGGACAAATTGAAAGGGCAAATCACAGGTCAGGCAAAGGAGGTTGGCGAGATTATTGGTGAGGATGAAAAGGTAAGGAGGATTCTCAGAAGGAGTGGGTTTTGAGAAGGTATTTCGCAGACACAGAAACCTGTTTAGGGAGCAGCATGAATTAAGGTCTGAAGAGGAAAGAGACAGAGGGGAAAACAAGGGAAGAATACTGGGAAGATTGAGGAGTAAGAACTAATGATGGCAGCGCGGGGCAAGATTATGTAAGGGTTTGATGGTACGGATGAAGATCTTGAATACAATTCATTAGCAGAGAGAGAAAAAACCAGTGAAAGGAACCAAGGAGGGATTACATAAGCAGAGTGCTAGAAGAGGAAGCTGACTATCAGAGCAGATTTTGGAAATACAAGAGGACAGAGTACTAAGCAGCAGGGAGGCCAGAGAGGAGAATAGTTTAAACCAGGCAGGAGATGACCAGATAATCACAAGAGTTTTAGCAACAGAGAGCATGAGACTATTAGGGACGGGAAAGTAATAAACCTTAGCAAGAAAGATAAGAGAAAGAAGTGAAATACCTTGTGGTGGGCATTATAAAATAATATAAAGAAGAACAAGAAGATAATACTGTCCTCATGAGCCTGGTTTGTGTACTATTCAACCTTAATGGTGTTACTGGTCCTGCATTTAATATAGTGGTGCTAATTAATTAGTGGGCAGATGGCAGGTGAGAGGGTCCAGGTGCATGATTAATACATCTTATCACATGACTCTGCAAGGGAAACCGTGGGCAGAGGAATATGGGACAGTTCTATAGGAAAATTGGGGTGACATTATTAAGGTGAGGGCTAGAGAGGGAGATTGATGGCAAGGGAATGTGGAAAAGACGGAGGCTAAGGGAAGAGGAGGTTAGCAGAGAGTGAAGGTGGTAAAAGAATGTGGGAGCAGGGAAACTGTCAGGACAGAGGAATGCAAGGTAGCTAGGGGAATGTAGATGCAGGAGACTGAAGGTAAAGTGAAGAAGCCTGGGGAGAGTAATATGAGTGTACTGGAGAGGGAAGGGAGTGAGACAGCGGTGAGAGATTGAGTAGGATAGTGTGCAAGACTATAGCTTGTGAGTGGAGGGTTTCCCCTAAAGGATTGAGAAATTCAGAAAGCAGCAACCAAACCACAATACAGGTTCAAAAAATAAACTCTTGATTTTAAAATCAGTGTTATGTCCCGATTCTTTTGGGGTCTGGTTTCTGATATTGGAAAGCAGTGTTAGCAATGCTACACTTCTAAACTTTGAGGGAGGTTGAAAGACAGGTCTGGAACAGCACTGTTAATGCTTGGGCCTGACACTAATACAAACTAAATTGCTTCTTGTATTCTTCAGATATTTTGATCAAGGGACCTTAAGGTACAAACATTGACAAGAGAAGTTCAAAGACTAGAACTTAGAATATACTTTTTTTTAGCCTTATGACAAGATTAGCTATAATGGGTCAAATTATGCCCCCCTTTGGACCTGCTCAACACTGGTTGAGAGAGGAAAGAGGGAGTGAAAGTACTAGTGCTATGTGAACACATGCAATAAACTTGGAGAGGAAGGCTGGACTAGCAAGGAAGATTGGTATTAGGGTTACAGCAATGGACTGGTATTCAGGAGTCCGGAGTTTAAGTACTGGCACCACAGATTTCTTGTGTGACTAGGGCAAGTCCTTTAATCTCTCTGTGCTTTAGTTCTCCACCTATAAAATGGGGATTATAATATTCTCTTTGTCTGTCTTGACTATTTAAATTGTTAGCTCTTCGGAGCAGGAAAAGTTTCATACTCTGTTCGTACAGTACCAGGCACTATGGGGCTCCAATCTACATTATATAAATAATAAATAATAATTGCCATGGACTTTCTTGCACACTATTACAGCTTGTTATTTCTTAACTGTTTGTAGCACCATAGGTGTCGTGTGCCTGGAGCTTTATCAACATGTGAGAAAATATTGTATTTGCCCCCAAAGAATAGGGAAGGGGGAATTTCAACATGCAACAAATGTGATTAAACAGCTATAGTAATAATAATACGTTTGGGATGTATCCAGTTAGTTCCAGTGTTCCTTCTCTCACCCCTCATAGTGGACTATTTGTTTAAATAACACTTAGCCTTCTCATCTTCAGATCACTTTTCAGTTACACTAATTAATCCTCACAACACTCTGTGAGGGAGATAGGCACCTAGTATTATATCCATTTTACAGACAGGGAAATTGAGATTCAGAGGTTGAATGTCTTGCCCAAACTACAGAAGGGGTCAGTGGCAGAACTGGGATTAGAAAGGAGGCGTTCCTAACAATGTATTCCATTCATAATTAAAATAATGGATAATGACGTTAGTGGCACTTTCACCTGAGGATCTCAAAGCAAACTTTAAATAATTTTCACAACACCCCTGAGATGTAAGTATTGTTTTATCCATTTGATACTGAGGCACAGGTCAGGTCTGCACTACAAACTTTTGCTGGCACAGCTATGTAAGTCAGGGGTGTGAAGAGGTGTGATCCCTGACTGACCTATAGCTGTACCTGCAAAAGTCCTTAATGTAGACAGTGTTATAGTGGCAAATCTGTGCTTTTGCTGGTGTGTCCTATTTCACTGGGGGAGGACGAGCTGGAATAAGCTATACAACCAAAAGCACAGCTTTGCCAGCACAAGCTGCATCCAGCCTAGGAGCACTTTGCCCATATAGTATGCCAGTATAGCTAGACTAACCTAACCTCCAGTGCAGACAGTACTGTGCTGACAGGAGGGCTTCTCCCATCGACATAGCTACCACCTCTCAGGGAGGTGGAGTATCTACAGTGACAGGTGAAGCTCTCCCATTGGCAAAGGTAGCTTCTTCACTAAGCTGCACCACTGAAAGTGTAGACAAGCCCCAAGAGTCTTAACCCTCAAACCCTGGCTCTAGTCAGTAGGATCTTGTTGTCACTTTGAAAAGGCTACATTGCATAATTTGAATCCTATCAAATGCATTTCACATGTGAATATAGTAGTACATTTAGTGAAACAATGCTCAAGGAGTACCATGCCAAATATGAAGAGACAAGCAAAGAGCATACTGGAGTCTGGAGGAAGAGGCCAAGTTATTCTAGATATCAGAAGGACAAGAGAGGAAATGCAGGGAGCTGGTGTTAGAGAAAACATGTGAGGAAAGACCAACCCAGAGGCAAAAAGCAGCGGGAAAAACCAGTAAGGTACAGCTGCAGCACACATATACATGAAAGCACCAATGCCAGAAGTGTTATATCCGATAGGATGTCTCCTGGGGGGAGTTAGTTAACCTACAGTGGTGACATGAGTTACTTACAGTATTTACCTACTGAAGGAGATAATGCAGTAGTGCCTGCAAAGCAAGTTACTGACTAGTTATACTGTAGTCAGTTACCACATAGTTTCAGCAAAAAGAAGGAGGAGTACTTGTGGCACCTCAGTAATACATCCTAGTAGCTATGCAGAAAAACAGACCAGTACTGAACATGTGAGCAATTAGAACTGGACTTTAACCATCTGCTGATTGTGTGTGTGTGAGGATAGGAGTTGGTCAAAAGCTGTAGGAATCATAAAACAAATGCTCGGCATTTCCATAGCACTTTTCACACATTCACTCCTTGATATTCATAACACCTTTGTGAGGCATGTGAGTAAAAATTATTATCCCATTATAGATGGGAAAAATGAGGCAGAGGAGTAAAGTGATTTGCTCAAAAGCGTGAAGGGAGGTTGGTGTCAAAGCCTGGGTTGGAATTTTAGCATGCTCCAAGTTCAGCCTCTAGCTCAGAGCTCTCACTTAGGCCATACACATGGCCTATATCTGTTGCCACTGAAGTCAGTGGCAAACTCTTATCAGTTTCAATAGGAACAGTCTGAAACCTGCCCACATTAGTTATGCGAATAGTCCCACTGACTCTACCAAAACTATATGCATAAGTAAGATGAGCAGCATTTGGCCTACAGTAGCTATTTAGTAGGTCTTCTGCTTGTGTTCTTTACTCTGTGTCAACATGCTAGACAGTAAGGTGGTCTGAGTGCTCTTTGGGACAGAGTTCTGCTGTACAAATACTCTGCCCTTGATTTCTGGATAACAGTGGCAGTACTGAGGGGTTATAGTTTTGCTAAAGAGGGGAAGTACCAGAGAGGCTGGATAAACCACCTGGAGATGGTATGTTGAAATCTCACATATATTCTTAAATATGCTTTTTAAATGAATGAATAATTTAGCACAGTAATTATTTTTCATGGCAAGGCAAAGTGCCCGTAATACCTGGGGAAATGAGGGTGGCACATAGATGACTATGATTCAGCGGTGGCTAATAATCTGGTGGTTAGTTCCTGTGAGATATTTCCTTGAATAAAACAAAAATGATGATACAGAGAGAAAATGAATAGTCAAGGTATCTCTGGGAGGTTTCTCTCTCTCTTTCTAAGAGCATATGCACATGATCACAGGGTGGTAATTGCCCATGGAAAAAAAAAATGTGCTCGAAGGCTCGGAGATTTCTTATTTTTGTTGGGAGAAATAAGCTACCCATTTGTTTTATAAACACCATAAGGAAGCAGCACTGTTCACGTAAACAAGAGCTCATAAATCAGAGAGATTATTTTTGGACCATGTTCAGATAAATAAGATCCAACAAAGTTGATCCAAGACAAAAACCCTGGCTCCATACGCCTCTTGAACAATGGGAAGGAAGGTTGAAAAAACAAACATACTCGGATATAGATTTTGCAAATGGCCTTGTTTTCTATAATGGGCTGTACCAAGTCACCAGATCACAGCATCTCCAAACTTTGGGGCGCTTTACATCCAGGTTCCTCTTCAGACTTAGATCCCTTACCTATAATAGATGAATGTTTCCTAGAGCTATTTGTGACCAGCTTATCCAGTTTCAATTCACCCTCTTTGTACACCTTTTGGATTCACAGTTTGTGAACACTGGTGCAATCTAAGTTTTGTGGAAACTCAGTGTTTGTGAAAAGTAAATTTTAGACTGAGATTTTGCTGAGATTCATTTAGAGCCAAAGTGGAAGTAGTTTATAAAGGAGAGGTCATCTCACCAGGGAACAGAAAGAACATCATATAGCTTATGTGACTAGTCACAAAGCCCACACAGGCCTGATCCTACACCATTAATGTCAATGAAAGCTTTGCCATTGACTTCAATAGTACAATCAAGCCCACAGTGAATTCCAAATAATTGGGTGCATACTTCCTATGAACAGTTTGTGGAAAATCCATAGGCTCAAATATATTTATAAAAACATTCATGAACAATGTTCATATAACAAATTAATACAAATCATGCTCTATTCATGGACAAATCACACAGAAAAGGAGCAACATCTGCTGAATAAATTGCTTGCAACTTATAGTTCCCCCAGCTGTGTAATCACTCAGATACTTTGGCAATTAGATCTTTTTAAGTACCTAGATAGACAGGATAGCTCTAATATTTACTGCACATGCGGAAAAGCTTTCATTTACAGAGATATTTTCCTATGCTTAAGTTGTTTATTTAGAGTAAAATTTTCAAAATCAACTAAGTGACTTTGGGACTTAAGTCCCATTTTCAAAAGTGATGTAGTGATTTCAGTAAAAATGGAGTTTTTAGGAGTTAGGCACCGAAACATCTTTGTGGTTCTGGGTATTAAGGACAGAATTTTAAAGGTATTGAGGTCTCTAAAGATGCAGGTAGATGCCTAGTGAGCTTTTCAAAAGTGCGTGGGCAACTTAGGCTTTGAAGGTCTCCAGACTTCTGGGATACGTTGGTTGCTAGTTGGTCCTAGTTTATTTTAAAATGCTATGTTGGGAATTGTCAAGACAATGACCCTTTTACTGGCATTCTGAAAGCTCAAGTATTCAACTACTTATCACCTCTAGGAACAGAAAATCAGAGGGGACCCTAAAGTGGAAGGCTTCATAGCAGCTTCTTTTGGAAACAACAGCAAGGAGTCCCAGGCATCTTCCCAAACAAGGAAGTCATTCTTTGGGATGAGTGAGCTGTGAATGGGGATGAATGAGTGTCTTGGACAGAGACAACTATGTTGAGCTGCGAAGGAACTAACATCTCATGGGGGGGGGGGAAGAAGGGGGAGGGGGGAAGGCAGAGAACTCTAACTAGCTCACTTTTTTCAGGATTTGTATTTATTTTATATCACTGATCAGAAGAGGCAAGCGGCAGACTTAAGTGCCCTATGAAATAGGGTAACTAATGGACCCCAGATGCCCTGTTTGTTTCCTTCATTATTCAGTCTAGACCTTCAAAGCTGTTTGCAGTGTGAGGTATCAGAGGGAGGTAAAGTGTTTTGTTAACAGATTCCAAAGAGCTTGGAAAGTAGGTCCACATAAGTTGTTAGAAATGTTTCAGAGATACTGTATTATGTGTATTCTTCATCTGCATGTAGTGGGGAAAATGTGAGGTGGAAGGTTCCTTGATTTTTAAGAAAAGAAAATCTGAACAATGCTTAAACAGTGACAGTACTTTCCTTGCATATGGAACTTTTGAGCCAATATTCCCAAAAGCACTTTAAATACATTAATGAATTGGCCTGAGAACACCCATGAAGGATAAACTGAGACACAGGGAGATTAAGTGACTTGCCATAGGTTACACAGTGAGCCATTGGTCTGGAAAATAACCCAGGAGTCCTGTCTTCTTGTCCCCTGTCCTTACCACTAGACAACATTGTTTACCTAGGAATGGTATTATGGAGATCATTGGGAGCTGCTTCATATTTCAGTTTTGCTTTGATGTTCACCCTAGAAGAATTCTCCCAGTATATTTCTGAACTTTCATTACTCATCATAAATAGAGATGGGCCTCAACTAGACCCACATATCCAAATCCCTTGCATTTTGTGTCAATTCAGAACTAGATCTGGATTCAGATACACACTTTGTGGCTCAAACCCATCTCTAATTACACACACACACACTTTTTATTTATATATATATAAATAAGAGAGAGAGAGAGTGTGTGTAATTAGAGATGGGGGTAATTAGAGATGGGCTTGAGCCACAAAGTGCCTGCTCTTTGGATTTTAAGAAGTTTTTATAAAGAATCCCTGGCTGGATGCAACTCAGATCTGCCTTCTTCCTTTGACTTTTTGCTTTCTTGATTTTTAATACTGGCTCTATATTTACCTCTGAGAACATTGTTAGCGGAAGGCCTACAATTCATTACATCCTGTACACTAAGATGGCCCTGTACACTCAGATGTTTCCGAGTCACTTAGGGTATAAGGAAGTACTGTATGCTGCATCCTTTCTGTTACTGTCTGACACCTTCTTGTTAGATTCTCCAGCCTTATCTTAAAAGACACAATGGCACCACCTAAAGGGCATATTATGTATATGGGAAGTAGTACTAATGCATCTGCAGTAGTCCTCTGTAGTCTCTCATATGTATTAATATGTAGTGCTGACAATAAGTGAGTCATATTCAGTAGCTCTCTAGGGTTTTTTTTTTCAGAAGCCAATGCAATATTAAACTTAATAATGACCATGGCAATTACTCAGACAGAACAATATCAATCACTAAAATAAGACATAATAGGAAGATAAAACAAGATACTCTTGTTCCCTTACTTGAAATTAACGAAACACATATGTCTAATATAACAATTTAAGCAGTTTTAAGGAAGACAAGAGATAGTAAGAGATAAACTCCAAAACAACAGTGAACCCATACCTCACACACACAATTTTGTGTTAGTATAATGATAACATAGTTAAAACTGGGGATAACTTGCCCCGGTCTTAGATTGAGGTATTGAAAGAATCCAGTATTATTAAAGAAGTAGATTTATGAAGTTATGTACTGAAATACGTTCTGAAACATTAATGACTGTGTAACATTGTTCTGTTTCTTAATTTTAAAGGGCCAAGTCTGCAGTTTAATCAATGTCCTTCAAGATCTTGTATTTTTTAAGTTATTTTGAGAGGGGTCTCACTAGCTCAGGGGATTGTTATTGGGCTCGGGAGACACACTTGAAAATTGCCAGTTCAATATCCAACACTGGTTGGTAATGGTGACGCAGAGTCATTGCCATCTGAGAGGTGTCTACTGTGTGAACTCACTAAATGGTCTCAATCTGGTTACTAGTGGGTGGTGTCTCATCAGAAGAAACATAACAATTGGTCCCTTTGCTAGTTTCTCAAAAGAGAGGCCATGGATTGAATGGGCATAAAGAGCGAACTGCCCTCTAACCCCCAGGTCAGGATTAAGGCATAGTGGTAGGACTGGGTGGGGAAGTTTTCAATGCTACTGCCTTTTCTGTGTATAAATAGAAGTCCCAGGCTGTGAAAATGAACAGGAAGTTCACATCAATATTTTTGTTTTAGAAGTGGTTTCTCAGTTCTGGGAGCAAAATGAATGTGAGAGACTGGAAAATATTTAATATATAATATGGGAGGGATGGGGACGACGGCCTTAAAAACAGCCATTAGGGGTCAGTTTTTCAAAAGAACTCAACACCCACTGAGATATTTAAATGGGGGTCCATAGCCTGCAACAGCACTTTGGAAAGTCTGCCCACTCCATTTAGGTGCCACATTAGCAGTTGCTGAGCACTGGCCCCTAGACTAATAATGATGAAGTACTTAATATCTGATAGCACCTTCCATCCAAACTCCCAAAGCTCTTTATAAGATTAATGGCCTAAGCCTCACAATGCCCCTGGGATGTTGGTCACTATTTTACCTATTTTATAGATCACAAAACTGAGATTAAGTAACTTGTCCAAATGACAAGTCTTTGGCAGAGGCAAGATAGAACCCAAATTTCCTCATTCTATTCCTGTTCTTTAACTACAACATCACCGAAGTGTGAGTAATGGTAAATATTTATATTATGGTAACATCCCATTCAGGATTGGGGCCCCATTGTGTTGTGCTACGTGCAGATAGAAAAGAGACAATCATCTTTTCTCACAGGACACTGATGCTTTATAATAACTCCAGAGTGAGACTTTGGGTCATAGGATTTTCCTGATTCATGTGTGTATTCTGCCCTTACCCCTTTGAATGCCAAGTTTCAGCCCAGAGCAAATTTTCCCAGCCAGACTAAACCGCCTGAAAAATAACTTAAATAAGGCTTACAGTGGAAAAGCTGACACAACTTTAGTGATAGACATGCTAGTTGGCAAGGCTACAATACAGGTGGAAAATGGGAAGGGGTGGTATAGTGTGAACCACTCTTTAAATGCAATACACACAGTATAGCATTAAAAGGAAAAAGTTACTTTTTTTTTTCATCTTTTCATTGGTACGACCCATAAAGAGAAATTCCAGCTATATCAGATTCATAAAGTTCCCCCAAATGCTCTTTCTAGTAAAGCTAAAGGGCAGCCAGTTAATTTACAGAAACTTTTAAAAGGGGACTATAAAACCATTCCTCGTGTTTCAATTAGAAATGAGCCAAAACAGTTCATAAAAGATTGGTTACCTCCAAGTGTAGGAATACCTGCCAACCCCCTGGACATTTTAGTAACAGTGCACTTCATACTCATTACTGACCCGCTGGCTAAAAAGGACCATTGGTTCAAATCGACTTGTGGGGATTAAGGCTTCAGTCGTTGCCTTGGTGTTGGGTTCTTTAACTCTTTCCATAATTGCTAGTTCAACCACTGCTGTAAAACCAAGTTTATTAGTCTTTATTGAGGCCAAAATACCATTAAAATCCATAGGATTTTGTTCTGGGTAAGGACTTCGGGATTTGGTTCTTAATTTATGTCGCTGAGTGCAAAATGGCCAACTAGCTAGACTTCATCAAATGGTTATGGAGCAGTGGGAGTTCTTGCCACCTTCTGCTGCCTTGCTTTATATCTATAGGGCAACCATTGACAAGGAGTATATTCCTAGTGTAGACAGGCCGAGCGGGTAGAATTCTGGAACGTGTTTCAGCCCATGTTCTGGATTTCCTATTAATCAGACTTATTTTAACACAGATCTGTGTGAAATATCTTTGTATTGCTATGTTATTTAAAAATCCATTTTCAAATGGTCATTATAAATGTAGTTTAAAGTTGAATTTTGATTTTATTTTAATACCAATTGGGCTATTTCTAAATGTTATGTAATGTACTTGCAAGAATCTATTTTTATTTTATCAAAAGATTTGGGAAGAGGGGAATGGATGGCTCAGAGGATTAGTCATGATATACAGAGCCTTTGCCTCTAGATTAACAATTCAAATAATTGCAAATTTTGATTGCAAATCAACTGCAGGAGTGGACTTTCTGGCTTAAATTTTCAAAAGCCCGGCCTTCTCTTTTGTGAGTCCAATTTGCATCTCTATCTTTTTTCAGCCTTAAATAAATAACAGGCACAAATTTCAGCACTTAGATGGCTAACAACTGGATGTATGAAAGGTTACCCTTCTGGTTAATTTGTGGGTATAAAAAGTACAAAAGGAAGGTCAGGCAGAGAAACAGCTGAAAATGTAGTCCTATATCTCTCTCTTACTCAGCTAATTGTTGCACACAAATCAACATTGCACAACCTAGTGCGTGTACTTTAAGCTTAATGGGTATTCTCATTTATCATTCACAACTTGTTTTAATATGAAAGTCAGAACATATCTTTAACACAAACCACACTTTCTTTGTCCTGTCCAGTAGAGAACAGATTCTTTTTTTGCTGCAGCATTACCACCTGCAGCGAGTCCAACATCTCACTTCCATAAAAAAAAGTCTGCAAGAAATACCTGTACAATACATACCTTATTTTATTTCTTAAGTTTATGAGAGTAAAAGAATTACCTGTCCATCAGTAATGTCAGCTTTGACCGCCCATTTGTCAGCTTCTCACACAAATGTTTCTGTATCTTCTTTCAGAGTGGTAGCCGTGTTAGTCTGTATCAGCAAAAATAACAAGGAGTCCTTGTGGCACCTTAGAGACTAACAAATTTATTTGGGCAAAGCTTTCATGGGCTAGAGCCCACTTTGTCATGCAGTCTCTTATGCCTGAAAGGACCTTCATGAGTTCATCATAAGCCCCCTATATCATCACATGCAAGTCCCTCCTAAAGACCATCTGCGTCATTATGTCTACCACATAAGAAACTCACTAACTGACAGTTGAATAATTTAGGTATAATTTACATAACAAATATGTTTAAGTAGGGTATCACATTGGTATATTTGTTGCTCTGCTTCACCTCAATCCACTGTCCCTTTGTTTGCTTTTCTGTCTTTAGACTTCTGAGTTCTTTATTGTTTTGTTTGTCTTCTGTATTTGGAAAGCTCCCAGCACACTAAGGGAGCTACCAGAAATAAACAACAACAACAGAATAGAAGTATTACAAATAAATATATCAATACGTCATGAAGTTTCCACTATATGTATATATTTGTGTGTATGAATGTATATATCATGGAGGGGATTATACTGAGATTCCAGAAGCAAAGGAAGGCATGAGAAAGTAACAAAGGATAGGAGGATGGGGAGGTATGAAGAAAAAGGTAATGTGAAGGGGGGAAGGTATGGGCAAGAGGAAGGAGAGGATATTTACATGTATTATTTTAAGTGCTGTTTTGAAAAAAAAAAACATTATTTTTTATTAAGGAGATGTGTTTGGTGCTCTGGGTCTGTCTCTGTTCAGAAGGCTGTCTAACAAGGTTAGAATAATTTCCAAGAAATGCTTGTTCTGTCTATACATTAGGCATGGATTTTATCTGACTACGTTTCCCAAGTCACTTCTGACAACCAAGATAAGACATGTCAATAGCTTTGCCAGTAGAGTTTTTCACTCTTTTAGCATATCATATACATCTTCTATCTTGGTGAAATATCATCTTCCTTTACTAATACAGATGCTACCAGTACCCATTTTTTAAAATAAGGTCAACATGAAACAATATGAGGCATAATGAAGGAAATACCATGAAAGAGAATGATGACTGTAGGAGTCCCGTTATCATTAGGAGCCACATATAGATTATTCTAGTTCATGAACCAAACCAGAGCAGAGAAGTTGCTGGTATATGTTGCTTTCCTGGCTAGTGTCACTTGGTTACCGACTATCCAAAGAACAGTTCCTGCACAGCATCATAGTGTCAGTGCTAAGTGCTAGCTTGACAAAACCAGTGACACATGTACAGTGTCTCTGCTTATCTCTCCTCTCCTTTTCCTCGACCACTGAACAAACCATTAGAACACTCAGTGCTCTTAGAGGAATAATAACTAAAGAGCACATATGTAATGTAGGATACCTCGTGTACTCTGTCCGCTGCTGGCCAGAAGACACTCACTTGACTTGGCTAAGCCTATGAGCAGCGAGTGGCTCCCTATCCAGTGGCTAGATTCCATGTGTGTGTCCTGCACATTTCTACAGCTGAGATTGAGAATGGGATCCTCTTGGAGTCTCAACAGCAAGTTTACAAGAAGAATCAGTAAGGGAGTCTTCTCCATTTGAGCCAGTAAATGCTGTGTTAAACTTGTCTCACCTGGACCTTGCTTATCTTAGGGCTTGTCTACACTGACAAGTTTTGTTAAAGAAACTAATGTCAACACGAAAAAAATTGACAAAACAAAGTTGCCAAAGCGTGTCTACATTTGCTCCCTCTGTCGACAGATCGTGTTCACATTCCGGGCACCATTGTCGACAGCGAGAGCAGTGGCCTGTGGGTATGTTTCCCACAGTGCCTGGCAACACCATCAGTCACTAGGTGTCGTGGGAATGCAGAACCGGCGCACGGCGCATCCTGGGACGTGCAAAATGTACCGTCACACACCACTTTGTGTCCCAGCCCTCCAATGGTTTCTGGCTTCCTTTTGCGCCATTTTTCCAACTATCAGTTTCTTGTAGCGCGCACCAGCGTCTGCAGTGAGAGAGGATGGATCCCACACTTCTCTCCTATGCGCTGTTGGCTGTCATGAGGACATTGTGCATGGCAGCAGAGTTACTGGCAGAGTTACTCGCAAAGTTACTGACAGAGGATGAATCGCAGGCACCCAAGTGTCATATGGATAGCAGCTACTTATCAGTGCTTTGTGCATTCACAGAGCAGCTGCATACGATAGACCATCGCTTTTGGGCTAAGGAAGCAAGCACTGATTGGTAGGATCACATTGTCATGCAGGTGTAGGATGAAGACCAGTGGGTACAGAACTTTAGGATGCGTTAAGCAACCTTCCTGGAGCTATGTGCTGAACTGGCCCCCGACCTGCGATGCAAGGACACCAGAATGAGAGCTGCCCTTTCGGTAGAGAAGCGTATTGCAATCGCTGAAGCTGGCAAATCCAGACTACTACCGGTCAGCTGCAAATCAATTTGGAGTGGGGAAGTCCACTGTTGGGGCTGTATTACTCCAAGTGTGCAGGGCAAGAAATCGCATCCTGTTGTGGAGGACCATGACTCTGGGAAATGTGCATGAAATAGTGGATGGCTTTGCAGAGATGAGTTTCCCTAACTGTGGCGGGGCGATTAATGGCACACACATTCCAATTTTAGTGCCAGACCACCTTGCCTCAGAATTCACCAATAGGAAAGGATACTTCTCCATAGTGTTGCAGGCGCTTGTGGATCACCGGAGGCGTTTCACGACATCAATGCAGGCTGGTCTGGAAAGGTGCATGACGCCCCCATCTTCAGGAACAGTGGCCTGTACAGAAAGCTGCAGGCGGGGAATTTTTTTTCCAGACCACAAGATCACAGTGGGGGATGTGGAAATGCCCATAGTAATTCTGGGAGACCCGGCTTACCCCGTACAGCCCTGGCTCATGAAACCTTACACAGGGCACCTGGACAGCAGCAAGGAGCATTTTAACAACAGGCTGAGCAGGTGCCACATGGTAGTCGAATGTGCCTTTGGCTGTTTGAAAGGTCGCTGGAGGTGTCTCAATGGCAGGCTAGACCTTACCGAGGATAATATTCCCACGGTTATAGCCACGTGCTGCACTTTGCATAATTTGTGTGAATCTAAGGGTGAAATGTTTGCTCAGGTGTGGAGCACTGAGGCAGAGCGCTTGGCTGCACAGTTTGAACAGCCAGATGCTAGGGCTGTCAGAGGAGCCCAGAGGGCTGCTATTAACATCAGAGAGGCTTTGAGGAACCACTTTGACAATGAGGGGCAGTAACACATGTCTGCTTTGGAGTTGCTTCTCTGGTGCATCCATGTACAATTTTGGGGCTCAAGATCCATGCAACAGAATGCGTTAGAAGCCTGTTCCCAAGAGTGAATTGATTGCTATATGCTTTTGTAGAACACAGAATAAAAACGCTGTACCATTAAATAACTTAGCATTTATTTATTGTTGAAAAGGGTAAAACCTCATAACTGTGTGTAGTTCCAGCTATCATTGTGCAAGGTGTGAGAGGGGGTGGAGTGATGGGGAAACTCAAGAGGGCTGTGAAGTGAAAAGGAATGTGTGGGCATAGAGGAGGGTGGGGTTGGCAAAGAATTGTGCATGTGCATGTGCTGCAATGGAGGTTGACCACGGATCTGCTCAGTCTGTAGCAGTATCAAAGACTTGAGCATCTCTGTCTGATCATCCATAACTTTTATCTTCCACTGTCGCTTGCCTAGCAAATGCTGCATTCTCTTTTCTGTCCTGCCTTTCAGCTTCCCAGAACTCTTTGCGTTCCCTGGTCTGTTTCTCATCGTGCTGCATCACCTCCCAGAACATGTCTTCTTTGCTGCGCTTAGGGTTCTACCTTATCTGCCGAAGCTATTCGACAGGGGTGTGTGGTGTGTTCTTCAAGGTCTGTGCTGCACAGAAGAGGGATTGTTACATTCCAGCAAATGACTGAAACATTTAGTAACAAGGGCCTTTTGCTAGTAGAAATCACTTTCTCACTGAGACTCTAGGCAGGCACACAGCTCCGGGAGCACCCCAATCATGGTGAGTGTCGGGAGTGGGGGGAAGGCAGTTGTGCGTACAGACAAAACGGTCACGGCTTGCAGGGCAGCTTTGCAGGGAACTCATTCTAAAATTATCACACGCTTTTTCATAGGTGGTCAACCTGCTGGCTGACATCTCGCTGCTGCGGGTAACCAGGGCACAACTGCTGCATGCTTGCAGCTTTCACCCCGGTCTATATGCAGCTCAGCTATGTGCCGCTTTGGTCCCAGCTGCAGGGATTGCTAAATGGCATGATATAGTTTCCTACAATGGGGGAACTAACAAGGTTACAATCCCTTGGAATCTGTGGCAGAGAATTAAGAAGTACCTCTTTGAAACTTTCCAGAGCCTCTCTCTGGAGGATTCCCTGCAGGTTTCGAGGTCCATCGACACCCTGTTTGGCCATGCAGATTAGCTACACAGGGCAATGTCCAGCTCACAGAAAACACTACCCGCCTTCCACTTTTCGATTCCCCACACAAGCCGCAGCAACTTACCCGGCGTCTCAGCTGCTTCCTGCTCCCCATTGAGTGCTTGTGGAATGGAGAAAAGTTCCTGGCTGCCTGCCCCACCAGGCGATCCTTCTGGGAGCTCCACATCCTCTTCTAGCTCGACTTCTTCATCCAGAATTTCAGCCTCTGAGTTACCCCCTCTTTCTGCTGCCTGCAAAGTATCCACGAGGCTATTGGCAATGGAGGTGGGGTCACCACCGAGGATAGCATTCAGCTCCTTATAGAAGTGGCGATGGTTCACCTCCTGCACCTTATGGTACACCTGAGCGATGTCAGTTTTTGGCAACAAAACTTGCCAGTGTGGACAAGCCCTTAGAGTGGCAATAGTAACAATCTCATATTGACAGTCATGTGAGTGGAAGGCAGCACAGCCCCAGCATGTATGATAGTTCCTGAAAATAAGACAACAAAAGAAAAATATAATGCTGGGGAAACTAAAGCTGTCATTTAAAAAGGGTAAAGTAAAGAGAAATGGACTGGCAAATTGGAAACCCCTTAAAGCTAAGTCTAGTAATAGCCGAGAGAAAATCAAAAATATAATAAGCAAACCCAGAAGTCAAAGTGGTCATGAATTTTCCTTTTGACAATCAATAGTCAATACATATGTTTAGTTTAAAAATACATAACAATACTTGCACATCTCATTCATTTAACCAAGGCAGCTAAGGTGTTGTCTGGGGCTACACAAGTCATCAGTTGAGTTATCCCTAAAATCTTGAGTCAACCCTAAAAGCCTGATTATCTTTTTCATGCTGGCATTAGGGTTAAATAGGGTTTAGTCTCTGAATAAAGGTTCTTTAGGAGTTCTTCAAGATGTGTGTCAAGTTTCATGGCAGCATCAGCCACATCTGAATATGTGTGATTAGTATTGCCTTACAGTAACTTTCCTTTTAAAATGTGACAAATTTGCAATCATTTTTCATTTCTTCTAATGAAGTTCCCATATTCAATATTTGCAAAATAATCTATTACACCCAGGAACTCATGAGCCTAAAACTACGGGGAGGGACCATCTTTTTTGTTCTGAGTTTGTACTGTGCCTAGTACAGTGGGGTCCTGGTTCACAATAATAGCTCCTAAGTGCTACAGTAATTCAAATAATATATAATAGTAAGTCTTAAAATGTTCACAAGAATGTTGTTTTCTTATAGCCACTTCAGCTGAAGTTAGAATTTATCAGAAATATAGTGTAAGTGCAAATCATTATAAGAGCACACTGAAAAGCTAAGAATATTCCACCGTTAGCACACAAATATCTAGTTTTCTAAATGAGTGTAGCATTATAAAATTGGCAGTCCCCTTATACGTACATTTATCTAATTGGAACCTGGCTGAGTGCACAGTTTTGTATTTACGTTTGTAAGCGTGTGTGGACTCACCCCTGCAGCGCCTCCTGCTGCTCTCTTATGGGAATTAGCTCATTGACCCAGGAGCGCCCTCTGCAGACCGGTGATCCACCTTACCGCTGGCCCCATGTCCCTCCTGGACCCCGGTGCCCCTTTCTCTGGGGTGCTGCCCCTCTGGCAGTAACCCTTCAGCCTCAGGGTTTCCCTACCTAGGGGAATCCCCACCCCCTATCCCCACCTTGCCTCAGTGTAAGGCTACTGCCAGTCACCAACTAGCCCCCGTTCCCTGGGGCAGACTGCAGTGTATGCCACTCATCACTGGCAAGGGGGGTTTGGCCTGCTGCCTTCTTCCACACTCAGTACCTCTACGGGCCTAGAACCCAGCCCTACAGCCTGGGGAGTCACCAGCCTGGAGCTCCCCTGCCTTTTCCCCAGCCCTGCCTCATTCCCAGGTACCTCTCAACCTTCCAGCAGCCAGGCCTGTCTCCCTCCACAGCTAGAGGAGAGACTGCTGAGCTTCTGGCTGCCCTGGCCTTCTTATAAGGCCCGGTTAGTCTGCTTGGGGCATGGCTCCAGCTGCAGACACTTCCCCCAATCAGCCGGGGTTTTGCTCCCTTCCCCAACCCCAGCCCTCTGCAGGGCTTTTCCAACCCCTTCCGGCTGGAGCGGGTGCTACAACGTTCAACTTTCTTGAATGTATATTTGTGTTTCATCGTACATTTGGCATCAGTATATGATGAAACAAATTTTAATAATCAAAGGCAAGAAGAACCATGAGTAGATGTATGGCAAGAGGTGTGAAAGATTTCATGATAGCTATATACTTTGAGTGAAATTCATCCTGGCAAAGAGGGAAGCCAGTTCAGCCCTACTTAAGGCCTATTTCACCCCACATGAGCAGGGTGTAACAGTATGGTAGTGAGTCATGTCAATAGGGGAAGCAGTAAAGCTGAGCAAAGAATATGGAAAATTTCTATAGATATTTGCTCAAATTCAAAATTAAAATTTGATCAAATCACATTCAAGATCAATTACCGTTTTCTTTTTTGAACAAATACTTAACAAAATTTAAACTTGAATCCTTAAATATTTGCCACAGAAATGAATTTCTAGTTATACATACAATTACAATATCTGACATTCAAAATTCATGCTGTTAAGTTATTCAGTAAGGAAACAGAAACAATATCACATCAGCTGTGAAGTCTGAAAATTGAAAACTTCCAATGAACTGTTCCAGAGCTTGTTATGTAGGGAAAAAATAACACAAATAATTCAGCAAATAATGTAGACTGACGCATGACATTTTTTTGGCATCAACAATTTTTTTACAAATTGAAAAAGAGAGAATTAAATTAATCAATAATTCACTGTTCTCTGGGAAAGAGTTTAACAATTTGAATTAGGTTGATTGATTACAATGTATGACTCTGAGCAAAATTCTGACTGACACTAGATGTCTTTATAGCACATGCCAGAGGGCTGATCAAAGTGAAATGGTTTGTAACATTTTCAAACTTTGGTGCCTAAAATTAAGCACCTAAATGCTTATTTGACATACAAGCTATGTAAACAAGCATCTAAAGGTCAGATTTTCAAAGATACATAGACACCTAAAGATGCAGAAAATTGCCTAGTGGGATTTTCAGAAGAGCATGGGTACCTAAAATCAGTGGAGCTGAAAACCTAGGTGCTTTTCAAAATCCCACTAGGTGCCTACACCTTTAAAAATATGGCCCTGCGTTACTTGATTTTCAAAGGTATTGAGTGTCCATACCTCCCATTGAGTTAAATGGAGGACAGGACCAGGCTTAGCACTGGAAACTTTCAAACTTTGAAAGCACTATATACCTATTTACTTTATCATTATGTATTCTTACTATGAATAGAACTTACCTTCAGTAAAAGTTTCATATGTTTAAGGAGTGCAGAATATTTTGGCTTTAATCAAGGATTTCAGAGTGCTTTACAAACATTAATGAATCAGCTTCACAAAGCACCCAGGAAGTAATCTAGATAAGCAGTGTTTACGCCAGTTTTACAGATTGGAAAACTGAGGCAGAGGGAGATTAAGTGACATACCCCAGGTTACACAGGAAATCTATGGCACAACCAGGTATAGAATCCACCTCTCTCAGTTCCATGCAGTAACCACAAAACCACCCTTTTCCTCCTTACTAGTCATTCTAATTATTAATAACCCTTCCTATTATACTTTTATTGTTTACTTGCCTGGCGTCATTGCTATGCTATGCTTTACAGACATAATAATAAAACAAGATCCTTGACCCAAAATTTCAATTTAAATAGGCAATACAATGACATAAGGTGTGAGGATGAGAATCGGAGTGACTGAACAAGATGGGAGAGAAGAGTGTTAGACTACTATTGTTATTGTATGTGTAATTAGAGTTAAAATGTAGTTCCATTGTAGTCAAAGACAGCTTTGCCATTGACTTGATTGGGACTGGAATTTGGTCTTGAAAGTAACAAATATTCAAATTGTCATGTTACAGGAGCTACCAGCTTAGTATATAATAGTGTAGGATTACTAGCCAAAAGGCTGGATTTTGAGGAGAGAGATCTGAACTCTGAAACCCACAATGGCATCTGATGAAAGAATTTTGCCCCACATGTACTGTAAGTAACATCTCAGTACTCTAAGCACATGCCAGGCAATATTCTACAATGTTTTTAACCTTGCTTTGATTTTGCTGAGACCTGGTCTACACTGGGGGGGGGAATAGCGTAGCTGAAGTTGACGTATCTTAGATCGACTTAGAATCACTTAATTCGCGTCCTCGCGGTGCAGGATCGACGTCCGCCGCTCTCCCGTCGACTCCGCTTCCGCCTCTCGCCGTGGTGGCGTTCCGGAGTCGACGGCAGAGCGATCAGGGATCGATCACTACCCGCCGATCCGGTGGGTAGTGTAGCCGTACCCAGAGAAAGAGATTGAGAGAGAGAGAGAGAAACATCTGAAAGAGAAAAAAGTGGATGAGTTTTGTATGTAAAATCAGGTATTAGACTTTTAAGTCGGTGTGACTGCTGATGCAAATAATAGTACCTGCATTCAATTACAGGCACAACCTGGCACCTGTAATTTTGGAGACCATGTTTGAAAACCGAGGCCATACAATGTACCCATCATCTCTTTCTACAGAAACCCATGCTCCAGCACAGAGCCTTAGATGCTGCAAGGTAAAAGAATAAAGCTATTTCTATTTGAAAATTAGTCCCTTAGGCCCATCCAGCTCCAACATCTCTAGCATGCACTTGAAAAAAGGAAGGTTCAGAACCGTTCTGTCTTGCAGAAAGGGAAAGCATGTGACTGTGTTTGTGCCTAGAGTTGATTTTCCAGAACTTCTCAGTACTGGAGCTGTTTATTTTCTTTTATTAAACTGTTTGATAAGGTCATTGCACAATCAACCTTTATTTCCTGGGCCTGAAAACTCTGTCTCCAGTTGCTGCTCTATTGTGTATGTTTCCAAAATTATGAAATTGTGCTACCAGTAATTCAAATTGCCCAACCAAGGCCACTCATGGTTCATTAAAAGTAAGTCATTGAACAAGCTGTCTCACTTATTTGGTGGAGACTGTGAAGAATCTTGCACTCTACTCCAGGCAATGATGGATTCTATTCTGAAAACTAAGTTATCTTTTTCTTTAAACTGGGACCTTTATTTTTCCTTGATGCCATCATAAGAAGTGAAGTGCAAGAATCAATCAGAAAAATTCAGAACCAAACTGAAAATCTGGAGAATGCAATTATAACACAAAAAGCCCTCTGGATCCAGGAAGTTCTCTCTTGCATGTCTATCTGGTTCTATGCTCAATGTCTGTCTTCAGCCAGCAGGGTATACGCTAGCAGTTAGCAAGACTCCCCCTGGACCTGCCACCAATTAACTTTCTGACCTTGGGAAACTTCATTTAATGTTTCTCGGGCTATGTCTACACTACCGCGGTAAGTTGACCTACTCTACGCAACTCCAGCTACATTATTCACGTAGTTGGAATTGACATCTCTTAGGTCGAGTTACCGCAGGTCTACACTGCGTGGGGGGGGGGGGGGGGGTAGACAGGAGAAACTCTCCCGTCAACTTACCTTACTCTTCTCATCGGGGGTAGAGTACAGGGGTCAACTGGAGAGCGATCTGCTGTCAATTTGGCGGGTCTTCACTGGACCCGCTAAATTGACTGCCGGGATCAATCTCAGAGCGTCGATCCCAGCTGTAGCGTAGACATAGCCTCGGCCTATAAAGATAACCATGATAATCACACTCACTGGGAAGTTGTGCTTACTTAGTCATTTAGCATATAATTCTTTAACGTCCTGGGGTGAAAGGCAACAGATAGGTGCAAAGTATGTCTGATAACTAAGGCTGTAGGTTTTTCACAGCCGTAATTCCCATGACTAAAGTGTGACTTTTGGGGGGGTTCCATTTTAAAAAGTTATGTTTTTTTACCCCCTTTCCTTTGTATAAATGTGGTTAGAAATTAATGGAGATCAATAACACTATGCAATTAAGGCATGTGTAATATGCTTTATCAAAAGGAGACATACTATACAGATAGTCTACATATAGATCTGTAACAATATTATCCATATAGATATATTCTATGGTCTAGATATTCAGCTGTAGCCAAGAAGTGCTTGGTATGGTTGAGGAAGTAGGGAGCAAAGATGACTTTTAGTCACCTTGTGACATTCTATACCTCAGGGGAGCACCCTGTAACCCCCTATTCCTTATTTATATATAATTGGAATGTTGCATATAAAGCAGGCCATGTGAGGAATGAGGAGATAGAACAATGACTTTCAGCAGAACATAACCTATCTAAATATGTCTATCATTTGTGCATATGAAGATATGAGATTGTGTTATATGGTTGTCACTAAAACATGCTGTACGTTATGGAATCGGCCAGATATTATCTCCCCAGAGACAACAGCAAGGAAAGTAACCAACGCCTAGGCGGGTGTCGAACAACCATCAACAGCCATTGTCCAGCAAGGAAGCTACAATGCAATGACTCACTTGCACAAGGCCACACCAGGGGAATTGTTCAACCTTTCCTGGGGACTCAGCAATGCCCACCAGACCTGGACTTGTGTTCTCCTCCCCACACCTTTGCTGCAAGCAACAAGGACACTCAGAAGACTGAAGACTCCAACAGAGGAGACTGGCCCAGGTTTCAAGGGTGAAACCTGTGTACTATGAACTGCAATATCCAGTGGGGTGAGAAAAACTGCTTAATCTAGCTGTTGCCCAGTCTAATAGGGTTGAGAGTTTAGACTGCATGCTTATATTTTATTTTATTTTGGTAACCAAGCTGACTTTTTGCCTATCACTTATAATCACTTATAATCTATCTTTTGTAATCAATAAACTTGTTTTACTCTTTATCTTTACCAGTGAGTTTGCCTGAAGTGTGTGGTAAATCTGCTCAGGTTTACAAAGGCTGGTGTATACCCACTTTCCATTGATGAAGTGGTGAACCAATTAATAAATTTGCACTGCTCGTCTGGGAGCAGAAGCTGGGAGCTGGGGAGATTTGACAGGTGCCTTTCTCTGGGTGATTCATGAGTGGCTTTGGGAGCATTCATGCAATCTAGCTGGATGGGGGCTCCACATGCGATTATGCCGAGTGATAACAGCTCCTGGAGGGGTTTGCTGCTTGTCACTAGCAAAACATTGTGAGAGACTGCCCAGGCTGGAGAGTTAAGGGGGCACAGCGGTCCCACAGTCCCAGGCTGCTGGGATCCCGGGGATCCCGTCACACATCTCTGAAGGCTGCTGTCAACATGAGCTTACAATGGGCCCAACAGCCCATTACAGCAGCCAGGAATTGCTGGCACACAGGGACATCCCAGTCATGTCCTCTGCCCTTGAGCCACAAACCCTGAACTGACAGCCAGGAAGTAGGAGTGGCTCTGCTCCAGCTGAGGAGCCTCCTATGCAAAGAGCATCCTCCAGTGGGTGGGACTGGTTTGCACTGATACTCTGAGGCAAAGCATTCCAAACACATCAGAGAATCAGACCATATAAGTATTTTGGTTGTTGACTAATTTTATATGCTTTTAAACTATGCATGACAACTCTTTAACACTTTTATAATGCAAAGTAAATGTAGTAATAATGACGATAGTTTCCCAGGGTTTCTTTTACAACCTAAAATTATGACACCTAAGTAAAATAGCCATGACTTTCCCCACTTTTGCTATGCCAAACAAACAGCTTCAGTGATAACTGTCAATGAATCAAGGCCCAAGATCCCATATTGAATTGAATACCCTCTTGTTATTGATATTTTCATTTATTTTTAGATTAACTTTGCTGTCCTATCTGTGCTATGCAGCCAGCACAAAATTCACTATTTGGGCGAGGGGTTCAGAATCAGAATGTCCAGTTCATGGCTACTTTGCACTGTGTATTGTATTCACTGCTTCTCCCTAATATTTTATCAAAATGAGTACATTGTAAGATGTGAATAAGTTATTGTAGGAATCAAAGGTTATGGCTAAAATTTTCCAGCAAGCACAAGTCTAAGCTGTAAACTGGTCAAGTAAGAGGGCTAATAAACTTCTTCTGTTGGCTGTAAAATGGAGACAAGTAGTTATTGGCTAGGTGCTCCACACAGCTGTAAAGTACAAGGCACTTGGAGGGCATTGTGACTTAGACACTAAGGAATTGAATGTGACTGCATAGTACTGAATAACTTGTTTGTCGTTCATGTGAATAAAATGTGGAAGTAGATCGATGCTTTTCTCCATAATATGGGTTCTCTACTAAGCACAGTAAATCTCCGTCTTACTACAATGGTGTGAGATCATTCATGCCATTAGTTTCAATGAGCCTGAATCTATACTGCATGCAGTTTGCTGTTCTCTTTCCTCAATATAACAAAGCCTGAGAGTGCCAGCTGCCTCTTGAGTCTTAAAAAGAGAAAAAGAGAGAGAGACTTTTATTTACCATGATTTTGATTGGTTAATTTCACTCTATTATTTTGTTGCTTCCTCCCATATGAAAAAATGCATTGTCGCTCAAACTAAGACAAGAAAGGCAGTTCAGTTAGCATGCAAAGCATAAATTACCGGCTTGTAATGACACAGACTATGTAGCATAATATTTCCGCCACCATCTTTTTTACTCAAAATATCATAGATTGATTTCTTTTGAGGCTGGGGCTATAATCACATTTCCATCTGCTGAGCTGTAGCTGAGCTCTGTGTGCATGTAGCAATTGTGTTTTATGAGTGTAGTATTATAATTATTGTAGTACATGCTTGGCACATGAATGAAAGTCATAGTTCCGCCATCTGTAGATAGGGCTAAGTTATCTTTATAACTATATTATACAGACATTTTCTAAACCATTTTAATGACCTACTGGGCTTAGTGCTATATAATTTAATATAACCATGCTCTTGGCACTCCTATGGAGAAAGCAGTGGCAGCATATCTAACACAGACCCTTTCCGCACCCTATATGTTATGGTGATTTCAGATGCTACCAGAAACTGTTGTGCTTGTAAAATAGCATTTTCAGAATCCCAGCTTAATAATGTGAAATATGGAATAAAACCTTTGGGTATTTGTGTAAAAACAAAAACAAAAGAGTGACAAACTGGTTTAGAAAACTGTGTTTTTAGGAGACAGTGCATTCCCCTTCCTCGCTCAGACACTGGTTAACTGTGTTACCTTGGGCAAGTCACTTAACCTCACAGTGCTTCAGTTTCCTCTGCTGTGAAATAAGCATAATAAGTACATATCCAACTCAGGAGTGCTGCGAAGACGAAGTAGTTAATGTTTGTAAAGCACTTAGACTATGTTAATTTCTATGTATTTATATTGTTTTAAATCTCTCACCAAAAATGTCCTAAGGGTTTTGCAGCATTGAGGAATTAACGTGGGGGTCTGGCAGCTAAACTGACTACCCATAATGCTTCTGACTGAGCAACAAAAATCCATCTGTTCAATAACTAGCAAAACAAAGAGAGCATTCCACAAAACTATGGTATATTGGCTTATTAGGAACCTACTTCCAATGGGCGCTATGTAAATGTGCATTAATGACAACATGCAATTTTAGCACTCTGGCATGCATGCTAGCTTTGAAAATGTGTATTATTTTTCCAATAAATGGTGGTGGCAGCTCCCTCAAAGCTGATATAGACTCTTCAGGATGAAAAATCAGCTGTTTAAAAAAGTGCCTAGATATATATTTACCTAGTATAGCATCTCTTGAATAAATAATTCATGTTTTTTTAAAATTAGTACGCATTCCAAAATATGTATTTACCTGTTAGACCATAACAGCCGCGAAGGAGCCTTTCTAGTCTACTGGGTAATATCTGATGCATTTTTTTAAAATTAGTATGCATGCCACAAAACATACTAAATTACATAAATAGTATACTTTTAAAAATGCCAAAGTATCTATTCAGACAATCCAACACAGAGAACTCCTTGGGCTACAATGCATCCACACACAAAATAGCTTTGGTTTTGTGAAATAACAGCGGGGCAAATAAATATTTAATTTGTACACTCAGCTCCACTGTAAAATGAACTGGCACTTTGCAAATAGAGAACTGAATACCACAGTGCTGACAGGGATTGAACTACCAAAAATATTACACAGTATTTTGTAATAACCTCATTGTAACCACTCAATGGATCCATTGGAAAGAATGGTACTGAAAAGTGATTATACAGTAATTTGCAATCATGCTGTCCTGTTATTATATGGGATACTGTATTAAAATAACCCACATTATCCTCATTGTGTCACATGAGCTAATACATTTGACAGCCTTACACAGGATGTTGAGAATGTAAAGCATATCAGGTGAATTCACCTCACCACAGACTAACATCAAAAGCCTTTTCACATCATTTAAATTCATTTGGCATAGGAGGAATTTCACATTTGTCGAGTAACACGGGAACTGTAGGAACAGAAGAGGTCCAGGTAATCTACTTGAGTCTTTCTCCCTATAATGACGAGATTAAGGACAGGGAACAAAGAACGTTCTTTGCAATGGGTATATTTCATATAGGAAATATTCCTAGTTATGAATATCTTAGAAGGGTGTGACACTTTCCTTTAATAAAACCGTTGATTCATCTCCTTATTGTGCCTCATGTACTGCTTTGCAGCTGTCACATAAACAAACTGGTCTGCTGAAAGTAATTAATTACTGAATATATCTATGATGCTAAGGAATTGGCGGGAATCCCTATCGGGATACTAGTCTACCCACTGTTCTGGCAGTTCTTTGTCTCTCTTTATCAGGAATAACTAAGCTCAGAACTCATATATTCCCATGACTTTCAGGTAACCACAGCATAAACATCAATTGAGGGCTCACACAATTAACTCATCAGATCGCCAATTGCACTTTGGAGTACAAAGTATTATCAGAACCCAAAGCCAATTTATTATCATGAGTGCAATTCATGCCTACACAAGGGACCAGCACAAGGTCGATGCTTCCCTTAAGTCCCACGTAAGCCCTATTTTGAGTGCAAAATTCATATTTGTGAGGTGTTTAGGCCTTGTTCGGATACTCTGAATTTTACCCTATGACTATAGTTATTACAAAGACCCAAACATCTTTGGTGACTTAACTCTCTAGATGCAATGAACCACCAACAATCCAGGAAAATGGTTTCTACATCCCAGTTATAAAAGAAGTTGATTTAATCTAAAGAGAAATCATTGTACATATAACAAATAAGCGGTCAGAGTGAGATTGAGTGGACTTTATGTGTTAAGGAAGTGGGGTGTTGTCATGCAAAGTTGTCTTCATCAGGGCCAAGGGCTTTAAAAGGTTAGTGTGGAAGCTACTATGCCAGCATTATGCCACCTTGAGATTCCTTTAGACAGTGGGAACCTCATGTAAATTAAGATGACTTTGAGGTGGTTTTGCACTAGTTGATCAGCACAGGGAGGCCACAGGGGAGCCTGGATCTGGCACATTGCCTTCTATCTCTACATAAAACATACAAATCTAAACTGGGGGGAAAAGGAAGATGCGTATAGGATGCTCATCTTTGATAGAATTCTGCAATGGGCTAAGTTCTCGGAGGGTTGAAGGTAATAGAATTGTATAGATGTCACTTATCTGAGGTGTGACGTTGTGCAGTCTACATGGTTTTATAAAAATATAATAATAAGTCAATATAATGTAACTGGGATAGATTTAGAGAAAATACGGTAATAAGTGATATAATGTAACTGGGATATGCTTCATGCAAAAGGTCTCTTGTAAGGTATCATTACAAAGTTTATAATCTACTGAGTATGATAATCTGATTTGTATAAATGTACCACTCTTGTATCTAAAACTAGAAATATAAAACATAACTCTGAGGGCCTATTGTAATTATGTAGAGTGTGGGCCATTAAGGATGGTTTGGAATCTTGATGACGCCCATTGTCTGCAGATGGCTGTATTTACCTTTGAGTCTTCCTGTATATGTGTGTGCTGGCAAGTGAGTAATGAAGTCTTGCAGTGACATGTGATCATGTCACCTGAACTGGAATCCATCTTTAACCTAGTGCTTTTCCAGTGAGGGGGGGTGGAAACCCAGAGGGACAAAGGATTCCCGCCTTATGCAAAAGATATATAAAGGGGTGGAAGAGAACAGAGAGGGAGAGGAGCCATCATGGAGAAGCCCCTAGCTAACACCTAAGCTGGAACAAGAGCTGTACCAGGGGAAAGAATCGTGCCCAGGCCTGGAAGGTGTCCAGTCTGAGAAAAACTCACTGAAGCATCTCTGAGGGTGAGATTATCTGTATTTAGTTTGATTAGGCATAGATTTGCGCATTTTATTTTATTTTGCTTGGTGACTTACTTTGTTCTGTCTGTTACTACTTTGAACCACTTAAATCCTACTGTCTGTATTTAATAAAATCACTTTTTATTTAGTAATTTACTCAGAGTATGTATTAATACCTGGGGGAGCAAACAGCTGTGCATATCTCTCTATCAGTGTTATAGAGGGCGAACAATTTATGAGTTTGCCCTGCATAAGCTTTATGCAGGGTAAAACGGATTTATCTGGGTTTAGACCCCATTGGGAGTTGGGCATCTGAGTACTAAAGACAAGCACACTCCTGTGAGCTGTTTTTGGGTAAACTTGCATGTAACCCTTCTGCCCATCTAAGTTGGCAGCAACAAGGGCCGGGTTCTGTATCTAGGGGTTCCGTTTCAATAACACAATGCAAAACCGGCTCGAGCCCCCACCCAGTGACCTGGGACAATTACATACCACCCCCCTGGGTACCTCTAAGAGGCAATACTTCCCCTCTCGCAAGCACGGAGTCTGAGTGTAGCAGAAAATGTTTAATAACATGAGGTAAACGACATCAGCATAAAATTGGAAAAAACACCACAAACAGGATTCATAACACAAACCATGAGCAAAACCCACCCCAGCAAATTGGGCTGTGTCCTTTCCCTTTGGTTCTTGAATCCAGCAACCCAAAAAATCACCCAGAGTCCCCAAAGTCCAACACCCCCAAAGTCTCTTGGGTCCAGCAACCCCCAAAGTCCCAAAAGTCCAACAACCCCCAAAGTCTCTGTCCCTGGTCAGTGCAGCCCCAGAGTAAAAAGGGGGGGGGGGCACGCAGGGTGCTAAGGGGCACCTTACGTGATCCAAGGCTGGCCAGCCGTCTGTTTCTCCGTGGGGGTTCCGCCGCAGCCTTTACCACGAGCCAGTCCACTTTCTGCCGTCCCACGAACTGCTCCGCTCTACAAGCTGCTCCGCTCCGCTCCGCTCACCGACCTGTGAGCCATTCCAGCCGTCCCCGCAAACAGCTCCGCTCGCCGTTCCTTGGGCCACTCCAACCGGCCCCGCAAGGCTCCACGCCGCTCACTGCTCCTCCAGTCGTCCCCACAAATTGCTCCGCCAGCTGCTGAGCAATATAGCTTCAGGCTCCCCCACTAGTTAACACAGCACTCAGTGATCTCAGCTCTTAATAACATCAGCTCTTTTGTGATTTCAGCTCTTAGTGATTTCAGCTCATAGTATAGTAGGGGAGCCCCAGTGCTGGTGCACCATTGGCCCAAAGTGAATTCAGCTCAGCAGCCTGTAACTAGACTCCTAAGGGAATCAAAGTTAGCTCTGACATTCAACAGTGGAGAGAGGAGGCGGTGCAATTAGTGCTTCAAACCCTCTGAGGGGGCCCATACCATCAGGTACAAATACCTGTCCCCATCCTCTCTCAATTCACTGAGTTTTGTAACCCATGCCCCTTGACAAGCAAATGCTACTTAGGTAATGGTGAAGGATTCACTCAGTCCTTCTGTCATACAACAGTTCCACTGGCCTTGATTCACAGAATCAGGGTAACAAAACTTTATTCTTCCTGCCCCAATAACAGAGAAACTGGGGATCCCACACCAGCCAAAGTAACCACTTTCGGTTGCTGTGGGCTCATGCTATGCGTGTGGGTGGGCCTATGCAAACAAGATCCGCCCCTGGAGTTCTTTTCCACACTCGCCATAATTCACCACCAGATGTCAGGGTAGAGCTCATCCTGACTCTGCTTACATGCAGTTTTGGGACAAGTGATTCAGACCCTGAGTCTGTGTTGGAGCCAGACAGGAGTGGCTGGCTCAGCAAGACAGGGTGCTGGAGCCCTAAGCTGGCAGGGAAAACAGAAGCAGGGGTAGTCTTGGCACATCGGGTGGCAGCTCCCAAGGGGGTTTCTGTGATCCAACCCGTCACATGAGGACCTATATGTTGGACCCTATATATTAGGAATGTCTGTATTAGCACAGGGTATGGATGAAATTGCCTAAAATTAGCAGATTACTGGTGAGAGAATTGAAATTTATACAAAACAAGTAAAGCAGTTAATTAGAATTTCCTTTAAAAGAAACTAATCAGTTAATCATGGGTGGATTATTGCCAAACTCATACAATCTATATATTTTATCCCAAAAATGTATTATGTAGTATCTTCTGGTAAATTCCCACATGGAAGATTTTACTTCTTAGTAAAATCCTTCTTTATACCTAGGCCTCTACCAAATTCACGGCCATGAAAAACGTGTCACGGACCATGAAATCTGGTCTCTCCCCCATGAAATCTGGTGTTTTGTGTGCTTTTACCCTATACTATACAGATTTCACAGGGGAGACCAGCATTTCTCAAATTGGGGGTCCTACCCAAAAGGGAGTTGCAAGGGGGGTTACAAGGTTATTTTAAGCAGGGTCATGGTATTGCCACCCTTACTTCTGCGCTGCCTTCAGAGCTGGGTGGCTGAAGAGCAGCGGCTATTGGCCGAGCGGCCAGATCTGAAGGCAGTGCCCCGCCAGCAGCAGTGCAGAAGTAAGAGTGGCAATTCCATACCATTTCATCCTTATTTCTGTGCTGCTGCCTTCAGAGCTGGGTGGCTGGAGAGTGGCAGCTGCTGACTGAGGGCCCAGCTCTGCAGGAGCAGCGCAGACTGGTGGCAATGCCATACCAGGCCATCCTTACTTCTGCGCTGCTGCTGGTGGCGGCTGTGCCTTCAGAGCTGGGCTCCCGGCCAGCAGAGCTACCGCCAGTAGCAGCACAGAAGTAAGGGCAGCAGTACCGCAACCCAGCCTACAATAACCTTGCGACCACCTCACAGCTCCTTTCTGGGTCAGGACCCCTACAATTTCAACACTGTAAATTTTAGATTTAAATAGCTAAAATCATTAATTTTATGATTTTTTAAATCCTATGACCATGAAATTGACCAAAATGGACCATGAATTTGATAGGGCCCTACTTATACCAGTTTGGTGTGATTTTTGTTTCTTTGATTGTCTGTTTTTATTTTTTGTCCCCTAGCTCTTTCAGGTAGGAACTATGCCTTTTGGGGGGTTAGAAAGTACTTCGTACAACGTCATAAATAAATAACTGAAATATCTCTAAATTACTATTTCTTGGACTGAAAATGAGAGTGCTGGAAGCATAAATGATCATCAGTCCTCTATACAATTGTGAATTTAGGGCCACATTTTCAGAACTACGTGTATAAAAATGCATGTAACTAATTTATGCTTGCAGTTACCATGATTACACATTAACTGCAGTAACTACATGTGTGAGTGCCAAATTATTGGGCATCTGTGTGTGCAATTACCATATCTCTGTGTACAGATTATTTAATGATATTTTTCCACTTGCCATTCTAAAAAAAAGAAATCTGTTATTCATTCTTGTTCTGTTTTGTCTCATATATGCTGGATGTTTCTTTGGAAATCCATGGATAGCTACCTAAGTTAGTTGTGCCTTGTATGTGTTTTCATCAGTCTAAGCATTTTCAAGACTTTTTAATTAATTCAGGATTTGCAATACCATAGACAAAAAATGCTTGGAAATATTACACCAAAACAAAACAAAAACATGAACAGATACAGAACTGTGGCAAAATATTTGCTTATGCATATCTAATTCCTTAGGTTGTCCAAAGAACAGCGTGAATAAACCTCAGCTACTGTAACACAGAGTAGACAAATGAATTTGAATGTAAGGCTTCTTTATGACTGGAAACTATTACCCCTTCGGTTTCCTTTAAACTGGTCCCTGAAGACAGGTAAGAAGCAGTTTCCATCTGTATGAGCTCCACTGGACAAAGGCTAGCTGTACTGACCATTTAATGCTGCCTGCCATTTATGACAGAGTACTTCCTCCTGGATACTGGGGAGAAGGGATGTTTGCCAGTTTGCCACTGGCCCATATCGGCCTTACAGGATTGCCATTGATTTTCTTTGACACCACCACCACTCCAACAGGCATTTGCAAGCAGACATATTATCAAGGGTTTCACGCTGCTCTGGAAAGAAAACAAACAGGGCCGTGAGGTCCATCATAAGGAGCGTGTGCATGTATTCATGCCCCCTGCTATTGCACCCGTACAAAACAAATGGTGGCTGGGCTAGTGACTGCAGGGAAGCGACAGATCTTATCAGCTTTACTAATCTTGGGAAGTTCTATGACTTTAGCAGCAGATAGGTTTTAGTTTGTGATTGTGAAAAAAGGCTTTGTTTTCAGAGCTTCTGTTATGAAGATCTAATTTGGGTGAAGCTTAGCAATTTCAGTTCACTGGGTTTTGGGTGCAAATTCTGGATTTGGTTTCAAATCTGCATAGGTTCTTCTACTCTCCTTTCTCCCTACCAACAACATTTCAAATTTGAATAAACCCCCAAACTCAAAGTGAAAGTCCTCCCCAAAAAACCACCATACACCTAATTTTGCAATAAAATCACAACACCCTTTTCTCCTTGAGTGTAACTAGTGAGAAAGGGTTCAAACCACAAAGTTTGCATCCGGACCCAAACATTCAAGGCTGCACAGATCTGTGATTTGATTTTGGTTCCAATGCTTCTCTAATTTCAAACCAAAACCATGAACTGGCCCAGGTTACTTCAAAACTTGGCCCAAGTATGCTCAGTACTACACTCAAGTTCCTTTGAGACTGCCAACATTCATAAGAGTACTAGTACAATGTTCTGGGACCTTACAACAGAAGACTGTAATACTGGTTGTATTAAGAGGCAACACTCTGAAACAGAATATAATTGTGTATTTAGTATGCAAGAGAATGCTTTCTCATATTCTATATTTATGTAAGCGGGGGAATGGTCCCGCTATTGTGGGGAACTTTCCTGGCTTCTGCACTACTCCGGTGAAATGGGCTAGCACAGAGGTGGGCAAACTATGGCCCACGGGACCCTCCTGCCCGGCTCCTGAGCTCCTGGCCTGGGAGGCTAGCCCCTCCCCTGCTGTTCCTCCTCCCCCGCCGCCTCAGCTCACCCCACTGCCAGCACACTGCTCTGGGCGGCGGGCTGCGAGCTCCTGGGGCAGCACAGCAGCAGAGCCGGCGCCTGACCCGGTGCTCTGTGCTGCGCGGTGGCGTGGCTGGCTCCAGCCAGGCGGCACAGCTGAAGCGCCGCCAGCCACTGGTGCTCCAGGCAGCGTGGTAAACTGGCAGGGATCGTGGGGGTTGGATAGAGGGCAGGGGAGTTCGGGGTTATGGTCGGGGGCGGGGGTGTGGATAGGGGTAGTCAGAGGATGGGGAACAGGGGGGCTGAATGGGGACAAGGGTCCCGGGGGGTCAGTCAGGAACGATGGGGGGATTGGATGGGGTGGCGGGGGGCAGTCGGGGTGGGGATTCCAGGGGCTGTCAGGGGACAGGGAACGGGGAGAGGTGGATGGGGCAGGGGTCCCAGGAGGGCAGTCAGGAATAAGATGGGGGGTTGGATGGGGGGCCGGAGGGCAGTCAGGGGCAGGGGTTCCTGGGACGGTCAGGGGCCAGGGAACGGGGGGGTTGGATGGGGCAGGAGTCCTGGGGGGACTGTCAGGGGGCGAGAAGCAGGAGGGGTCGGATAGGGGGCAGGGCCAGGCTACACTTGGCTGTTTGGGGAGGCACAGCCTCCCCAACCGGCCCACCATACAATTTTGGAAACCCGATGCGGCCCTCAGGCCAAAAAGTTGCCCATCCCTGGGCCAGCGGAAGGATCTGAGTCCTCGCTCCCACTTCCTTTACCCAGAGCAGGGCCGCCCGAGGTGGGGGGCGGGCAAGTGGGGCAATAATTTGCCCCAGGCCCCACAGGGGCCCCCACGAGAATATAGTATTCTATAGTATTGCAACTTTTTTTTATGGAAGGGGCCCCCGAAATTGCCCCAGGCCCCCTGAATCCTCTGGGTGGCCCTGACCCAGAGGCCTCCCTGCCCTTGAGGACTCCCCTTCCAGTCTCCTGTCTGGCAAAGTCCTCCTAACCCCAACAAGGCTGGGTCCAGGATTCCTGGGGGGCTCGACCCCCAACCCTGCTGTGGTCACCTAGGACAGGGGCTAGGGTGTCCCCACTCCGGGGTGCTCTCTCCGCAATGGACACTTCCCTGACCCACTGATCATTTCATACAATTTAAAGCAAATACAAGTTATTTAATCAACAATTAATTTAAAAAAGAATAAGGAAAAATGGGAAAGGTTAAAGGAAAACACATCACCCTGCTCTGTGGCAGGGAACATCACAAAAAGTGTCTCTGGGATGTCAGGGCAGTTCACAGTCTGTTCCTTGTAGGTCCCAGGCCACCTCCTCAGGCTCTGGCTGTGCTGCAGGGATGCTGCGGGTTGGACACTTGCTCTGGTGGTGGCCACGCACTTCTGGGCTTTGGGTGGTGGGACTCTTCTTCTCAGCATCACCTCCTGTCGGGTTAAGATCCCCCTCCCAGTCTGGCCTGCAAGGACCCTTGGCTGGGGGTGTCTTTCTGCGCTGGGTCCTTTGCCCAGGGTCCCCCCTTGGCTGGCCCCAGTTGCTCACCGCACCAGGCTTCAGACTGCTCCAGGCCCAGCTCCACTGTTCGAGCTCCGGCTCCACTCTGCCTCAGCACTGATGCTGCTGCTCTGCCTCCAGCCCCCTGCGCTGCTTCTCTGGCCCCTCTGGCTCTGTGGCTGCAGCCCTGCTCCCCGCACAGGGTCTGCTCTATGGGCTGCTTCTGTGACTCTGCTCCCAGCTCTGACCTACTTCCTGAGTTGCTTTTCTGGCCCCCCTGACTCTGGCACAGCTCTGCTCCCCAGCTCAGCTTGGGCCCCTGCTCTCTCCTCAGGACAGTGATGGTGATGATGAAATGCTAAGGGAAATTAGAGAGGCTATCAAAATTAAGAACTCAATAATAGTGGGGGATTTCAATTATCCCCATATTGACTGGGAACATTTCACTTCAGGACGAAATGCAGAGATAAAATTTCTCGATACTTTAAATGACTGCTTCATGGAGCAGTTGGTAGGGGAACCCACAAGGGGAGAGGCAACTCTAGATTTAGTCCTGCGTGGGGCGCAGGAGCTGGTCCAAGAGGTAACTATAACAGGACCACTGGGAAATAGTGACCATAATACAATTGCATTCAACATCCCTGTGGTGGGAAGAACATCTCAACAGCCCAACACTGTGGCATTTAATTTCAAAAGGGGGAACTATGCAAAACTGAGGGGGTTAGTTAAACAGAAATTAAAAGGTACAGTGACTAAAGTGAAATCCCTGCAAGCTGCATGGGCGCTTTTTAAAGACACCATAATAGAGGCCCAACTTCAATGTATACCCCAAATTAAGAAACACAGTAAAAGAACTAAAAAAGAGCCACCGTGGCTTAACAACCATGTAAAAGAAGCAGTGAGAGATAAAAAGACTTCCTTTAAAAAGTGGAAGTCAAATCCTAGTGGGGGAAATAGAAAGGAGCATAAACACTGCCAAATTAAGTGCAAGAATGTAATAAGAAAAGCCAAAGAGGAGTTTGAAGAATGGCTAGCCAAAAACTCCAAAGGTAATAACAAAATGTTTTTTAAGTACATCAGAAGCAGGAAGCCTGCTAAACAACCAGTGGGGCCCCTTGATGATCAAGATACAAAAGGAGCGCTTAAAGACGATAAAGTCATTGCGGAGAAATTAAATGGATTCTTTGCTTCGGTCTTCACGGCTGAGGATGTTACGGAGATTCCCAAACCTGAGCCGGCTTTTGTAGGTGACAAATCTGAGGAACTGTCACAGATTGAAGTGTCACTATAGGAGGTTTTGGAATTAATTGATAAACTTAACATTAACAAGTCACTGGGACCAGATGGCATTCACCCAAGAGTTCTGAAAAAACTCAAATGTGAAACTATTAACTAAGATTTGTAACCTGTCTTTTAAATCGGCTTCTGTACCCAATGACTGGAAGTTAGCTAATGTAACTCCAATATTTAAAAAGGGCTCTAGAGGTGATCCCGGCAATTACAGACCAGTAAGTCTAACATCGGTACCGGGCAAATTAGTCAAAACAATAGTTAAGAATAAAATTGTCAGATACATAGAAAAACAGACTGTTGAGCAATAGTCAACATGGTTTCTGTAAAGGGAAATCGTGTCTTACTAATCTATTAGAGTTCTTTGAAGGGGTCAACAAACATGTGGACAAGGGGGATCCAGTGGACATAGTGTACTTAGATTTCCAGAAAGCCTTTGACAAGGTCCCTCACCAAAGGCTCTTACGTAAATTAAGCTGTCATGGGATAAAAGGGAAGGTCCTTTTATGGATTGAGAACTGGTTAAAAGACAGGGAACAAAGGGTAGGAATTAATGGTAAATTCTCAGAATGGAGAGGAGTAACTAGCGGTGTTCCCCAAGGGTCAGTCCTAGGACCAATCCTATTCAACTTATTCATAAATGATCTGGAGAAAGGGGTAAACAGTGAGGTGGCAAAGTTTGCAGATGATACTAAACTGCTCAAGATAGTTAAGACCAAAGCAGACTGTGAAGAACTTCAAAAAGATCTCACAAAACAAAGTGATTAGGCAACAAAATGGCAAATGAAATTTAATGTGGATAAATGTAAAGTAATGCACATTGGAAAAAATAACCCCAACTATACATACAATATGATGGGGGCTAATTTAGCTACAACAAGTCAGGAAAAAGATCTTGGAGTCATCGTGGATAGTTCTCTGAAGATGTCCAGGCAGTGTGCAGAGGCGGTCAAAATATGTTAGGAATCATTAAAAAGGGGATAGAGAATAAGACAGAGAATATATTATTGCCCTTATATAAATCAATGGTATGCCCACATCTCGAATTCTGCGTACAGATGTGGTCTCCTCATCTCAAAAAAGATATACTGGCACTAGAAAAGGTTCAGAAAAGGGCAACTAAAATGATTAGGGGTTTGGAACGGGTCCCATATGAGGAGAGATTAAAGAGGCTAGGACTCTTCAGCTTGGAAAAGAGGAGACTAAGGGGGGATATGATAGAGGTATATAAAATCATGAGTGATGTGGAGAAAGTGGATAAGGAAAAGTTATTTACTTATTCCCATAATACAAGAACTAGGGGTCACCAAATGAAATTAATAGGCAGCAGGTTTAAAACAAAAGGAAGTTCTTCTTCACGCAGCGCACAGTCAACTTGTGGAACTCCTTACCTGAGGAGGTTGTGAAGGCTAGGACTATAACAGCATTTAAAAGAGAACTGGATAAATTCATGGTGGTTAAGTCCATTAATGGCTATTAGCCACGATGGGTAAGGAATGGTGTCCCTAGACTCTGTTTGTCAGAGGGTGGAGATGGATGGCAGGAGAGAGATCACTTGATCATTGCCTGTTAGGTCCACTCCCTCTGGGGCACCTGGCATTGGCCACTGTCGGTAGACAGGATACTGGGCTAGATGGACCTTTGGTCTGACCCGGTATGGCCGTTCTTATGTTCTTAGCTCGGCCCCACTCTGTCTGACCCAGGCAATTCCAGCTCACACGGAGGACGGGACCCACCCTGGCCTCCTGACTCCCTGATTAGCCTGCCCACCCAGTCAATCAGGCTGACCTGGAGCATTGGCCTCTCCCCATTCTTTTAGTACTGGGAGCTAGGCAACCAGAACACCCCCACTGAATGTTAGTAAGGGGACAACAGTCCCCTTACATTTACATCATTCCTTTATCATTCCTTAAATTCAATTACATTTGAAAATGAAAATTCTCCTTCAATCTCTCAACAAAAAAGAAATTGAAAAAGCAACTGCTAGTAAGGGAGAGATGATTTTGTGGCTAGCACACAGAACTATGAGTCAGACAATCAGTTCTTTTCTCCGTTTGCACCACAGCTTTCTGTGTAACCTTCAGCAAGTCCTGTAACTTTCCTTCTACAAAAGGTGTTATGAGAATTAATGAATGTTTGAAAAGTCCTTGAGCCTCAATTGGAAGCTGGTATACAATGGTTATCATTCAAAACAATGGTTACTGCGTAGTGGTACCTGAAATAATGCAGTATTTCCCTCCATTTGGAAGAAGAAAGAACTAGGATGTCTCAGATTCAGTCACTCGTAAATGTTCCCTTTTGTTGGTGATCCTTGTATAAATTCAAATTGTTATCCACATTAATAAGTCCTGGCCAGGTAAAAGCTTACTGGTTAGTCAGCTACAACTGGATGGATTCTAAATAAAACCAAGGCTAACGTGGGGTCCCAAGTTAAAGTTTGGGGACAATAAATAATTCACTTTCAGACATACATGTAGTGTTTATTCAAAGAAAATGTATGGCCTTTCTTTCTAGGCTAGTCACAAACTCACTGTCTGAAACAGTCTCTTTACACATATAAGGTGAATATTATTCTATAAAGATCCCTTCCCAGTGGAATGACAGGAGATTTAATAGTAGATACATTTATGCAATACAGACCACTATTGGTAAGATTGCTAACTGAACTCTGTCACATGACTATTGAGGTTAAAGCTAACTACTGGGCACTTGGAACTCCAGGTTCTCAGCACTTACCTAGTAGCTAATCTCCTTTTCATGTCTTCTTATCATACCAAAATATAACAGAAGGGGGGGGGGAACCAAAATAGTCCTATGTACTTTCCCCTCACCCCTCTTCCCATATCCCATTAATAGCCCCCATTGTTTGTCTTAATCTGCTGTAATATGTGAACTCATTTGAACGACAGGTATGGAAGAAGGCAGTAATTTACTTGTAACTCAACCAGCTGCCTGAAGCAAAATCACATAACTACATTTCAGAGAACAATCTGGTTTTATAGAAGTGTGTATGAGTGTATATGCAGCATTGTTGTAGCAGTGTCGGTCCCAGGATATTAGAGAGACAAGATGGGGGAGGAAATATCTTTTATTGGATCAACTTCTGTTGATGAGAGAGACAAGCTTTTGAGCTACACAGAGCTCTTCTTCAGGTCTGGGAAAGGTACTAAGAGTGTCACAACTAAATACAAGATTGAACAGGTAGTTTAGCACAAGTAGTCAAAACATATTCTAAGGGACCATTCCAGGTGAAGAGACCCGTTAACACCCCTGTAGTAATAGGACAAAAAGGGGGGAGAGGTTAGTGGGTTACAGATTGTTGTAATAAGCCATAAATCCAGTGTCTTATTAAGACCATGATTTTTAGTGTCAAGCAAAGTTATGAGGATGTTTTGAGATGTAAGGGTTAGCTTGTGAAATGGTGTGGAGATAAGAATAGGAAATGGAGATGAAGGAGGTTATTTAGGTATGTGGCTTTCAGTAAAAAAATAAGGACAGAACTCTGGCAGCCTGAATAACCAGAATGTTAACAACATAATTGTATCACATCAGCTATAAAACAGGCTTGCTTGTGCTTGTTCTAATGGTGTATGATGTTTGTAATTAGTTGTTAATAAATGCTTTATAACAGAGTTACTAAAGGAATTCCATGACGGATTGGGATGCTTTATGATCCTGTAACATAAGTTTACATAGTGTGTGTTATGCACCCGTCTATTAACTAGTCCAAATGGAGGATAGTAGCCTACTATAGCTACCATCTAATGAAGATGGTCCTTTAGTTCAAGTGGTAGTGATTTATGTTATGAGTTTGAATATCCCAGATTCCTACCCCACCAATGATCCTTACAAGGACTTATTACAATTTCATAGACAATTTACAATTATTGTAAAATATATGGATACATCCAAACCACTAATTTCTATTGCATGCTGTGAAATCTATGCTGCATCATTTCTTTAATAGAAAGGAGATATCAAGGTTTCTTTACAAAGTTTATATGTATTATTAATTTCCTACTATCAGAGTTCTTGGGCTTCTTTAATCCCTGTAACCTCCAATCACTACTTCAAAGCCATAGAAAGTCCCATTCTCAAGGTTAAAAAAAAGTTAAGAACGAAGAAGGTTTTTTACAGTTATGATGTCACAAGTATTCAGTTTCATTTATAAATGAACTTTTTGTTGGGTAAACAGGTCTTTCAATCTCTTCTACTTTGCTGGAGGTAAAACATACTGGTCTAAACTTTGTATTAAACTATATCTTGATGCATCAAATCTCTCAGTTTTAATCATAGCAGAAAGCTTAATGCATGTTCTGGATTATTTATATTCCAGTTCAGCACTTTCACATAATTTCTTGAGCTCTTAAAGGGCCTGATCCTGAAGTCGCTTCACTCATAGGATTACTGTTGTCATCAATACTCAAAGCAGTGGTCACTATGGGAGACAGGGAACCAGACTACATAGACCACAGGTCTCATCTAGTTTAGCAATGCCTATGTTCAGCAACAAAGCATATTCCATAGCCTGAGAAGTCCATGAGCATGAGACTTTTTTCCCTTTCCCATCCTTAGCTAGTAAGTTCCTGTTAAGGGTGATAGCATTAGTTTACTAGGTAACAGGAAGAAATATTGCCATTGCTCCAGCTCCCAACTCCTGTAATACAAAGTGGGTCTAAGTGATTTGGGTGGGGGAGTGGGTTTGTAGTCTTGCTTGAAAGAAATAAAGTATTTTTAAAAATTGCAACAGGAGTGGGTAAAGAGAGAGTGAGGCTACTGTTCAGCCCTGGACCTTCAACAGGTTGATCTGGCTTCCTCTATTATGGGTCACTTCTCCATTGGCCTTCGTCTCAGGCACTGCCTCAGAAACAGCTTGGTCAGTGCTTCAGAAGCAAATCCTGCAACAGGGCTAATGATAACTTTAAAGGCCACAGAACTAGGCTGATTCCCCTGCCAAATGGGCCCACAGCCATGGAGAAGCTGTACAAGGAAGAATCTGCATCTCCTTGTGCAATGGATCAGTGACCTGTAGAGGCTCCCTACATACAACCCTGCAATAAAGACCTGGGGCAGACTGGAGGGTCTTGGGCATAGCTAGAGAGTACAGTTCCCTGGAAAGCTGGAGCATATCTGTGCAGATGATAATATAGGCCTGTGGAACATCTCTACTCATACCCTGTGGTCTGTGGGGGAAGGGAGAATGGGAGGACTCCATCCTCCCTGAATCTCTGTCCAGGACCCTGCTGTAGGGAGCACTTCTTCACATAGATTATTTAACTAGGCTTTGCAAGGAGCCAGAATTTGGTCCTGGCTTATGGAGACCTGCTGGCCATGATATTAGAGATCGCAGGATAGTGATGCATTTACATAGACCAGTTTTTATACTGTGCTTCCCTTCCTCCAGGCTAAGTGGAAACATTTATCTGAGTTCCCACCACACCTCTGCCTGGGAATGGTTTGCTCTCCCCACAAGACATTTGATATGGGGCCCCTGACTTATATATACAAACACCACACCTTTATTATATTTTGCTGCTGCTTATTTTCTCCCATGCTGGCACTCCATCCCAGTGATAAAGGCAAGGGACGAGAGTGTGTTTGTGTTGCTCTGCATGTAGCCCAGGATCAGTGGTGAAGAGAAGGTACCCAGGAAGGTCAATATCAGAGGTATGAAAAACTCCATTGATGCTGGTTCAAAGGAATCATACAACACTTTTTTTTCTGATTTCATTTTGTATGGGGGTCCAACACCTGCATCATCAATTAAAATGCACGTCTTAAAATAGACAGACCCCATTGGTTACCCTTGGAACACATTAAATGAATCAAACCTTTTATAAACCCCAACTGAGTTCCCCTCCCTGACTCACCCTTTCCCATCTCTGCTTACTGGCTAAGGAGAAAAGATAAACCTTTCAGGGTGCCCTGAAAGTTAACAAATCACACTATTATGTTCTAAACTGGAGAGACTATTTCCAAAGATATAGCGCTTTAACAGAAAACAGCCTGACAGCAGTTCCTCCTCGTTGATCATAATGCAGATCCAGCTCAGATGCAGTAACTGCAACTATAGCAGTCAGTCAAGGGGAAAGAGGTGGTTTCTTAGATGGATAGTTTAGTTCCTAGGCCATTTGGGGCTTTACAGGTCATAAACCAGCTTCTTAAAATCAACCTGGCAATCAGACAGACAGACAATGCAGATCGTAGCGCACAAGTTTAATATGCCTACAGACAGAAACACTGATAACAGGGGCAACCAAGTTCTGCACCAGCTGCAGTGTTTTGGATGAAGATATAGCCCCATGTAGAGCTCATTGCACTAGCCTAATCTTGAGGAGATAAAGAAACAGATGACAGTCTGAAAGTCTGGCCCTAAGTATATGACAAATGGTCAACCTGGCTGTAGCTGTTATCTGATTTCCCAGCAGCAACTGGGAGCCTAACCTCAGATTACAAACCCAATCAGCAGATGGCAGAGGCACACCCACAGTCAAAGCAGCAGAAATTACCATCACCATCTCATCTAGGAGCTTTCCCTAACCAACCAACATCACTTGTGTCTTATCTGGACTGAGTCTCAGCCACCTAACCCTCATCTATGCCCAAATCTCCCTGAGACATTGAGTAATGTCGTCAACCATTCCCACCGAGTCAATGGAGATAGAGATATAAAGCAGCATGTCATCTGCCTACTGGAGACACTGCAACTCATGCCTACCCACAAACCTTCCCCTTGGCCTTATATACATATTAAATAAGTGGGGTTACAATATAGGCCTCAGAAGAACCCCACATGAGAGCACCATCAGAGTGGGAGAGCCACTACCTAACACGTCCCTCTGAGAGAGCTCAACAAGCTGGGAATAGAGCCACAGAAAAAATAGCCTTGTCCAGCCTTACTGTGGTTAGAAAAGAGGTCAAAGGCTGTTATAAAGACTGTGTGTTTCATCACAACCTTTTCAATAATCATTTAAAAAATGTAAGATTTGCTGCAGGGCAAGATAATCAGCATCAATTGATGATTGTACAGGTTGTAAAAAAGCTTCTTTCAGGGGAGCAGGCAGCCTGCACTCCCTCATGGAAGCACTGACCTCTACTAACAAAGGATCAAATATTTTCCTGCAGGCCTTCACTGGGCAAGGTGGACATGGGTCTCAGCACAAGTTGATGGCCAAAGCATTTTTACACCACCAGTATTTCAGAGAAACACACTGGCCAAAGCTCAAGCAGAGAAGACACAACATTTGTTCTCTCAGGAACAAGCTCTGCTCCCATGGAGTCAGACAGTTCCAGCCAAAGAAAGTGATTTATTACATAAAATAAGAAAATCCCTCATAATTGGGGGTATTTGAATCAACAGCCCAGTGGAAGTAACTCGAGCAGTCCATCACCTAAGACAAATTCATTCATCATTCAACTGCTGTGGTGCAACAATGCCGGGACATAGAATCAAATCTGTGACAGCAATGCAGTACACTACCACTCTATTTCTGTAACTAGCAATGAAAGTTTCTGTAAAACCGACAACTGGGTCTAGTTTTGGAACTGTTAACATGAGAACTGTTGTGCTTGAGGGTTTTTTCCTCATTTACATTGATATTATTTTGTTAGGCGATGTGTGAGCCATAGCCCCTGTTGGGCGTTTTTTAAAGACAGGAGGTGTATCTGCCAAATTGGTTTTTGTTTCCTCTGTGCTATAGTTTATATTTGCCCTGGCGTTGCCACTGATGGTGAAGTTCCTGCTCAGCTCCTCCCCCAGAGCAATTCATCAACTGGCTGCTTTCCTAGCTCTCCTATCCTTCATTTCCAACCAAGCCATCATCGCCCTGAGTCTGACAGTATCAACATTTACAAAAGAAAATAAGGAGCTATTTCCTTAAGCCTTTGAAAGCTGTAGACATATATACTTACAGCTGAGCATTCTTTTGGCTGGTCATTTATTTTACAGACAGAAAGTAACATCAATGCATTATATTTTCTAGAGCATTAACAATAGAAGGTGTGATCAGAACTGTTACTAGGAACTAATTTAATACTATAATAATAGCATGAAAGTAGAAAAACTAGAAGTGTACACCTGAACTAAACTGAAGGATGACAAGCCAATAAACCCAGAAGGGATAGATTTTTTTCTTTTTTACATAATATGGGAGTTACATATATTTTACACATGCTTAATGTATGCTTATAAAATACACTAACTTTGTAGGCACCGCTATATTTAAAGACTTGTTCCAATATGGATTATTGACTAGACAGGCTTCTACGCTCAGTTGTCAATTGTTGATGCAACAGGTGCATCTTCAAAAAATATTCATGAAGAAATTGCTCCTGCAAAACCTGGAATTTGCATTTGAAGTGGAATGTGCACAGGAGTTATTTGGTCACCCACATACCATTTTGTGTGCACAAGTGCATTGTTCTCACAGCCACAACTGGTATGTGCCACCTTCGCTGAAAATAGTGTCTTTAGTTTTAAAGTCTATATAAATTTGTTAGTCTCTAAGGTGCCACAAGTACTCCTGTTCTTTTTTTAAAGTCCATATAGAGCAGATTCCCTCTATCGTCATTCAAAGATGACTTGAAACCATAGGCCAAATACTTGGCCCTTGTTTCTGCCCTGAAGCTGCCCTGAAGGGGTAGTGAAGGATTCCTCCCATGCAAAGGAATCTTTATGTGCTGCAAGGCCAGGTTCTATCTCCCTGCTCATTTCACCTAACAGGCCTGTTGTGGGTGGGGCTGAGTACATGACACAGCACCAGATCTTCAGCCACAACACATGTGCTCACTAAAGCCAATGTAACTTAGAACAAATATGAAGTGACTCTAAATTATGCCAGGGGCCATTTAGGGCCTTTCCCATCCCCACCTTCTTCTCATCTGCATCAGGAATAAACGCAGTGCAGCTGCATATTAAGCCCGAAAGGCCTCAATGGAAATGAGACCTTACTGTGCAAATAGATAGTAGTAGATATTTCAGGAAAATGACTCTTGAAACATTGTAGTGTAATGATCTCTGTGGCCAAGACTATATGTGTGAAGACTATACTAATGACCTTCCAAAATAACTATTTTTAATACATTTTATGAACATAAACAAATTCAGTCTTCTAATGAATTTTCAACCTTTAAGACACCCTGCCTTTGAAATGTACATGCTCCTCAAAAACTGAAAGGGACAACATCATAGATTTGACTCTTAATCTATTAAAGTACAGTAATTTGTGACAATTTATGTCTGTAATTAAGTACATAGTAAGTTTTTCTCCATGAATAATACAGGTGAATTTTAAAAATGTATTAAGGTAACTCATGGCTCCTTCTATCCTTTTTAATAGCATGTCAGAGTTTTTAGGGAAAGAAAGGACATCAGTATAGCAAATAAAGGAGCTTAACAATTGTATGGGTCATCAAGAAATCAAAGCTCAGTCCAGCATAGCATGCATAAAAATCTCTGGAGCTTTTGTACTAAAGAGATAAAGTAATTGGTAACCACTGTCTGTAAACAAAAAGTTTGGCAACTCAAGTAGTGTCTCTGCATACCTTGCATTTGTTGAATGATTTCCAAAATTGAAGCTTTCCCATGGGAAGGCAAAGAAACAATAGCAATTTCTTCTGAATGAAACTCTCCTCAAAGCCAAAGAGTAAACATACAGTGTATGACCTGAGAGTTTGCTTTAACTGCACAAGTAGCCAATTACATCACTAACCAAAATACATTGGAAAGGAATTCCTAAGAGAAGGCTGAAAATGAGATGGTGACTGATAAGCAGTAAAGTAAAGTAAGTGTGTGTGTGTGTGTGTGAGAGTGAGAGAGAGAGATTGCGCTATGAAATTTTTGTGTGTGTGTGTGTGTGTGTGTGTGTGTGTGTGTGTGTGTGTGTGTGAGAGAGAGAGAGAGAGAGAGAGAGAGATTCTGCTATGAAATTTGGGGACTTATCAATGTTCTGGACAGCTATATGCAACATACAGGGAAACCTGTGTATCTTACCTGGGAATTTATTGCAGCTTTGACAGAGGGATCTTGATAAGCCACAGCCTCTACACCAAAAGGGCGGGGGGGGGGGGGGGGGGGGAACCTGTCATGTGCTAATCATGGAATGTGATTACAACATGCTCTAGATGAACTTCTCAACATCAAACAGTGAAATAGGTTGGGAGAGAAGAGGGTGGAAGCTTTTGTGGAATTTAAATTCTCCCTTGAAATTAATGGCAAAGATCTACTTATTACCCAGGAAGCATTAAAGATCCAGACATTTGAATCAGGAAAAAATCTTGTATTTTACAGGGAAACGACATGTATTGAGATATGAGCTAGATGTACATTCACACCAGCCTTGAGGCCTACATGCAAATTACTACTGGAAATTTGTTCAAAAGATGTAGGGTATCTTTTGAACTGATTTTTAAAGACCACTTATGATGAAAGTGGGGTTAGACATTAAAAACCACATATTGATATCTATCCAGGTAGTCATACTGGGCTCAGAAAGGAAGACAAATGTTTGAGTACAGAAATTTGAATTCATTTACCAACCTACATTTGCATGTAGGTGTACCACAAAAATTTGCAAAATTTGTGAAAAAAATTATATTTAGATGGATGTTTATAAGCCTCAATACTCATCTTTGTGCAAATTTGTGCAAATTGCACTCATAATTGTGGTAAATTCATTAAAAATGTAGCTGTGAAATGAGTATGCATTTTTGTGCAAGCAACTTACCTATGTGATGGATTCTCCATCAACTGTAGTCTTTAAATCAAGACTGGATGTCTTTCTACAAGATATGCTTTTGCTGAAACAGAAGTTATGAGCTTGATACAGAAATTATTAGGTGAAATTTTTTGCGGTGTGTTATACAGGAGGTCAGACTAGATGATCATGATGGGTCTTTCTGGCCTATATATCAAGTTATTCAAGAAAAATTCTGGAGGAAATTATGCCCAGTAAATTGATCCAAGAATCCATCTGCTTACACATCATAGTATTGAAGTAGACTTAGGGTATGTCTACAATACGGGATTAATCCGAATTTATATAATTCGAATTTTGGAAACAGATTGTATAAAGTCGAATGTATGCGGCCACACTAAGCACATTAATTCGGCGGTGTGCATCCATGTACCGGGGCTAGCGTCGATTTCTGGAGCGTTGCACTGTGGGTAGCTATCCCATAGCTATCCCATAGTTCCCGCAGTCTCCCCCGCCCATTGGAATTCTGGGTTGAGATCCCAGTGCCTGATGGGGCAAAAAACATTGTCGCAGGTGGTTCTGGGTACAGCCTCACCCCTCCCTCCATGAAAGCAACGGCAGACAAGCGTTTCGTGCCTTTTTTCCTGGGTGAACATTGCAGACTCCATACCACGGCAAGCATGGAGCCCGCTCAGCTCAAGACAGCAGTCATGAACATTGTAAACACCTCGCGCGTTCTCGTGGAGTTTATGCTGAGCCAGGACCAGAAAAACGAGGCAAGGAGGAGGCGGCAACAGCAGCGCAGCGACAAGCGTGATGAGGACATGGACATGGACATGGACACAGAATTCTCTCAAACCGCGGGCCCCGGTGCTTTGGAGATCATGTTGTTAATGGGGTAGGTTCTATCCGTGGAACGCCGATTCTGGGCCCAGGAAACAAGCACAGACTGGTGGGACCGCATAGTGTTGCAGGTGTGGGACAATTGCCAGTGGCTGCGAAACTTTCGCATGCGTAAGGGCACTTTCATGGAACTTTGTGACTTGCTGTCCCCTGCCCTGAAGCGCCAGAATACCAAGATGAGAGCAGCCCTCACAGTTGAGAAGCGAGTGGCGATAGCCCTGTGGAAGCTTGCAACGCCAGACAGCTACCGGTCAGTCGGGAATCAATTTGGAGTGGGCAAATCTACTGTGGGGCTGCTGTGATACAAGTAGCCAAAGCAATCACTGAGGTGCTGCTATGAAAGGTAGTGACTCTGGGAAATGTGCAGGTCATAGTGGATGGCTTTGCTGCAATGGGATTCCCTAACTGTGGTGGGGCGATAGATGGAACCCATATCCCTATCTTGGCACCGGAGCACCAGGGTACCCAGTACATAAACCGCAAGGGGTACTTTTCAATGGTGCTGCAAGCACTTGTGGATCACAAGGGACGTTTCACCAACATCAATGTGGGATGGCTGGGAAGGGTTCCTGACGCTCGCGTCTTCAGGAACACTAATCTGTTTAAACGGCTGCAGCAAGGGACTTACTTCCCGGACCAGAAAATAACCATTGGGGATGTTGAAATGCCAATAGTTATTCTTGGGGACCCAGCCTACCCCTTAATGCCATGGCTCATGAAGCCATACACAGGCAGCCTGGACAGGAGTCAGGAGCTGTTCAACTACAGGCTGAGCAAGTGCAGAATGGTGGTAGAATGTGCATTTGGCCGTTTAAAAGGTCGCTGGCGATCTTTACTGACTCGCTCAGACCTCAGCCAAACCAATATCCCCATTGTTATTTCTGCTTGCTGTGTGCGCCACAATCTCTGTGAAAGTAAGGGGGAGACCTTTATGGCGGGGTGGGAGGCTGAGGCAAATCGCCTGGCTGCTGATTACACGCAGCCAGACACCAGGGTGATTAGAAGAGCACACCAAGAAGCGCTGTGCATCAAGGAAGCTTTGAAAACCAGTTTCATCACTGCCCAGGCTACAGTGTGAAATTTCTGTTTGTTTCTCCTTCATGAAAACCCGCCCCCTTTATTGACTCATTCTCTGTAAGGAACCCACCCTCCCCCTTCCCCCAGCTTGCTTTCAAAGGAAATAAAGTCACTATCGTTTAAAAATCATTTATTCTTTATTAATTGATTATAAAAAGAGGGAGAGAACCCGAGTGGGGTTTGGGAGGAGGATTGGCGGGAAGGAAAAGGCCACTAAAAAAAGGTTAAAAAAATGACAGCCTTTTGCTTGGGCTGTCCACTGGGGTGGAATGGGAGGGTATACGGAGCCTCCCCCCCCCCGGCGTTCTTACACGTCTGGGTGAGGAGGCTGTGGAACATGGGGAGGGGGGAGGGGGGTTATACAGGGGCTGTAGCGGCACTCTGTTATCCTGCTGCCGTTCCTGAAGCTCCACCAGATGCCGGAGCATGTCTGTTTGCTCACACAGCAGCCCCAGCGTTGCATCCTGCCTCCTCTGATCTTCCTGCCGCCACCTCTCATCTCGAGTGTCTCTCCTCTCCTCACGTTGGTCCCTCCTGTCCTCAGGTTGGTCCCTCCTGTCCTCACGTTCACTGGCTTCTTTCCTATACTTTGAAACCGTGTCCTTCCACTCATTCAGATGAGCTCTTTCACTGCGGCTGGATTCCATGATTTCTGCGAACATCTCGTCTCGCGTCTTCTTTTTCCGACGCCTTATCTGAGATAGCCTCGGGACGGAGGAGGGAGGCTTGAAAATTGCCCTGGCAATCGCGGCCAGTACAGCTACTGGAAAAGTCTGTTAACGTATATGGGGATGGAGCGGAAATCCTCCAGGGACATCTCCAGAAAGCTCTCCTTCATGTACTCCCAAAGCCATTGCAAAAGGTTCCTGGGGAGGGCTGCCTTATCCCGTCCGCCATGGTAGGACACTTTACCATGCCAGGCCAGTAGCACACAGTCTGGAATCATTGCATAACAAAGCATGGCAGCGTATGGTCCCGGTGTTTGCTGGCATGCAGACAACATCCATTCCTTATCGCTCTTCGTTATCCTCAGGAGAGTGATATCATTCACGGTCACCTGGTTGAAATGGGGCGATTTGATTAAGGGGACATTCAGAGGTGCCCGTTCCTGCTCTGCTGAACAGAAATGTTCCCCGCTGTTAGCCACGCGGTGGGGGGGAGGAGTGAAGTGATCATCCCCGAGAATTGGGTGTCGGGGGGAAGGGGGGTTAGTTGGGTTTGTGCTGCATGTTAACCCGGAAACCTCAGCCCCTCCTTTTACATTGCAAACCCATTTTAAATGGCCAACCCAACGGGTGCTTGGTATGGGAAATGAGGGCGCTACTGTTTGAAACCATTCCCACATGTTAAGAAGGTTAAAAAAGCTAAAAGACTGTGGTTTACCATGGCTGCCTGCAAGCCAAAATCTGTTGCCTGGCACTGCGTGAGTGATCTCTCACACCAAACCGGCAGGCCCTCAATATAAGAGGAAAAATGCGACCTTGTAATGAAAGCGCATGTGCTGTGTAATGTGAACAGCAAAATTTAACGTGAAAGAGTGTACCATTGTTCTCTAAAATGTGTCTTTTTTAACCACCTCTCCCTTCTCCTCCACCAGCTGCAAATGTTTCTCCTTCACAGAGGCTAGTGAAGATTAGAAGGAGAAAACGGCGGACTCGGGATGATATGTTCACGGAGCTCCAGATGTCCTCCCATGCTGACAGAGCACAGCAGAATGCGTGGAGGCAGTCAATGTCAGACTATAGAAAAGCACAATATGAACGAGAGGAGAGGTGGCGGGCTGAATCACGGGATGAACAGAGCAAGTGGCGGGCTGAAGATGATAGGTGGCGTCAGCTTGCAGACAGAAGGCAAGAGTCAATGCTCTGGCTGCTGGAGCATCAAACTAATATGCTCCAGTGTATGGTTGAGCTGCAGGAAAGGCAGCAGGAGCAGAGACTGCCGCTACAGCCCCTGTGTAACCAACAGCCCTCCTCCCCAAGTTCCATAGCCTCCTCACCCAGACGCCCAAGAACACGGTGGGAGGGCCTCCGGCCACCCAATCACTCCACCCCAGATGGTTGCCCGAGCATCAGAAGGCTGGCCTTCAATAAGTGGTAAAGTTTTAAACTGCAGTGTGTCCTTTTCCTTCCCTCCTCCCCCACCCATCCCGGGCTACCTTGGCAATTATCCCCCTAGTTGTGTGATGAATTAATAAAGAATGCATGAATGTGAAGTAACAATGACTTTATTGCCTCTGCAAGCGGTGCTCGAAGGGGGGAGGGGAGGGTGGGGTGGTTGGTTTACAGGGAAGTAGAGTGAACGGGGGGGGCGGAGGGTTCATCAAGGAGAAACAAACAGAAGTTTCACACCGTAGCCTGGCCAGTCACAAAACTCATTTTCAAAGCTTCTCTGATGCGCACCGCGCCCTCCTGTGCTCTTCTAACCGCCCTGGTGTCTGGCTGCGCGTAATCAGCGGCCAGGCGATTTGCCTCAACCTCTCACCCCGCCATAAATGTCTCCCCCTTACTCTCACAGATATTGTGGAGCGCACAGCAAGCAGCAATAACAATGGGGATATTCTTTTCGCTGAGGTCTGAGCGAGTCAGTAAGTTGCGCCAGCGCGCTTTTAAACGTCCAAATGCACATTCCACCACCATTCAGCACTTGCTCAACCTGTAGTTGAACAGGTCCTGACTACTGTCCAAGCTGCCTGTGTACGGCTTCATGAGCCATGGCATTAAGGGGTAGGCTGGGTCCCTAAGGATCACGATAGGCATTTCAACATACCCAACGGTTATTTTCTGGTCCGGGAAGAAAGTCCCTTCCTCCAGCTTTCGAAACAGACCAGAGTGCCTGAAGACGCGAGCATCATGTACCATTCCCGGCCATCCCACATTGATGTTGGTGAAACGTCCCTTGTGATCCACCAGGGCTTGCAGCAGCATTGAAAAGTACCCCTTGCGGTTTATGTACTCGGTGGCTTGGTGCTCCGGTGACAAGATAGGGATATGGGTTCCGTCTATGGCCCCACCACAGTTTGGGAATCCCATTGCAGCAAAGCCATCCACTATGGCCTGCACGTTTCCCAGAGTCACTACCCTTGATATCACCAGGTCTTTCATTGCCCTGGCAACTTGGATCACAGCAGCCCCCACAGTAGATTTGCCCACTCCAAATTGATTCTCGACTGACCGGTAGCTGTCTGGCGTTGCAAGCTTCCACAGGGCTATCGCCACTCGCTTCTCAACTGTGAGGGCTGCTCTCATCCTGGTATTCTGGTGCTTCAGGGCAGGGGAAAGCAAGTCACAAAGTTCCATGAAAGTGCCCTTACGCATGCGAAAGTTTCGCAGCCACTGGGAATCGTCCCACACCTGCAACACGATGCAGTCCCACCAGTCTGTGCTTGTTTCCCGGGCCCAGAATCGGCGTTCCACGGCATGAACCTGCCCCAGTAACACCATGATTTGCACATTGCTGGGGCCTGTGCCTTGTGAGAGGTCTATGTCCATGTCAATTTCCTCATCACTCTCGTCGCCGCGCTGCAATCGCCTCCTCGGCTGGTCCTGGTTTTGCTTTGGCATGCCCTGGCTCTGCATATACTCCAGGACAATGCGCGTGGTGTTCATAGTGCTCATAATTGCCGCGGTGATCTGAGCGGGCTCCATGATCCCAGTGCTATGGCGTCTGGTCTGAAAAAAGGCGCGAAACTAGTATCTGACGGACGGAGGGAGGGAGGGGCAAGTGACGACATGGCGTACAGGTACAGGGAATTAAAATCAACAAAGGTGGCTGTGCATCAGGGAGAAACACAAACAACTGTCACCCAGAATGGCCCCCCCAAAGATTGAACTCAAAACCCTGGGTTTAGCAGGCCATTGATTTCACGGAGGGAGGGAGGGGGAAGCAAATGAATACACAACAAATCTATTTTTTACATCTTAAGCTGGCAGACGACGGTGCAGCATGACTGATAGCCCTTGGCATCTTCTGGGTGCTTGGCAGAAAATACTGGGCGCTTGGCAGAAAATAGCATACTACGACTGATAGCCATCATCGTCAAGACAGTTCAATAGGACTGAGCATGTCTGCCCAGGTGCCCATGATTGACAGCCACTGCAGTACGACAACGACGGATACCAATTGTAATATACCATCTTCTACCAAAAGGCAAGGGGCTGCTGCTGTGTGCAATGCAGCCCCACGTCTGCCAGCCCCACGTCTGCCAGCACCCAGATCGCCGATGAAGGCTACCAGTCATACTGCACCGTCTACTGCCAAAAGCCAATTAGCTGCTGCTGTGTAGCAATGCAGTACCACGTCTGCCGGCACCCAGAGGACATATGGTGACGGTGAGCTGAGCTGAGCTGAGCGGGCTCCATGCTTGGCGTGGTATGTTGTCTGCACAGGTAACCCAGGTAAAAAGGCGTGAATCGATTGTCTGCCGTTGCTCTGACGGAGGGGGAGGTGCCTGACAACATGTACCCAGAACTCCCCGCGACACTGTTTTGCATCATTCAGGCACTGGGATCTCAACCCAGAATTCCAATGGGCGGCGGAGACTGCGGGAACTGTGGGATAGCTAACCACAGTGCAACGCTCCAGAAGTTGACGCTAGCCTCAGTACTGTGGACGCGGTCCGCCGACTTAATGCACTTAGAGCATTTTATGTGGGGACACACACAATCGGCTGTATACAACCGATTTCTATAAAACCGGCTTCTATAAATTCAACCTAATTTCGTAGGGTAGACATACCCTAACATGTAGCAATGGGCCAAAGTAAATAGCAACCTTTTTAGTACTTCATTTCTTGCTGACTAGTTACTTCAGCACCAGTGATTCCTTAGCTGAAGCTGGAAAGGGAAGAAGAGCCTAGATGAGATTATAATTCCTTTTTCAACTCATGCAAGTGGAGAATCTTACTTGATAGAAGGACTGTATTGATTGCTTTCTTCAACTTGATGTAGACCTAATATGGCAGCCACTTGACAGTTGATTGTCCTTAGGTGCCAGCCAGCCAGCCAATCTCTGACAAATTTCAGTATTTTTAGCCTAGCCATAACCACTCCACAGGAAAAGAGTAATTCTTCTGTTGAAAAGCCTTTGAAGGAAATCCAGGGGTCACTTCAGGAAGGTGCTCCAATGAGGTGGGATGGTGGAAATTCTGATTGCGTTTCCCCTCTCTCCCAATAAGTTTATTGTAGGCACAGCTATTAGCAATGGCTTAAGTTTGCCCAAAACTTCCTATCTTAAGACCCTGCTGCCAGTTGCTTATAATGTTGGCAGTTTGTAAGCACTTGGGCTGAAATTTCCCATTCCAGAGATCTGCCTCAAACGGAATTTTTCTGGGAATTTTCAGCTAAAATGGTGCAGAGGTAACCTTAATTGTGGAATTTCCTAACTTTTGAGTGTTTGATTTTTTTAGCCTTAATATTTCCTTAACGGAGGGTTTTTAATGTAATTTATGAGAAGTTCAAGACACACTGCATGCTCTTCAATTCAGTTATGCATTTGCAGTACAAAATTCTGATACATGTTGGAAATGTGGTTGTAGTGTAAAATTAAAGTTAATTTAAAATCAACATAAATAGTACTATGGAGGCTGTAATAACGATATTGATTTATTTGCATATTCACTCCACTTTCCTGGATACCTGGATGCTTGATGAAATTTCCTATTTGCAACATTGGCGGGGGGCGTGGCAGCAGATTTTAGATCTAGACTGAGATTTTCGAAGGAGCCTAAAGTTGGATAACTAACTTCCTTAGGCACCTCCAAAACCCCAGACCTAATGCACAAGTCCTAAGTCTTTGCTCAGATGTGAGGAAACTGTGTCCTTAACAGTATATAAGAATACATTCTCTTTTGCTGAAAAAGTGTCCAAATATTTCACTCAGCATATACAGCATACACCATAACATAGCCTTCCACTAATGCAAACCTTAAGATATCTTAACAGCGACTATATACGAATAACATACTTATTTCATTTTTCTTCAAATTTAATTTTTCATTATGCTAGATTTCATTCATCAAGCGCTACCCAACCAGAATTGTCTTTGTGCACTCACACAAACATTCTTAGGAAACTCCATTTTTATGCCTAGTTCAAACCATATTCTGCCCATTTTTGTGAGATACAAAGCTAGGCCCTGTATTCTTACGCCTGGATGTATCAGACTGGCCTACTTAGAACTGCAGAGGGAAATAACAGAGGTAATTGGGACAGGTTTGAGAACCCACTCTTATAATATGTGCCACAGGTTCTTTAATAACCACAGCTGCTCAGCACCTTTGATTTTACATCTCATCCAAAAGACAGGCACTCTAGTGGCAGAGCAAACCCTAACTCCAGAATGGAACATCAGCATTAACTTGGAGGCAAAAGTGGCAACTGCTGAGTCATCACCATTACTTCCTGCAGTACCCACATGTTCGATGGAGAGCTCCTACCCTACTAAACCAGATCAAAACACTAGGGGTACGGTTGTAGATATAAAATACTTCCAAAATGTTACATGCCAATTATTGATTCATAAATAGTACCCTTGCCCTGGGGCCACTGTAATTTATGTTCCAGTTTTTCATGTTTTTTCAAGGTTATTTGTAAAGAATGCTCATTTCTTCTGTGATTCCAGCAGTTCTGCCCTTGTGCCTTTGGATTCCTCTAGTTTCAGAGATGACTAAATAAAGGGCACTTTCTTTGCTGAGGGAGAGAGCCTAGATGAATAATGCTGTTACTATCTTTACACATAAAGCATTCCATGCATTTTGCTAAATATATATATAATTATTTCAATATACTGTTGTGATATGACTTTCTCTAATGAACAGTGCATTATGAATGGAACTAAAATGTAAAACCCATACAGAAGCCTTTATAATGTTGAGGGACATAGCTAATAGGAAATGCTACAAATAATTTTTTTTCTGTGACCATATAGTTTTAGAGGAGTCCCGGGATCCTTATTATATGTCATAGAAGGCATCAAATTCTTCATGCCTAACAATGTATCTGATATGACAGTAATATCACAAGTAGGTCATCGTTATCTATAATCAATAAACACATCCACTTTGCTTTAATTCCAATAGGGTTTGGGGGTTTTTTTTGAACTATTGGAATTAAAGCATAAGAAAAGGTATTGGACCTTTCGTTAGTATTACAAACACTTTTCATCAGGTTTCCTACTGGCCAGCAGCTGCTATTTCACTGTATTTTGATTTTATCCTGGATACACAGGAAAATATATTATAATGGATAATATTGCACTGACAGTGGGTTTGGACCAGATGACCTTATAGGTCTTTTCCATCTCTAATTTCCATGAATCTTCTTGTGTAACCATCAGCAACAAAAACATTTACCCAATATTTTTGAGAATTCTCTTTGGATTATTTTTAAATGGCTGCAAATTTATTTTATAGAACAAAGAAGAGACACATAAAACTTTATTAGTATAGCCCAGGCAGGCACTAGGGGCAAAAGTAATTACCATAGGCCTGGAAGCCAAGAAAAAGCAAGTCCTTATCACTGTATGGCATTGACCCACGGGCACTTAGTCTATGTCACTTAAGCTTTCTGTCTTAATTTCCCAATCTGTACAATGGGCAGAATAATATTGTTGAGAGACTGAGTAGTTACTGTTTGAAAAGGTAAATAGTGTAGATGTAAATATAAATAAATGTAAATAAGTATAAAAAGTGTGCAACACTTGTGATAGGGACATTGAAGTAACTAGAGAGAGTAAGAGCTTTATTATTTATCTGTTTACTTTTGTTACAGAAGCACCCAAATTCTTCAATCAGGCTAAAGCACCCCATTCTGTTCAGCGCTGCACAGACAAGGTATTGTACCCCTAAGGTCTTACAATCTAAGACAAAAGCTTGCAAATCTTGAGCTCATTTTTCCGATCAACGTATATTATTTCATATTTAATCATGCCTTGCTTAAAATTAATACAAAGGGAAAATTATACTGGGTAATATTTTAAAATCAACCCTCTTCTACTAATAGCTTAGTGCCAGGGAATTAGTGTCTTTTTTACTGGATATATCGTCTGGGAAACCCATCTACCGACAACCTCCACTGAACATTGCCTAGTTTGCCAGTTCCCAGTCCAATGGAAAGTCATTAACGGCTCTTTAGTGGCCTGTCAAACAAATCAATGGTCTCATTCCAGTTATTAATAGACAAGACGCAATATTTTTTAAAAATCCATAAGAGGTATTAATTAGAATCCTCGTTGTCAGTCTGAGCAGTAAAAGCCAATGATAGACTTGGCATTGAGTCCAAACCCCACTCTCACCCTCTGGATATGGTGCACTCTAGAAAACAATTAGGGTCGGTTGGCCAAGCATTGTGGGAGAAATTCTTAATTTCTTAATTGGGTTTTGTGCAGTCTTTGCTCAAATCAATTCAATTTTTTTCCTGAACAAGGACTTCATGATTTGGCTCATTTGTTTTTACTGCCAAATCATTCTTAGAGTTACAGTCTAACCTGGCGGGCAAAGCTTTCATTCTGAAAATCCTGTTCTTGCAAAAGGAAGTTGTGTGCTACGCTGCTTAGTTCAGTTAAAGCTGCAACAAAAATAGATGTTTATATAGTGGCCAAACCGTTGTGGGTATGTCTACACTACCTGCCGCATCGGCGGGCAGCGATTGATCCAGCGGGGGTTGATTTATCGCGTCTAGTCTTGATGTGATAAATCTATCCCTGAGCGCTCTCCCATCGACTCCTGTACTCCACCACCACGAGAGGCGCAGGCAGAGTCGACGGGGGAGCGGCAGCAGTCGACTCACTGCGGTGAAGACATTCACATAGTTATTCATGTAGCTGAAGTTGTGTAAATTAGATCGACCTCCCCTCCCCCCCAGTGTAGACCAGGCCTGACAAGCCACATGCAGCTCTTTTACAGTTAAACTGCAGCTCCCCCGTCCCTCCCCCCATTCTACACCTGTCAGATTGGGGGAGGGGAGCTCAGAACCTCTGCCTTGGTGGTGCGATAGGGGCGTCTACCCAGCAGGAAGAAGGTCGGGGCTTCAGCCCTACAGGGTGCGCCTGCCAGCAGGCTTCAACAAGAGCAAGGCTGAAACCCCAAGCCTCGGCAGGCATGCCCGGTTCTCTCAAACTTCTGAAGATTGTCGTATACAGCTTGGCAGTCAGTAAATTTGGCCACCCCTGATATATAGGCATAGACTTGCTATATGAACTAAACATGTACTATTAACTAGGGTGTATAATACAAACATCATAGAGTCAGAAGATCCATAGGAAAAACAAGTGGAACAATTATCTTGACAAAGACAAGAAACTTTGTCTTCACTTAGCTCTTAATCTCGGAATGTCCAAGAAGTTCCTTTATAAACCAGGTAAAACTCACAATCAAATATCCTGTGACTTATACAGCTTTGTGACTGGCACAGTACTCTGTGTGCTTAAAGGCACTAGGTGTATTTGTGCACTGGTAGAGTTCACATTAAATATTTGTGCAAGACTGGGTTTTATTCTGATATCTCAAGCTACATGAACATGAATCATCCATTCATAAGATTTTCTTCTTTGAAAAGGTAGCAGTGTGATTGGTAGATAATTCCAAGAAATAGAATGTTAATTCTAGTTTTATGAATTAAATGCCATGTCGTTTGATATTGCTACCCAGGTGTTCAGGGTGTTAACCACAACAAACTTATTGTAGTCATTCCAAAGCTATAAAAGAAAGCAAACATGTGCAGTTTTAGTGGAGGAATGTAACCAAGAGCTACTGCTGGGTGACCTGAACCAAAAATAAAAATATGGATGACTCAAATCACTTGCCAAACAACTTTTAAAACTGATTTTAAAGTCAAACAAAACACTGCAGAAGCTTTGAACTAGAGGAAGCAGATGCCTTTACTGCTGTGACATGCATTTCCACCCAGCAGGTAGAAGGGCTGAAATCCGGCCTGATCAGGTCACTAATGAGAATTCAGTGCTAACAGCAGATTGGAAGAAGCCAGTAATAACAACATTTTTACATATGATTTCCTGATACATGGAAGTTAGATATTTCCACTATTTCATCTTTTATTTTTCTTAAAATGAACTGCTGAAAGTTAAATTGCTGGTGTATTTGCATGCATTCCATTATCAATTCTGATATGCAGCAGTTTAATAAACTCTACTACATAGGAAAAATTCTGTCCTCAGATATGGACGTTATTTCCACTGAGTTAAATGGGTGTTGTACATATGGATGGAAGGGCAGAATTTGACTTCATGTTTTCATTTAATATGACTTTTGTCTCCTTGGTTTTATTAAAATCAAAGTCTCTTCATTGTCCATTGAAAAGTATCGTTGTACTCAACTTAGTGTAGGTGCTTGATTTAATATTTCTATCCTGTATATTTTAAGAGGGCCTTACCCAGTGTTTACTTGGTCCATACACACTGGATTTTGCCTGAGTAAGGACTGAGTAATCTCTCTGAAAAGACCTGAAAGTTTATCCCATATAAATTAAATTGAAAATTTCTTTCTAGGTCATCTATGATAAAGGCATTTGAGTTCTAGAAAGGAATGATATTTACTAGGAAACCTCTGCTTGGAGGGGGAACAAAAACCACTCCACACTGTCTATTATTTGTTTCTCCAAGAAACTGATGCCACTCTCCATTTCCATTTCTCAGATTTCCCCCGAAAGGTCCCTGATGTCAACTGCAGGCTGGTCCTAGTGTGTTTCCCAAGGGAAAACTTTGTGTGGCATTGATGGCTGGAAAGGCATAGATTGGAAACAGTGTGAAAATACATTGAATGCAGAGCTGTAGTGACAACAGAGGCATATTTAAAAGTTACACAGTTCCCTAGGATATTGCATCAGCATCTCAGCTGGGACACAATAAATGAATAAAAACACTCTTTCATTATGGTAACTACTCATTATAAAACGCTTTTTTTAAAAATAGAAGACCTGATTTGATTAAAATTCCTCTGCTTAACTGATGAGAAAGAAGTAAAACTGGCCGTTCCAAGGAGTTTAATGGCTCGTGATGTTCATAGGTTTCACCACATGCATCTGACGAAGTCGGTATTCACCCATGAAAGCTTATGCACCAATACATCTGTTAGTCTATAAGGTGCCATAGGACTCTTTGTTGCTTTTTACAGATCCAGACTAACACGGCTACCCCTCCGATAGGTTTCAGAATGTTCGAGAAATCAGGCTTAATGTTGCAAAGGGCTTTGCTATAGAAGAAATATAATAAGCAGGCTTAATGTTGCAAAGGACTTTGCTATAGAAGAAATATAATAAGCAGTTCAAATGCTTCCTTCCCCAGAGTAGTGGGAACACAACCCACTGACTACCCCCAGCACTTCTGGCTATTATTTTTTTAATATTTTCATGTAAATTGAATCCACAAAGTATACAGATACACATGTAATGGCCAACCCATATATGCATTTGGCCACAGTGAATGGGGAGTTGATTGGGAATGTACAGATACCTGTTTTCACATGTAATTACACATTTGGGTTGGACACAATATCCTCTGGAGAAGTTCAGATCTGGAACAGAACTTTGTGGCTTGCATCCATGTCTAAAACCAGCTGACATCTGAGTGGTTAATGGCTGCTTATTTTCGCTCTTGCTCTTCTATTTGCCTCTTAGCTGCATGTGCCTCTCTTTCACTAGAGGCTCAACCAATCATTAGAAATATTGATTAACCGTGGATCTATGGGTCACTTTTCCTGCTCTTGGATAAGGCCTGATTCTCATAGGCAGTGAACACCCAGCTGAAGTCAATGGGAAATGCTCATTGCTTCTAAAAAATAAATAAATCAGAGCCTTATAATTCTTCACAGAAATATTTTAGAAGTTAGGGAAATCCTCTTTCTGCTCCCAGATTCTAACAGTGACATAATCTCCTCTACTTTTAATGTCCTTATTTAGCTAATTAAGGGCCCACAATTTTAAATCTAAAACTGGGTTTTGCTCTTTGTAAAATTCAACAAACTGTGGTCCTGCATTAAGGAAATATTAAAGAGGAAATGAAAGGTACATTCAATCAAGTTCAGCTTTCATTAACGCACATTGATAAAACAGGGAAAATATACATAGCACACATCGGTAGCCCTTGTGATTTAATTTGCACATAAACACAGAGTTCGTGAACGAGGACCACAGTACGGCAAATTCACTACAGATCATTTTTATTTTTCTTCCAAATTGGATGGATAAAGCTAGGAGACAAGATGTAATTAATAATTGCTAAAAGGCCTTAAATCTGAAGCAATAATAAACTGACCTGTCTGGATATAATCTCCCTAGAATTAATCTGCCTCAATCCAAACATCTTCAGCCCTGGTCTTTATTTACCTTTTACAATACATCAGTGTTGCTCAGATAACTTAAGGCTTAATTAATGAATAAGAAACCAAATGTACTCCAGGCTTTTGCTATGGGTCTATCACACAGGCAGGATGAAAGTAACTTGATTCAGAAGTTACCAGTCAAGTCACGGTAGTACAGGTTTAGGCCAATACAATGATGCCCACAAAAATTCAAGTAATATGTTCTCATCGCAATTCATGGGAAGTTACATTTATTGCATCTCCACACAACATTCCTTACAAATCCCAAATGTGTCATTAAAGAAGCAATATGAACAGCAGGGTTTGTGGGTACCAAGAATGTCTTACCCCCCCAGCAAAGATTGCTGGGACTTGGAAACCAAAAAAACAGCAGTTGCACCACAATGTAGAGCATAGCACAATCCACACTGCAATGCCTGCACAGCTATTGCCCAGTACAATGATTTTTCCAATTTGATGTTTTAGAAACACTTTGGGGGCATATATGTACTTGCACAATATATCTGGGGGAGGTGTGGCAATCTTCAGTTCATGTCCACTCATGATGCCTTCAACACTAAGAGCCGACATATGTAGGCACTGGTGGGGAAAGCAGGCCCTTCGGTAACCAATTCACATACTGCTTTACATCCACCAGAAAAACTTTCAGTGGGTATTAAAAGCATCCGTGCTCCAAAGCGTAAAAAATTGAAAGCGTTTGATCTTACACAGCGTTTGCTATGCAATTCTTGACAGCCAATTGAAATGTATCAATGCCAAAAACAGCAGAAAAATACCAGAAGATGCCATCATATCCAGAACCATAAGCATTTCCTTGTGTTCAGTATCCCCATAGCTAGACAGGGAGGTTCCTCCACCCAGTGTGGCTGCAACTTCCCTTACAGAAATACCATGCACAGACTAAAACAGCTGATACTGAATGTGGTTTGTAATACTGATGATTCAGTTTAGAAATGATACAAATAGCTAGGTTCCTTGGTGCTTCAGTTTGCATTTGCAAGTAGCAGTCAGAGAGTCAGGGATATCCCTTGCAATTGTTAAATGAAAGGAAAGATCCTTATTCATAAACTCCAATCTTGAGCCATTACTCAAATCATTGCCTTCTCCCTCAAAGTGAGTCCCACTCAGATTCTGCAGATTCAGTTTGCAGCTCAATATGAGATTGTTTTGGCTACAGTAAGATGGCACAGTAACAGTAATGATACAGCTGTCACTTCCTTTACATGTAACACCTCCTGCCAGATTTTTAAGGCAGATCTTTGTCTTTCTGCAGAACAATTTACTGAATACAAAAATGAAGGTGGTAAAATATGATCTCAGTGTTACTCATTCCAGGCTGGAAGGCTAACATTGCTCCATGCACAGTCAGTCCATCTACTTACCTAAAGTTCTGTACCCTATTATGTTATTAGCTCAAATCTCTCTGTCTTTGGGGGGGAGGGAGGGAAATTATACAGATCAGGCCCCACTCCCTTACTCACACTGATCACTACTTTATGCCACTAATAGTCCTATGGAAATTAATGGGACTATTTGTAAAGTAATACTCAACAGGAATAATTGTGTAAGAATCCAGACGTATACTAGTAATAATAAAATAACAGGGCAGGATCATGGCCTAGCTTGTGCAGCAATGCAAAGGAGTGAGGGGTAGCAGGGTGGGAAGGGAAGCAGCCTCCGCAAGGCTAATACATTTGCATTCCATAGGTGTAAGTATCAGGTGTGGACAGCCTTTGCTCCACACCCTCCGAGGCACCTGTTTGCATAGCTATGCCAGTGACCTGGGCAATGCATACTGCAGCAGGTATATGTCTGGCAGAGGGGTCTTCCCCTGAGGAGCAGGGATAAATCAGGACTTCTCTTAGTCTCTAAGGTGCCACAAGGACGCCTTGTTGTTTGTGGTGATACAGACTAATACGGCTACCACTCTGAAATCTGCCTTCTGGTCTGCAGTGGGGCAGAACAACCTATAATCATACAATATGAGGGTTGGAAGGGACGTCAGGAGGTCATCTAGTCCAACCCCCTGCTCAAAGCAGGACCAATCCCCAGACAGATTTTTACCCCAGTTCCCTAAATGGCCCCCTCAAGGATTGAACTCACAACCCTGGGTTTAGCAGGCCAATGCTCAAACCACTGAGCTATTCTCCCCGTGTTGTCCTTTGCTGGGGGAAAAGCCACTAATGAGCTCATAAAAAAATAAAGCAACTGATAATTATTTGCATTTTTATAATGCCTTTAATCCCAGGTTCTTGAAAAACTTTAGAAGCAGAAATTCAGTTTCATCAAACCCCTATGAAGTTATTTACTAATAGATAAGTATTATTGGGGGAGATTTCCAAAGACACAGAGGGCAGTCAGGCACCCAACTCCCAGAGGAAGTCAATGAGGATTAGGCACATAACTTGTGACTTTGTAAATCTCCTTCAGTGGGCCTGATTCTCATTTGCACTAAAGCCACTTTACATCACTCTGACAGGTTACACAGCCAAAATACTATAAAGATTCCTTTCTGATCCATTAGAGGAAGGGTAAATGAGGTACAAAAAAGGCTAAAGGAACTTGACAAAAGTCTTACAGAGCAGAAAGTTATACTGGAAAGCAAACAGATCCCAGGAGCCATGACTCCCATCCTCCTGTTCTACCCACTAGATGCAATATGGCTTCCTAGCTTTATTGCCAATTGCAGCTTTTGTGGCAGCCTTTGACTGTTCATAATACTCATAATTGCATTTTTCCAAATGGTTTTAAGATATCCTGATCCTAGAGTCAGTTCCTGACCACCTGTGCTTGAGTTTTTTCACAACAGCTGCTTTTTCTTAAGTTACCCAGAGAATGAAAGGAGGAACATACAAGGCAGAGGGACCATGGAAACAGTGGTGTTAAGAACTTATTTTGGCTTTGGCTTAAAACAATCTATGAGACTAGAAGAAAAAGAGACAAGATGGGGGACTGGTACTGTGACTGTTTACAACTAAACACCAAAATCACATGTCATTTATTATTTTATCTCGGACATGTTCCAAAATAAAAATTTTAATGCTTTTATATGCCACTGAGTGTTTGGCTCATCATTTTATTCCAGAAAAGTCTGATGAATGATCACCTTTCTATGGAATTTTTAAACCAACATATAGAGTTCTACAGCACAGCCATAGCTCTCTATTACATTCTACAGGATGTTTTAAAACATTCTAGAAATAAAATCGATCATTCAGTTCCAGAGATTTGTGGAGTTATTTCTATGATATTTTATTGATGCTCATCCCTATTATTGCTCTAGGACTTTTCCATGATTGTATATTTTAAAGCACTCATCACCATAACATCATAAGAATATGATGAATTCCCATAAAGAGAGTCACACCTTGCCTTTTCTTTATTGAGTCAAAGACAGTAGAAGATGGAAAATATCCAAGTGGTACTGGCTAAGTGATTTCATATCTCCATCATAAGGAGCATTATAAATGGCAACTTTGTGGAAAATGGAGACTGAATCACTCTCTCACTCCTGAAAGCAGTCAAGGTTCAGGTGAAAGTAGAGGTACAAGGGTGGAGAGGGAGTTCTGACAGGGAGGCTTGCACTGCTGCTGGCTATCCAGTACCTACATTGAGGACTTCACTTGTCAATTTCCAGGGCTGTCACCTTTCAAAAGCACTAGATATGCACACACACAAAATTAAATTTAATTAAATTAAACATGCTAAAAGAAAACTCTGACAGCCTATTATATGCTCCATAAATGTTAACAGTAATTGCTTCCTATAACTATATTTGCATTAACATTGTAAATACGGAAGGGTGTAACCCTTGAATAGGCTCTTATCAGTTAACCATATAGAAATAAGAAACATTTCGTGAGGTTTTTAAATGTATTGACTCAGCAGCTTTATTACTGGAGAAGTCTTAGCTACATTATCTGAAATGACTGCAAAAAATTCTGTGCAGGCAGCTGGCTCACTTATGTGCTTTTACGCCATATTTAAACATGGTGGGGGGCGGATTTCAATCAGTCTGCTCCCCCTCGTAATTCTGAAATAGCAAATGATGACACACATAGTAGCAGCTTTCCAGATTTCTAAATAATAGCAGAATTTTTGCCAAAAGAATCTCAAAACCTCACTGTTTTATTATTAGCCAAAACATAGGACATCCTGTAATTAATAACAGCTAATCTGTACTCCTAATCTTGAAAACACACTGAGTTCAATGACACTACTCATTTGAGTAGTTGATTATGTATGTTTGCAGGAGTGGGCCTTATGTTTTTCCATACAAAGCTCACCTAAGTACCTCAAACTGTAAAGCAAATGGCGATTCATTGGTCTAGAAAATGTGCAATATTTGGTCCTACCCATCCTTCAGGAAAAAAATAATGAGGACAAGTAGCCCATCCTTTTACACTTGGGAGACAGATCCCTCATTGACTGTTTTGGAAATCAGCAAACACTCAGAGATATTGAAACTTTTAGAAAAATTATCGCTCCTCTTACTTATAGCAACTAGGAGTTCCACAATGGCTATGTCCTTTCCAGGGTTTCTAGACTGCTGACCATGGAAAACACACAAGATTTCATCTATTATCAGCAAATGTACCCGTTAGCCTCCAGAATAGATGGGTTGACTCTTATTTTCTGGAAATCCCTTCATTGGCACATTGGCATTCTATGTTATAACACTCTGGCACCACATGAATAGCTGGATGGTCATAGTGCCATACTTTCCCTCATTCTCTAGAATTTGCCATTGAGTAGTGCATGATAATTTCTAGCTCATGAGTTTGCACTACACATAGCTGCAATAATTTTGTCCATTTAATTTTTTTTTTCAAAAGTGCCCTATGAGGATGCAATTCCTCTGAAGCCCGTGGAGTTGCAATAAGCCACTATTTTGCACATAGACTTTTCCCCTGTATTTCGTGCCTTCAACCTCCATCACATTCTGGCTTTCCTATCTTGTCCTATATCTTGACACTTTTTACTGATGTAGCCCATAATCTGTTTTAACCCACACTTGAAAAGCCCTCATCTATACCCTCTCACATCTTTCTATTCTCTACTCCTGCATTCACTGCTAGCTATCATTTTTCTGGTATCTATTTTCCTTTCTATTGAAATACTGCTGCTGTTCACAGCTCTCTCTGCACTAACTATGCTTACAAATATACTTCATAGACAATTTTTGACGGTGGCCAGAGGTGACACACTGTAGTTAACTTGATTTTGTTGATTATAGAATTTTCAGGTTCATCTAAACAGAAACTCAGTGGGCTCAGTTCACAGGGCTTTCTGAGACCCTCTCTTAAAATTTTGGCTCATTGCCAAATTTTACTAATTTTGTATCACCCTTTGACTTTGATTTTAAGGTTCACACCATCCATAACACGCAATGCAAAACACAGCTGAAATCACTGAGGTTTGCCTAGTTGCAAGTCAAAACTTGCAAAACCACTAAGTTTTGTGTAGTTTTGTGTAGTTTCCACCTAAAATCACAGAGAGGCCAAATTTTGATTGAAACCTGTCCCAGGTTCAGCAAAAACTTCAATACAGCATCTTGCATGAACAGTCCATTCAAATTTTGTCCTCACTTACACCTGAGCAAATCAAGAGTAACTCTTTTAACTTGGAATTACTATTTTCACTCCAGCACAGGATCAAAATTGGCCCAAAAGGTTTATAAGCATTTAAATAAATTTGACCTGAGTTCTGCATTTGAAATGGAACTTGAAATTATAGGCAAGTGTCATTTGTTTTCAGGCAATCTTATGAAAGTTTCAAACATTCCACACATTCCCTCTCCATTCCAACATTTAACAACACTGAGGAGAGAGATGGCCATGAAAGTAAAAGGTCAAAGAGGGAGATGGGGAAGAAGACAAGGAGGACAGGAAAAAGAGAAATAAAAGTTGCACTAAGTACAAAGTATGAATATTTATGTCTTGAATGATACCATCTGGGCACATGGGAAAGGATCCACTGGGAAACTTTGGATACTTGGATTTACAGTAACACCATTACTAGCTACCAGGGTGAAAATATCTTAAAAGGAGTCTTTTAATTTTGAATTCAAATTTTTTTTTGCATCGGACAGATTTCAAACTCTACATTAACCAATAGATAAAGTCAGCCCACTACATCATCCCAATGTAACTAGAGCCTTTGAAGCTGCATGCCTTTGATCTGAGCAAAGTGATAAATGCATTATGTTTTAAATGGGTTATTACAGGTCCTGTTAAACTCAGTGGCAGGTTTGAGCCAGTATGGTCCTGGTGTGACAAGGAAATAACAACCAGACTAGACATTTCCAATTTATTCCATCTCACACAGACAAGAGTCTAAAAGTCATTAAATTAAGACAGTGATTGTGTCTATAAAAATGGGTATTTGTCAAATGAAACATTTCAGTACCAGTTGTTATAATGATTTAAGAAAAATTTTGATTTAAAAAGTCAATGTTTTCATTTTTCAAAAAATACCATTTTTCAATTTAAAAAATCCACTTTTCATTGAAAAATGTTGACCAGCTATAACATTTACAACTTCAGGTGCCAGGGTAATTAAACTGTGGCTGACAAACTACTCCAGATAGTAGTAAAAATCTTATGATAATGGCTCTCGCTACAGACTATTCTTAATGGAGATGGACCAAACCCTGACCCTCTATTATGAACTCTTTTGAATCTTGGGAAGGGGATTGAATTCAAAACTTGGAAACAGAACCCACCACTACGGTCTTGGCTCTAGCTTCAGTCTAAACCAACTAGGGGCTTTCACATTTTGACTTGAATTTGGATACACAGGATTTCTCTGATCTCATGAGGTTTCCACCACTCTTGTAGGAGTGACTCAGAAGATGGCAGCACCACCTAATTCTCAACCTGAACCCAAACCTTCACCCTCAGCCAGCGTTGAATCCAAACTCCACTCTAAGTCTGATCTAGATCCATATCTGGATCCAAACATTGCCTTACCAGCCCCTCTTTCATTTTTAATACTAAAAAGTTGTACAGATATCCTCAATACTTTTGTAGCCCTTTTTACCCAGGTAAACAGTATTTTTCTTTTGTTTTTATTTGCAAAGGAAAGAATTTTATGACCATATTGAGGTGAACTTAAAGCATTCAGTTCTGCACTGCCCTTTTACCTTTTTACTTCGAACTATTGCAATGCTTTCCATACCAAGTTAAAAAAAAGGTGATCATAAAATAATAATTTACTTTCTGTTCTCCTGCACTGGGTCAGATTTTATGGCATATCCTAGTATCTCGTATCCTAGTAAATATGACACTCCTCTTTTATCTCCTACACCTGCCACTATAAACTATTCTGAGCTATTGAGCCTCTCGGAGCTGTTTCACAATATCAGAGTCTTGCTATGCCAAGTTCAATCATAGTAAGTTTCCCCACCTAAAAACTGACAAGCAGGCTGTAAAAGTGTGATAATAAAAGTGCATGAATATGAAATAATTGTCCACAATGACAGCCTAGTGGCATGTGTGTGTTGTTAAGTTACTAATGCTGTACAAACAGCCACTCAAACCGCAAAGCTACCAAAGGGAAATAAGCAAACAAAACACACTGATTATTGATAAGCCAATGAAAGGTATCAACTGCAGTGAACTATGGGAATGTGAACCTTGATCATTCAAGTATTTAGAATACTTGGGCCACATGGCAATTAGTTTTGTTCAGCTAGTAAAATGGGTATGGGCAGGAACCCCCCCAAACTTTTCATCCACATTTATAGGGACTCATCAAAGCAAACTTCTCATTGTTGTCAGGGTTTAGTTCACTGCAGAAAGGTTGGGCTGGAACAGCCACTACAAAAGAAAACTCCATAAGGGTCCCCGTGGGGATGTGCTTCCAAATGTTCCCATTGGTAGGGAAGAGTAAAGTTTAACCCTTTGAAATTAGCAAAATCCTGCATATCTCCATGGGCCAATGGATCCCAGGGCAGTTTCCATAGGAATGCCAAGCCTCCAATCTGGTCCTCATTGGTCAAACACTTCCTCAAAGGTCTGGGTTTATACATGGTTATTTTGTGCATGCTTCTAGACTAGACTCAATATCAACCAAAATGTGGTCGGCGAATGCAAGCATGGGAAAGAATGAACTAGCTGGGAAAGATTATAGGTGTATTAATATAGTGATCTTCATACCTACAAACCAGTGTCAGCTCTTTGATCCCTTCCAGCAAAATGGACTTTTTAAATCAGTGCAGGGTGTACAGTCTTTAACTTAATACAATAAATTCTGTAAAAAATCTTTCCTATTGTGTATTAAGACTAGTATGTGAAAGACAAAACACAAACTGATATTTTTCCACTGCTAACAATTTGAATCTAATTCTATGTTTAGTTTGCAAAGGGTTGATGCTCAGCCTAAGGGAACTCATATGTTTCCTTATAATTTAATACAATTATTAAATTGAATGTTACACATTTTATAAACATTTTTGTTTCCCAAGCAAAGACATTTGTGCAAACTAGGGCCCCAATCCTGCAACTAGCTGCATGTGGGCTGGACCACAGTGCCTCAGCAGACAAAGGGCTCGGCCATCACTGGGTCAACTGCAGGGTCAGGGTCTAGAATACTGACATTCTGGGTGCAACAGTGAAGCTCAGAGTTCTCAAATGATGCCATGCCAGTATTATTTTCACAAAAGTCTGTCCTGTCCTGGACAGAATACCCACAAAGAAGTCAAAGGATTAAGCATTACTGAACTCCACTACGACTTAGTGAAATCTTCACTAGCAATAGACTAAAGGGTTCAGGAAATAAAATAACTCGCCCTTAGAATCAAAGGGCCTGATCTGGTCAGGTGCAGAGTATATTTTGAAAACTATTGACCACACTTAACCTCCACTAGGCTGGATTCTCCCCTGCCAGGCATCTTATGTAGTCAGTAACAGCTGTGCAGATTGAGCACAAGGGGGTTGTAATATGCAATCAATTAAGAATTCTTCACTTACAGCTTTCCAGCAGTGCAAAGGAAACACAGAACCAACATAACCATATTCCCCTGGCATGGTATACTGGCCTCAGTCACTCTCAGGCAGGGCCGGCTCTAGGATTTTTGCAGCCCAAGGCAAAAACAATTTTGGCCGCCCCCCACACCCCGTTTTTTAATTACCCCACCCCCGACCCCGCCTCAACTCCACCCCTTCCCTGCCTCCCCCCCCCCAGGCTCTGAAGCCTAGGAGGGAGGGGGAGAAGCGGCGCCCGCGCCGCGGCCACTCGGAGTCTCCCCCTCCCTCCCAGGTTTGAGAGCCTGGGAGGGAGGGGGAGACTCCGAGTGGCAGCGGCGTGCGAAACAGCTGATTCGCGCGCCGCTGCTCCCCCTCCCTCCCAGGCTTGAGAGCCTGGGAGGGAGGGCGAGTAGCGGCGCGCGAGCGGCAGCAGCAGCGGAGGTGAGCTAGGGCGGCCGGGGCACATTTTTAGGGGCGGCATTCTGGCGCCGGCCATGCCGCCCCTAAAAATGTGCCACCCCAAGCACCAGCTTGTTTTGCTGGTGCCTAGAGCCAGCCCTGCTCTCAGGGGCAGGCAGGGTGCTGGTGCAGAGGTTACTAGGTGATCCTTTGGTTGCAGTCCAATTAGATCATTCCCTGGAGCTCTTTTTGATTACACTGGATATCAAACCATGTCACAGCAGCTCAGAATCATAGAAGTGCAAAGATGCTATAAAGCTACCTTTACATCTGCCCATCTCTCAGTTCATGGGCTGTACCTTCTGAGAAGCGACATAGTAATCGATCCATTTTCAGTTTGTCTGTACTTACGGCCTCATCACTGAGGACTAGGCTCCTTCATTATTTGCAATATGTGTATGTGTACATTACTACAGAACCCATCACCCTAGCCAGATGCTATATGTGTCATCAGCCTACAGAGTGTTAAATAATTACGGTCTGATCCTGCACTGTTGAAGGCTATGGCCAAATTCCTAATAACTTTTTGGTAGAGGAACAGCTTCTAAAGTAAGCTCTTCTTTCTCTGTTTGATAACTTACATTTGAACATTTTTATTGCATGACTTCTGAAAACCTTGCATAGCTCAGCAGTGAGTAAATTTCCACTAATAGTAATTTGGACACATATTACAGCCCTTTGATCAGCAATAACAAAATGGAACATTCTGTGTTAATCATCTCAGTGTGGGCATTATTTAACCTGCAGACAATGTGTGGCAGCAAAGTTTAAATTTTCAAACTTGAAAAGGTAACTAGCTTTTCTAACCAACCCCACTGAAGGCAGGCAGAGATCCAAGAGGCTCTTTGAAGACTGGAAACAACAGACCAAGTTAATCTTCTAACAGGAAAAATTTCAATAAATCTGACTTTATTGTTGAAGCTACAAATAAGGAAAAATTCCAGCCTGCATCTTAAGTTATGGACAAGGACTGCATAGTGTAAATCAGGAGGGAGGTTGCAAAGAAGGCTTTAAAACACCTTTAAACTCCCCCAGTAGTGGTCAGCTATTGGAGACAAGTGGAGATAAAACAGGAGACTGACAGGGCAACAGAGCTCTAGCTATGCCCTTCTACACTCCTAGCTAGCTCAGGTTCCAGAGTAGTGAAGCCACAGCATCGTGCGCTTCAGCATGGGCTAGCCCTGTGGGTAATTACCTAGGGTTAGAGAGGAGGTTCAGAGAAGGTTCTCTCTAAAGCACACAGTGCCACAGTTTCACTGCTTCAGTATACAAGGTAGCTAGATTAAAGCTAGCTTGGATATGTCTACTAGCCATTCCTTTACCTTCTGTTTTCACAATATGGAATATAGCAATACCTTAAGACAGCTCTGTGCTTACTGAACATTTTCAAATGCACAAATGAAACTAGGTGCCCAACTCACACTGACTTTGCCTTTGAAAATCTCCCCTACCAACATTTCCATCGTTCTCACTGCAGACAGTCACAAAGAGCTTTATGTGCAGAGATGTCATCATTCGGACACATTTTATTTGATCAAATCTGAATGATGACACCAAGCAAAACTATGAATTTGCCCGTATGAGCAGAAAGACTGTGACATGTAACTGTATCCATGTGTTTGAATTCTAATTTCTATATGATGCCTACTTGAATTTCTAAATTTGTCCACTTCAGCCTCCATAAACTGTATTCTTCTAAAGCAACAAGAGGTTATTAGCCTGAATATTTGTAATTTACATATTAACTGAAACTGCTTCAAGAAAGCCATGACCTATACCCGTGCCACAAACCAAAGGGAAGATTAATTGCATAATATGCAAATGATATTATTTTGTTTCATTTCAAGGATGGAGGTTTCCCCAAGTTCTCTGTAAACAGAGCAAATTGGACATGCCACTTATAAACGCAGATATATCAACAGATTGGAGAAGGAAGCATTGCTAATCAAATGTCAATATATGTTTTGCAACAGAGAAGGAAGCAGTTATAATTATGTTCTGTCCTAGTTGCAAAAGAAAAGGATGTTTAATCAGACTATTAATACACACTTTAACCCACTGCTACATGAAGTGACACCTGGCTTTACCCGTTTTTTTTTTTTTTTTAAATAGTATTAGGCCTTGGTCCTGCAAACACTTGTGCAGCTGCTTGGCCTTAAGCACATGAGTTATCAACTTTGACAAGACTATTAGAAGAACAAGAAACACTGACATGTGAGGAATTAGGTATAATAGAGTGTTATTCTGAAACTTAAAGTTTACAGGGGCCTTTTGTAATATCGACGTAAGGTTTGCTTGAACTAGTAATTCCTTTGCTTTCTGTTGTCTTTCTGTTCTGTAGATTGCTGATAAATAGTACTTTTGACTAATCTCCATCATTGAACAGGGCATTGGCTATTATATCTGGGAAGGTATGTGCTGGTTCTTTCAAGGAAATCAAACTGTGCCCTCCCCAAGGAGATACACACCTTTATTGTTCTGTACCAGTCAAAGACATGAAGATGGCTACAGCTCCTCCAAAGAAATGCTCCAGCACTGCAGGGCTGATGGGTGCCACCTGTGAGCACAGGATAGCTGTATCAGCTGAGAGCACAAGACATATTTCAATTTAGAACAATGACAATCATTAAAGTTCCCAGACAAAATGTGTACGTTTGAGTGAGGGGAGGAGAGAGGCTGTGCAGGAATGTATTTTATGAGTAGATGTCATGTCTTAAACATAGTGTGGTTAAAAGCACAGGACCAGGAATTCTTCATTCCATTCCTGGCTCTGTCAAACCTTTGGCAAGTCATTTCAATTTATCTGTGCCTCCTTTTACACATATGTAAGAAGCTGGTATTAATACTACAGCCTTACAGGGTTGTTATGAGGATTAATTCAGTAATGTTTGAAAAGCATCTTGTCATCCTCAGATGAGTACTGTTACAAATGTGCAAACTACTGATATTATTAAAGGGTACATAGATAAAAATGAAATAAAACTATACTTAAAAATAACCCAAAACCAGGAAGACCCATGAATTTCCTGGGTTGAATAGACAAATGTCTGACACTAACAGCCAAATAGAGCGCTTTATTTGTGTTCATATCCCAAAGCAATTTCCTAATCTACACTATCGTGGCATAAAAGAAAACACAAACAATACCATTAGAATATCATGATAATTCCTAAATATAGGATTAGATTTTAGGACCACCTGATTCAGTCCTCCAAACTGCACTTTGTCACCAGAAACTTTGAGTAGTTTACAGTGTTAGAAAGGGTGTTAATATCAGTTAATTCTCTCCCTCCTCCAGAACAGGCAAATTCAGTCCTCTTGTGCTCTGAGACTTCCAGAACATTAAGGTAGTTATCAACATCTATTGCAAATTATTGGAAGTAATCAACACAACTATTGCAAATTACTGCTACTAATTAGCAGGTCATCTTCTCATTAGAAGGGCTAATTTCTTTGGTCTGACTGCATACAAACCAGTACAGTAGCTTGTACTTCAGTAATTCTACATTTCTATCTGTAATACAAACATATACAATCTATTGTAGCACCCAAGTTACTTAAAACACATTCATGTCATTTTGTGTATGGCTAATCTTCATTCCCCTTGAAGTTACCTTACTGTTAGTAAAGTAGTCAGAACCCACTTTAAGCACTGTGGATCAGCTTGTAAGAGAAGGGGACATCTTTCTTTGTAAATAGGGGATCAGATAGATTCCATGCATGAATATAGGATTTTCTTTTAAAGTCACAGAGCACTTTCAGCATTTTACTTGCTGGTGCTGCCAGTCACATTCCATTTGTGACTTGTACCCTAATGTGCACAGCTCTCCATTTAGTATCTTATTTTCACCCCATATTAGCATTCTGTATACATAAAATGCAGAGAATCTCTTTGTTAAGCAAATTCACTCTGATTACACTTTCAGTTTCTTTGCACGAAGCTGACTACAAAGTATAAATATGTTTAAGGTCTCAGAGCTGGCCTTGGAAGATTGTTCACAAAGACGTGATTCATATCAGCTCCTGAACATTAACACTTTCCCTATGACTCATGCAGAAGGCTAAACAATAAAACAGAGTGCTTATTGAGGTTTTGTTTAAAGTGCATGAAGAACCTATTAATAATATTTTTCATTTTAATTGTTTAACAATGTCACTCCTATTATTAGCTGCGAAGAGGTGGTGTTTCCATTTCCATCCTGAAATGAATTCATGTGTCGATGACTGATATTAAGGTTATTTAATAGCTAAAAAATAAAGAATGCACTATTCGCTATATAAAGTACAGCACAGATATGGCTGATACACTCGTGAATTCTCTGATAAAACAAAAGAGGCAAGACAATTGCCTTCTTTAGAACATCATGCAAGACTCACCTACAACAGAGCCAGCAACATATTGGTCAACAAGAGGCCTGTTCTCATATAGTTATATTTCCCCCAAAGAGACTATCTGAAAGATGAAGCGGAGAATATGGCCTCTCTCATACAATGGAGTCTTTTAGCTCTTATATTTGATCCCTAGATACTATGGTGTTCACTACAATAAACATGGATAGAGCGAAGGATGGATAAAATAAGAGAGTTGTATCTTAGGACTTTCTATGCTGCCCACCACCGCATTATCAAAGCAGGTAAATCCTTACTAGTGATTGGTAAATCTGAAATAGATGAGAGTTTAGGTTCAATCAGATAAGCAACCACAAGTTGGAGGCTTCTTATCTGAATTGTTTGGAACTTTGAGCACTCCTGACTCCTGACTCTTATCTGTTTTAGAGGAGTCATCATTATCTAACTACCTAGACAATATTTCATTTACAGCCTAGAAAACTATTAAGGGCCTTTGGGAGCATGACTGCCAAGGACACAGGTACCAGATAATGCAACACACATTAAAATGCATGCTTTTTTACTGCACTTTTCACTATCATGGCACTATTTTTAAGGTAGCACCACAACCCAGAGGGCATCCCATTTATATGCCGGTCTTTAAAGTTCCATGTCACAGTCATCTTCTGGCTGTGAAGACCTGGATGCTTCTTTGTAGAGACTTTTCCATTCCATGTCACTATGTAATTGATCAGAGACCACTCAAGTTGTAACATAAGGCACTCCCCTATCTCAGGGCTGGCTCCACATCACTCCCAGACTCTCTTACCTCCAGGAGCCAGAATCATTATGATCCCTTTTATGTGGATCCCAGAAATATCCAGAAACTACAATATGAAATATATCTACATGTATCCTCAGGTTCAGAGTAACTCACTGGCTAGTATTTAATTATATTATAAGCAGCTAAATCATACTGTTAAAAGGCATACCCAGAAATAAAGATTCAGGCCTACAACAGCACCAGATAAGGGACCATAGCTGGAACTAAGGCAAGCATTCCTAAAACTTATTCATTCCTTGAAATGAACCCAGACTTAAAAGGACACTAGAAAGAGTGAACTGGGAGAGAAAAACGTAAAAGGAGCTAAGAATACTGAGCAGCTGAAGAAAAGAACAACATAACAAACAGTAGCAAGTTACAAAATGACCACTTCAGAACTGCAGCTGCTAGTCTCTGCCAAAATTAAAAAGCCAGACCCCACCACCCAATGGATCCTGGGAAAAAGTTACTATAAAGGGTCAACTCTATAGTAGGGAGAGTTGATAGAGCTCAGATACTTACCAAGGAAGATGTTGCTTTAGTACTGTATGTTTCACTACTTTATCACAGTAGGTGTTAGTGGGTCTTATCTTCAAAGAATTTAACAAATCCTGCAGTCCATACTTAGCCTAAAATTCCACTTAGTCCTTTGGGAATTTGGCTTATTCTAATTAGTTTCAAGACTGAGCTTGATACGTTTACGGAGGGGATGGTATGATGAGATTGCCTACAATGGCATATGGCCCATCTGCGACTGCTAGTAGCAAATATCTCCAGTGGCCAGAGATAGGACACTAGATGGGAAGGGCTCCAAGTTACTACTGTGAATTCTTTCCCAAGTGTCTGGCTGGTAGGTCTTGCAGACAAGTTCAGAGTCTAACTGATTGCCATATTTGGGGTCGGGAAGGAATTTTCCCTCAGGTCATATTGGCAGAGATATGGGGGAAGGGGGGTTCACCTTCCTCTGCAGCATTGGCTATGGGTCACTTGATGGTTTTAATAAGAATAAATGGTGAATTCTCTGTAACTTGAAGTCTTGAAATCATGATTTGAGGACTTCAGTATCTCAGCCAGAGGTTAGGGGTCTATTACAGGAGTGGGTGGGTCAGGTTCTGTGTCCTGCAATGTGCAGGAAATTAGACTAGATTATCAGGATGGTCCCTTCTGGCCTTAAAGTCTATGAGTCTAAGTTTTGGATGAGAATCGGAACCTTGAGCTTCTCCTACCCTATGAGCAGGCACCCTCTTGAGAGGAACCATGGTCTTGTGGTTAAAGCACTCGCTGAGTAATCAGGCTAGCTAAGTTCAATTCCTGACTCTGCAATAGACTTCCTGGATGACCCTAGACAAATCATTTAATCTCTCTTTGCCTTAGTTCCTGTTTTGTAAAGCATGGATGATAATTCTTCCTTTTTCCCTCTGCCTTTTCTATTAAGGTTCTGGTCCTTCAACTGACAGTACACAGACAGACTGCTACCCCCATTCAAAACCCCATTGACTCCAAAGTAGAATATAAAGAAAAAGTATCATTATTTTTATTTCAGTAACACCTTGCAGTCCTAACAGAGCTCAGTCCCTCAGGGTGCTAGGCACTGTATACACAGAATAACAGACAGTCTATGCTCCAAAGAGCTTATCATTTAAGAACTTGTCTACACAAAACCAACATGGTTAATTAATTAAATTGATGCAAGATGCTTGTGTGGAAACTCTTAAATGAGCTTAAGAAAGCACCTTATAGAAATTCAGCTTAAGTTGGTAAGGAACTGATTTAGGATAACTCTATATAAGGCAGCTGTAAACCCGTGTAAGAGTGACCTCAAAATAGAGTTGAGCCATTGTAACCATTGGAGGTAGACCCATAAGTTATGGTCTACCCATTGGGGGTAGCCCATATATTACTGTGTGTTTGTACAGTGGCCAGTACAATGCAGCCCTGATCTCACCTCAAGGTGCTCCTGTACTACAAATAATAATGAGTAATGGACAAAAAGATTCTACTTTTCCTCGGTTTTTCAGATTGCCTGAAAAATGTGAACCACCAGAATGTTTAATTCCCCAATTCTTATCTCAGCCACAGATGACTAAAAAAGTGGAAGGGAAATATGAGCAGGGGAAGCATTTCTTCGTGTTTTCATATGCTGCTTGTTGCTAGGAAAAATATTTCCTTAGCATCTCTGTGAGCTCTGCACGTCAGCTTCACTGGAACTCTGCTGTTTGCCAGAGAGTATAAACCAAAGCAAATGTCAGAAAAATAGGAGGAGGAAGAAACAACACTTGGAAAATTTACCCCCATAGTGAATATTTGTACCCATGTGAATGCTTCTCTTTCATATATATTTGTTTGTCGGTGGTTGGACACAAATGTACAGAATGGAACAGCACTCACCTATTTTCAGATCCATCTCTCTAGCGTGAATGGCATATTTCTGTTTTGGTTCTTGGTTGGGTTTTTTGATTATTTGTTTGTTTTTTGAAAAGTGGGTGTTGTTATTTGTATTACAGCAGCACCTAGAGGCTGTAACTGGGATCAGGGCCCCATGTGCTAGGCACTGAACAAACACACAGTAAAAGTCATTCCATGCCACAGCAAGCTTGCAATTTAAAAAGACAAAACAGAGAAAGGAGGGGAGGAGAAACAAAGGGACAAAGAAATGAAGTGACTTGCCTAGGGTTACACATCAGGTCAGTGGAAGGGCCCAGGTCTCCTAACTTACAGTCTCTTGTTCCTTCTATTACATTATGCGGCTCTGATTGCGAAAGATGCTAGACTGATAACTAAGGGAGTGGGCTAAACAATATTCAGATCTGAAAGCTCCCTACACTTCAGGGAGGATTAGATCTGAGCTCCCAGGCTCATCTCAACTGGGTATTGAAGTTCTTTATTTATCCACATAACAGGTACCACATATTCATCAACACCGGGCCTCAATCCTCCCTTCCAGGGCCCTCCAGATATAAAAGGTTTGCTCATTTTCCATGCCCATTTAATCTGCAGCCTGTCTGCTAAGGATGCCTGCAAAGGGGCAAGTGTCAATGGTAGAGAGTTTGGAGGTGCTTTATATAAAGATCCCTACCCACTGGAAACTATCCTGCAATCACCAAACTCACTTCACACAGGCCACTGAACAACCATTGAATGGTATCAACCTGGGCTGGATGTAAACTGACCCCCTTAGAGAGCATAAGCTACATTCCCCATTATTAATCCTCCAATCACCCAGTCTCTCCTAGCTGCTGACTGATTTAGGCTCTTACACAGTGCTCTATGAATTTTCAAACAGTGCATAAGTTAGCATAACAGCATTTCTCATAACAGACAAAGGTTTCTTAAGTGACTTTCCCCAATTTCTTTGTATTGTTTTATAAGCCATCTGTTTTTAACCAGAGCTCTTTTTCTCATGGATAAAAAGAGAGACCAAGGCTTTGTTTGAATGCAAATATTGTGTCCAGCAGCTTGGTGGTATTTGCATAGAGATCTGCTTTCAAGTTTTATATATTAGTTTTTATACTGCAGGGGAAAGTTTGGATTATTCCATCTGAACAGCCTTGAACAACTCTATATCAGAAAGAGCCTGAAAAACTGGAAATACTTCTACATGCAGGCAGGGGAAATGTCAGGTTTTGTTCTTTTCTTTTTTTAACCAGGGAACTTGAGTACTCATGAAAAGTGTATGACTGATAAGCAGTGGGTGAACCCAGGTGTAAAGTCAACAGGTGCAGTTGTGCAGGCTTCCCCACATAGCTGAACCATGCAAGGGCATGACCTTTGCTATTCCAGTACTTAGTCTTTCTAGGGCAGAATCTGATAATCATGCCCTTTGAGGGGGAGGGATAGCTCAGTGGTTTGAGCATTGGCCTGCTAAACCCAGGGTTGCGAGTTCAATCCTTGAGGGGGCCACTTAGGGATCTGGGGCAAAATCAGTACTTGGTCCTGCTAGTGAAGGCAGGGGGCTGGACTCAATGACCTTTCAAGGTCCCTTCCAGTTCTAGGAGATAGGATATCTCCATTTATTTATTTATAAGGAGCACTAATGCCCACTAGAGACTATATTCCCGTCAGCATATCAAGTTGTCACCCAATCAAGCCAGGTTTGCACTTCTGACAAAAAAGAATAGAGCATTAACCCACGACGCCATCTAGCTCCCATGAAAGGCATATGTTGGGAAATTATTAAACACACTGTTATAACATTACATTCCAAATGGTACCTAACTGTTTGCTTAGAAAACGCAGAAAAGGCTGATGATGGAGATGAATGAGCATCACCCATGTGTTCATCTCTGTCTCCAGAAAAACTGATCATTGGAGTTACCCCAGCCTGCTCTTAACGCATAGATCCTGCTCAGTGCTCCAGAGGAAAAGAGAAAAACACTCAATGCGCCTGCCAATATGCCCGAGGGGAAATTCTTTCCCTACCCTAGAACTGGCAATCAGCTTCACACATGATCAAGAAATGCTACAGACAACCATGCCTCATCCTCTCATGAGTTTCTTGGTGCCTATTTTCATGCTATCCCTTAAATTTGGATCCTCTCCTTATTCTGCTCTGTGATACCACATAGGAATATAAGAATTGCCAGACTGGCTCAGACTCACAGTCCATCTAATTCAATATCCTGCCATGGACAGTGGCCAGAACCAGCTTCTTGGGAGGAAGGTGCAAGGAACCTTGTAGAAGGCAGCTATGGGATAACCTGCCTCCAGGGAAAGTTATCTCTCTAACCCTCAAGAGTTAGAGGTTGCCTTAAGCCCCAAAGCCTGAGAGTTTATATTAGAGATAATCAAAAAATTGTATCCTTATTCCATTCCATCACCTTAGTTTCCCCACCAACTTCCTTCTTTGCCTGACTACTAGGTGGGTGGGTGAGGAACTCAAACTATTGCCAGCCCCCTTAAGTCCTAAAAGAATGTGGTTTTATAACAGATCTGAAAAGTAGAAATGGACCAGAGACAGCAGATTTGGTTCTTCATCCAGATCCAAATTTATACAGTGGCTACATGACGTTTGGTGTTTTGGGCCTCGCCCATCTCCACTGCAAAGACTTGGTTCCGTTAAAAAACCTGAGCCCCAACAAGGACAGATTGGAAATGTCCTGAAATGAGTTCTCTTTTCCCTTATTTACTGCAGCTGAATTCTACCCTGGTATTTGTTAATGTTCAGACTCCACTGCTTATTAAAAATAAAAAAAGGAAGGAAGGAAGAAGAAGAAAAAGATTCCTCCTGATTTCAGGATGTCGGTTATATATGGAGTAAAAAAAAAAAAAAGTGGCCATTGCTGTGGAATGCAGGAAATGTTGTGAGGTATTTTCACTGCAGCCACTTGAAAGCAGAACTGCTGTGGAAATAAAACATTCCCAAATACACTCTTCTTGCTGACGCTGTTGAGCCAATAGAAAAATTGCAACTCAGCAATTCTCAGGCAGCAACAATACTAACTGTACTGTATCCACAATCAGTGCTGGTGTAATGTGCGTTGCAACACCATATTTCCCTGAATGCTGTGCTTAGAAATTTGATAAGATACAGGAGGACCCTTTAGCTGATGCTTTGGATTTATTTCAAATAACAAAAGTATAACACATACATATATTGGGTTAGATGTTTGGGTCCAGCCAAACTCCACTAGGAGCAGGATCTGAGGAGGGGGTGCTTTATACCATGTTTCTGCTCTCTCTATCCTGCGGTACCAATCAAATGTAGGGAAAGCTAAAGATCGGGCAAATTCTCTTTATGTATCCAGAATTAGAACTGTGTACCAAATGTACTTGCAATAATTCACAATTTCTGTGCACAGCACAGAATACATTTTGAGGTTCACAGCAAGTTTATACAAATCATTTCACATACCTCTATGCAAAATACTGAATCCCTGTAATATTGCTTTTATATTATAGTTCTGTTTGTAAAGGTTTAATAACAAATAATAGATGCTATAAGGATGTTAGCGACATGAATAGTGTGTGTTATAGATGGTTATAAACACACCCTAGAACAGGGGTGGGCAAACTTTTGGGAATAGAAATTGTATGGTGGGCCATGAATGCTCACAAAATTGGGGTTGGAGTGCAGGAGGGAGTGAGGGCTCTGGTTGGGGGTGTGGGTTCTGGGGTGGGGCCAGAAATGAGTTCAGGGTGCGGGAGGGGGCTCCGGGCTGGGGCAGGGGGTGGAGGGTGGGGTGAGGGCTCTAGCTGGGGGTGCGGACTCTGGGAATGAGGAGTTTGGCGTATAGGAGGGTGCTCTGGGCAGGGATCGAGGGGTTTGGAGGGTCGGAGGGGGATCTGGACTGGGGCAGGGGGGTGGGGCACGGGGAGAGACTCAGGGGCACAGGCTCTGGGCAGCGCTTACCTCAAGTGGCTCATGGAAGCAGCGGCATGTCCCTTCTCCCGCTCCTATGCGGAGGCACGACCAGGAGGTTCTGTGTTCTGCCCCATCTGCAGGCACCGCCCCTGTAGCTCCCATTGACTGCAGTTCCTGGCCAATCGGAGCTGCGGGGGCAGCGTACAGAGCAGAGCCTCCTGGCTGCCCCTTCGCATAGGAGCCGGAGGGGGGTCATGCCGCTGCTTCCGAGAGCTGCGTGGAGCAGCCCCCAACCCTGTTCCATGGCTGCAGGGCCGGCTCCAGGCACCAGCACAGGAAGCAGGTGTTTGGGGCGGCCAATGGAAAGGGGCGGCATGTCCGGGTCTTCGGCGGCAATTCGGTGGCAGGTCCCTCGGTCCCTCTCGGAGGGAAGGACCCGCCGCCGAATTGCCGCCAAAGAATGAAGTGGTGCAGTAAAGCTGCCGCTGGGCGCGGGCGTTTATTTTTTTTTTTTTTTTTTCTTCGCCACTTGGGGTGGCAAAAAAGCTGGAGCCGGCCCTGCCTGGCTGGAGCACTGGAGTGGGGCAAGCCCTAGATCCCACTCCCCAGCAGGTGCTTGAGGGCTGGATTAAAATGGCTGGGAGGCTGGATCCAGCCCGCGGACCATAGTTTGCCCACCCCTGCTCTAGAAGTTGGTGGAGATTATTATAAACTCAGATTATAAGTAAACTATTGAACTATATAACAATTGATTAGTAGATGTTTTAAGAAATGGCTAATCATTTATTAACCCTTTAAAACAGTTTATAAATGGAACCATCACTATAAAGTGCGACCATGAAAATTCTGCAAAGTGTTACAGGAAAGTTCTCACCATTTCATTTTATGTTATTTCATATTCCTTGATTTTCAAATGTATTTCACCTTCATCAGATCAAAAATGATGGGCATGAATCATTTATTTAAAAATCATAGAGTTTCATCATGGGGATTTAGATTTCATAATCATGAATCAAAATTCTCTTATCAAGCAATGTTACTTTGACAGGAAGCAGAAGTGTGGTATAGTGGACGTCTTTGAAATGAGCCTTTAAGGTTAACAGCTTGTTCAGAAGGGAAAGAGGATAGATGTTGGAAGTGGAAGGACAGAGACATATATTATACAAACTTTATACATGTATTTATGGGGTGAGAGAATGCAAGAGTGATAAACAAATAGAGTAGGAAGCATTAGCCAAAGTAGGGATGGACTAAATATAAACTAATAGGATTTCTCCATTTCTAATTGCTATTAATCCATGAAAAATAGAAAACCATAAGTACAAAGGAAGAAGCATTTAAAGATGTAATTCTTCAGTTGTGGAAATTGGGAACAGAAAGGGAGTTTAGACATAAGTGTTTAACACAGAGGGTATTCAACATGTGCAATAAGTTACTAAAAGGAACAATTGCAATAAAGAGCATCCGTCAGTTCAAGAGGGAATTAAAGTGAGTTTATATTATCTGAGAGGATGGGGAGGCACAGTTAATACAGAGACAAATGCAAACCAAATACAAATAAGTGACACATTAAGAAACAAAGACTTCAGTGTGGCTTTTCTTTCCTGCTCTTCAAGATCCTATATTCTTTGCAGAGAAACAAAAGGTCCATATTTGAAAATTCATAAAGTATATGTGATAATAGCTGCTTTTGTCTTTGCCTATATATCTCTCCATTTCTCTCCCCCTCTTCTATTATTATTTAATGTATCTATTTGTTTACTTCACCGGGATGTTGTGAGATGTATGACCTAAATCCTCTGAATCATGGAAGGACAAGCTGTGAAATGAGAGTACGTCTATACTTACCTGCTGGTTCGGCGGCAAGCAATCGATCTTCTGGGATCGATTTATCGCATCTTGTCTAGACGCGATAAATTGATCCTGGAAGTGCTCGCCATCGACGCTGGTAATCCTGCTCTGCGAGAGGAGTAGGCGGAGTCGACGGGGGAGCCTGCCTGCTGCATGTGGACCCGCGGTAAGTACCTTTAAGTTCGAACTAAGATACTTCGACTTCAGCCTATGCGTATCTTAGTTCGAACTGGGGGCTTAGTGTGGACCAGCCCTAAGAAAACATTTCTTGTTATTGCATTCCTACAAACCTGAAATTAACATTTTGGAGGTTGAATGATCAGGAAGCCTGGTCTTATTGTTTCAGCAGCTTTATAGAACATATTTTTAAGAGCTATATTAGTAGAACCTAATCTTACTTGAATTTGAAGTAAAATGAAAGCCATATGATTTGTCTTTCCCTTCTGCAAACCATATTTAAAACCTTTAGGATAAAAACCTAGAAACCTTCTTAGACAAACAAACTTTCTCTTCCTTTGGTCTATCTAATTAGTTTACACCTCTGAAATGTACTGTCTCCTCACAAGAATCATGGATGGGGACTCAATTCATTGCCACCAAAACCTCCTTTTTAGTACAGTGTCATTAACAGGAGCAACAGTGGAAGCTGTAGTTTAACCAGGGCTCAGACATTTTTTATCATTGTACTGACTAACCTACCTTGAGGAGTCTGAGCTACAGCTTCCCCACTGCTATCACCATTGGACTCTTTGGCCAGGATTTTCAAAAGTGACTAATGATTTAAGGCAGGGGTAGGCAACCTTTCAGAAGTGGTGTGCCGAGTCTTCATTTATTCACTTTAATTTAAGGTTTCACGTGCCGGTAATACATGTTAACGTTTTTTAGAAGGTCTCTCTCTCTAAGTCTATATTATATAACTAAACTATTGTTGTATGTAAAGTAAACAAGGTTTTCAAAATGTTTAAGAAGCTTCATTTAAAATTAAATTAAAATGCTGATCTTACGCTGCCAGCCTGCTCAGCTCGCTGCCAGCCTGGGGTTCTGTTCACCTAGGCCGGCAGCGGGCTGAGCAGGGCCTGTGGCTGGGACGCCGGCTGGTAAGGGGCCAGCAGCAGGGACCCCAGACCTGGGGGGGGGTTCAGGGGTCAGGGCAGAGGGTGCAGGGCAGAAGGCTGGGGGTGTGGGGAGGGTTCAGAGGTCAGGGCAGAGGGATGTGGGGGGTTCAGGGCAGAAGGCTGGGAGTGTGGGGGGATTCAGGGGTCAGGGCAGAAGGCTGGCGGGTGTGGAGGTGCAGGGGAGAAGGCTGGGTGTGTGGGGGGGTTCATGCCAGAGGGCTGGGTGTGTGTGGGGATGCAGGGCAGAAGGCTGGATGTTGGGGGGGTTCAGGGGTAAGGGCAGAGGGCTGGGGGTGTGTGGGGGTACAGGG